>NW_022639451.1:8426150-8429594 GCF_010583005.1 Odontomachus brunneus
AACCCCCAGTTCCTGGGGGGCGTAATCGACAATCTCTTTCCGGAATGCCCGGAGAAGCTCAAGCGCCCCCCGGAACGGTATGACCACGAGTGGTCGGAGGAGATGGGGGTCCAAAAACAGGAACTTGATAGTGCCGTGAAGAGGATGGGACTCCGGGACACCGCCCCGGGTCCCGACGGACTTCACGGCAAAGTCTGGTGCTTGGCGTACAGCGCGTGCGGTCCAAGGCTGTGCAAGCTCTTCAGCGCCTGCCTGGAAAGAGGGGTGTTTCCCCGCACATGGAAGGAGGCCCGCCTGGTCCTCCTTCCTAAGGAGGGGCGGCCTGCGGACTCACCCTCCGCGTACAGGCCGATTTGCCTGATCGACGAGGTGGCGAAACTCTTTGAGAGAGTTATCGCGAATCGCCTCGTCGATCACCTGTCCCGAAAGGGGCCTGATCTGGCGGAGTGCCAGTACGGCTTCCGCGAGGGGCGGTCGACGGTTGACGCCATCAACCGCGTTCGCTCCCTCGCGGAACGGGTTGTCTCCCGCGGTGGAGTGGCGCTCGCTGTATCCTTTGATATAGCGAACGCCTTCAACACTCTACCGTGGGAGGGGATAAGGGAGGCACTTCGAGCACACGAGGTGCCTCCTTATCTCCGCCGGATCATTGGCGACTACCTGAGGGACAGGTGGGTCTTATGCCCAGGCAAAGAAGGCCTACACCGACGGAGGGTCTCGGCCGGTGTTCCACAGGGGTCTGTTTTGGGCCCGCTGCTGTGGAACATCGGCTATAATGCGGTCCTGCAGGCCGTCATGCCCCCGTGTGTGAGCGTTGTGTGTTACGCGGATGACACACTTCTGCTCGCCACGGGGGCGGACTGGGTTCGAGCACACGCTCGAGCCGAGGTGGGCGCGCGGCACCTCGTGTCGCGTATCAACGCCCTGGGTCTGAGGGTGGAGCTCTCGAAAACCGAGGCGCTGTGGTTTCACGCGCCTCGGCGACGGGTGCCCCGCCTGATGACCCAACTCAGAATAGGTGAGACGTCCATCAGGATCGGGACCCGGATGAAGTATCTGGGTCTCATCCTGGACAGCACCTGGTGCTTCAAAGATCATTTTGATCGCCTGGCCCCCCGTATAAAGGGAGCAGCATTGGCCCTTGGCCGGCTGCTGCCGAATAACGGGGGGCCAAGGGATGTGTCCCGCCGACTCTATGTCGGAGTGGTCAGATCGATGGCCCTGTATGGGGCCCCGGTCTGGGCTCGCGACCTCCGGGCGTCTCCCCATAACAGAAGAGCTCTTCTGCAAATGGGGAGACACATTGCCCAGAGGGTGGCGCGAGCTTACAAGACCACTTCGGCGGAGTCGGCGCATCTCCTCGCGGGGGTGCCCCCGTTTGATCTCCTGGCGGAGATGTACGACGAGACATATCGTCGTACACGCGACATCCGCCAGGGGGTCCGTGTCGGGGCATCACGCGTGAGAGACAGGGCGGTCAAGATGATGAAGCACCAGGCCTGGCGGTCTCTTCTGATCAAGTGGCAACGCCACTTGGCGGAGTCGGAAAACGAGACCGTCAGGGCTATCCGGCCAGTCTTCGATGGCTGGCTGGATAGTTGCAGGGGTCTCACCTTCTGGGTGACGCAGGTACTCACCGGACATGGATGTTTCGGTGAGTACCTGCACAAGATAGGGCGTGAAGACGCGGCACGGTGCCGCGCCTGCAACTCCGCCCCGGACACGGCGGCTCATACCCTGCGGGACTGTCCCGCATGGGCGGGCCAACGCCGTGTGCTGAGGGCGGAAATAGGGGGAGATCTCTCACTGCCGGCGATAGTCCGCGCTATCGTCGGCAGTGAGGAGAGGTGGCAAGCCCTCTCCTCCTTTTGTTCGGACGTCATGTCCGAAAAGGAGGAGAGGGAGCGAGAAAGGGAGGAGATGGGGGACCCCACGCATGGCCCTAAAAGGCAGAGGAGGAGAGGGAGAGCGAGGGGTCCCGGGGCACCGCCCCCCGACTCGTCGCCGTCAGAACCATCTTCGGATGTGGTTGGCGGCGGCGACCCCGGGGGCGGGGCCAATCGAGGGGCAGTTGCGCGAACTGCCCCTCCGACGACAAGGGCGCGGGCTCGCACGGCCCTTACACCTCCGCCGGCGGGCGGGGGTCGGGGGGGGGTTGGTTGACCCCGGATGACGGGGGCGGGGGGAGAGGGACGATTGAGGACTCAGCCACCTCCCTGCTCTCCCCCCCCGTACATCGGCCAGGAGGTCCGAGGGGGTTACCCTCCCTCGGAAGAAGGATGGGTGACGGACGTAGTCCGCCACAAAAAGGCGGTTGGCGGAGGGGAGGGGAACCTTGCCTCCCCTCTCCCCGCAAGAGACGAGGAGTAAGAGGGGAGGGAGGTATAATCCCCCCTCCTCTCGAGGAGATTCGGGAGTGGCACATAGTCCCACTCACCGGAGGAAGCCCCCCTGCGGGGGGACAAAGGTCCAAGGACCTAGGTCCACGCCCCGCAGGGGCACGGGGGGGCGAAGTGTCCGGCCTTCGATCCGACCCCCAAGAGTAGGGCGGTGTGTCCGGGAGGGTGGTTCTCTCAACACACCGCGGAGGGGGGGGGTGACATCTATGTCACCCTCCCTCGAGATGTAGGGCGTCGTGACTCTACGACGCCCAGGGCCCGGTGCGCCCCCCCACATGCTTACGCAGTCAGGGGGGGCGCACCCGCGGGAGTGCAAATGCGCACCCGTGAAAGGGCCCGGGTAGGTAACCCATGGGGTTTTAGTAGGTAGTACGGCAAATATGCCGTGAGTCCTACATAACCCTAGCTCCTCCCCCGGGGACTAGGGTATGCGTAAATGCATTTCCCCATGTAAAAAAAAAAAGGGGCAGGAAACCCTGGCCGGTGACATGATGGGACAGAAGAACTAAACTAGTTGTAAGTAATTAAAGAAAAAAAAAGAAAGAAACGTCCTAATAAAAACGGAACGCAACTAAAAAAGTAGCCACTTGCAAACACACAAACAAACAAACAGCTCAGAATCAAAGAAAAGGAGGCAGTTTTATCTTACGCGAAACGCGATAAGTAAAGGAAAAAGGATATCAAATTTATCTAAACACCTGACCCAATATACTTACAGGGCATTCAGCCTGATAAGGAGTGCCAGCCTCAGGACAAATATGTTGCAAACGGAAACCTCATACGAAATCAACGAATTCACACACACACACACTTAGTGTATATTACGACACACAAGACAACTATACCAAATAGCTTCAACATGGAAAACGGTCATCAAAATAGATATACATACAATAGACATTCGACGTAACCAAATACAAGGGTACCTTGATAGCACAGAAAGAATTTGTAACCAACAAAAGAAGACAAGCACCATATGGCAAATGTGCGATAACTTACGTGAAGTAGTACAGAAAAATCTAGATCGTATTCAGAACATGACGGA
>NW_022639451.1:8429604-8429736 GCF_010583005.1 Odontomachus brunneus
TGCCTGGCCCCCCGTATAAAGGGAGCAGCATTGGCCCTTGGCCGCCTGCTGCCGAATAACGGGGGGCCAAGGGATGTGTCCCGTCGACTCTATGTCGGAGTGGTCAGATCGATGGCCCTGTATGGGGCCCCG
>NW_022639451.1:8429746-8434028 GCF_010583005.1 Odontomachus brunneus
ATCTAGATCGTATTCAGAACATGACGGAACTAATACATAGCATATACAAAACTCCGACGTACGCAAAACGAGGAATAATAGACGGAATAGGTACAGTAGCAAAATCACTTTCCGGTGTAATAGATGCAAACGATGAGAAAACGATAAACAATTAGATCAATTAGAACAATTAGATCAATTAGAACAATTAGATAAACAATTAGATCTACTAGAAAATAAACAAGAAACTTTGCAACACGCGCTAACGAATCAATTAAAAATTATTAATACAACAGTCCACCACCTAAACAACCTTGAAAAAACATTGGACACTAATGAAAAAATAATATGGAATAGCATAATGCAGCTCTATACGGGTGAAGCCGGGCTCACACCCGGTAGCAAATAGATGAATACTTTACTGTACTCAACGCTTTACTGACGACCTAATACGCGATCAGGATGACATAATTAACTATCTAGATAAAATAAAATCAAGGAACTTACCAACAAGATTAACACCGATAGACAGCATCATATCCCAATTACAGGAGATATAAATTCACATACCAAAAGGCGCACACTTTCCGTTTACACCTAGGAAAGAAAACTGGTTAGAAATAGAGAAATTCGGCACAATTGGCGCATATTATAGAGATAAAAATATCTTTACTATCTTAAACATACTTCTTATAACTTATCCTACATATGAAATAATACACATATACCCTTTTTCTGTACATAGTCACGATACCATTTTTGCATTAACCGAGATTACGCAAACCAAAATCGCAATTAGTCAAGAGACAAGCACATATCTAATATTACAGGAAAACGAATTAGCGGAATGTATAAAATTTAAGAATCAGTATACTTGCCCACAGAGAAACGCGATATTCAGAATTAATACAGAATCACCGTGTGAAAAAACTGCCATACAAAATATATTTCAGCTAACCTTTATAATTGCTTTAACACAGAAAAATGCGTGGTTATACTCCACCCGTAGCGAGCAAACTGCTCACATTCAATGTCGGGAAAAGATATTTTACAAAAAAATTAACAAAACAGGAATTATAAACATTAGGGATCAATGTAGACTAACAATTGGAGATATTATATTATAAGCACGAGGTATCATAAGAAGCACTTTAATACAAACACACATACCAGAATACAATATAACATTAGAACAAGAATACATAAACACAATTAAAAATAAAAACGAAATATTGCATGTGAAACCGAGCAAAATCCGTCGGAATTAGCGGAACTCAGTAATAAGACAACACAAACATATCAGAATTTAGAAAATAGATCGAACTCCTTCACGCATTATAAAAACATAATATATACAGCACCGAGCGAAGTAACCATAGTAATAGTAATTAGTAATAGTAATAGTAATAGTAATAGTAATTATACTGGCAATATTCATAATAAGAAAAATAAAAAAGAGAAGAGACCCACCAGTCATAGTAGAACGCAATAGCCAGCGAAATATAAGAACACGTTCTAAACCTATAATACTCACAATTCCTACGCTAGCACGCAGATACAGCTTATATGCATAAGGTAGAAATAGTAGACGATTGTAACCACATTTATATACGGGAAAACAAATTTTATAACACGAATACGGTATAATAAAATATAATAAGTACAAACGATTATAACTATAATTGTAAACGGAAAAAATGTACATAAGATAAGATTGCGAAAACCTCGTTAGGCACTCCGTTATCTTTTCCCATGGGGGGAGGGATGTTATAATCGCGAATATTATTAGCGCTGCCGAAACGCTTCATGAGGAACCGTTTTGACTGCGCTACAAGGAAGCGGATGTGCAAGTGCTGCGCTAAACACCTCCTTGCACATTCCGCATTTCGGACCTCGAGTCGAAACGCACCGAATTATCATCAAATATGGTAATCTCCTTGTCTCCAGGCACCCCCTCCGACAAGAATAAACAATATTATAAAAGAGCGGAGAAGACCGCCCGCAAAAGGACTTAACACCTCGGTCTGTCGCCCGTCACGTACGTACTCGTCGCGCATTACTATAACAATTCGGGAGTGTATAATAAAACACAGCGACACGGTTTAAAGTAAAGTCTTTTTATATAAAGATAGTGGCTACAGTATTTCTAACGCAATCCTCACCGCCACACACCCTGCCGCGCTCGCAACACCGATCTCGAATTCTTTCCTCGCGCCCTAGCAACAATAGGCGCGACGTACGTCTCGCCTCGGCGTGGTGCAATGAAGGCATAGCTCCCGGGAATTGACCGAAAAGGATAAAATATGCTGAGCCCTCTTTTATGGGGCTATTGTTCGTTGTGCAACACGTTATTTTTAGGTTTCTAACAAACGAAGGAGTCAAACCCTCTGTAATTTTGACTTGACTAAAAACATTCAAGGACAATCGCTTTCACGGGCTCAGGTATTTGGCCATAAAAAATTCGAAAGCCACCGAGAACCCATTGAAAATGAAAGTCATCCTAGATAGCCAACTATTTAAGATAGTTTACTATCGTGTGTAACGTCCTTCGCGACCGCTCAGACACAAAAAACGTTATGTTCCCGTTTTTGTTTTAGGCCTGCCTGCATACACCGACAATAGCCTGGGCTGGTAGAGAACTGTGCATCGAGAGGAAGTGATTTATTCGTGTAGTGAATACGTGTAAATGTGATGCGATTTAATGCTGCACTTTCAATAACAAAGGGAATAAAATCTTGAGACTTGATAATAAAGGCGCTAGTTAATTATTGATAGCTTGTAAGGATTGAATTATTGAATAGAAAATACAACTTGTAAAATGTTACTTGGACTGAAAAATAAAGAAATGGGATTGTAATGGAAATGAGAATATTATACTCAGGTTACGGACGAATAAAAGTTGACGCGTTAATTAGCAGTTATTCCGTCGAGTTTTTATATAAAAATGCATTTTTATTGAAATTTATTCATCGTTGGTAAGTACATTCGTTAAAGCTTGTACTACAGCTCGCTCACTGCAATTTAGATCGTTTTCAGATTTAATTTCAGAAATTGGAACTTCTTGGTCTTTTGATTTTAATTCTAAATACTCTGGTATTTCTTCGGTTGCCTGTGGCGTCGGCGCGACGGGCCGCGATGGCAGTGGTCGTAGCGAAGCGCGAATTTCGATAAAATAATTTCCTGAATTAATTACGAAATACCCTCTTTCTGTAGGGTTCGGTGAGCTGGGTGTTATGGACACGGGTACACCTTGTGCCGTAGTACGTGTAAACCACCTTTGTAGACGTTCTCTATATTTTCTGCCGCTTCGTTTCGGCATCTATTTATTTAAATGAAACTCGAATTTATATCTTTAATTTTATCTCAATTAATATATTCCGTAAGAGTGACTTCGAATAGGTAGAAGTTGGTGTAAAGCAGAAAGGTATTTCAGGTCTCGTAATCCTTAATCACTAAGGTCCTACTCGTCAGGGCCTGTCAGAGTCTCGTTCGGATCTCGACCGACTCGCTAGCCAGGAAATCTTCACGCGCTATTCTGCAAATCGCTGTGCCTTAATTAAGTTCTGGAGTACGCTGTGATTTACTACCATGGACTGTCAGAGCTCGATCTTAAAAAGCAAAAGCGACCAGGAGCGATTTTATGCTACCTGGTAATTTAGCGCAACCATAGTGCCGCCTAAGGCGCCGCAGCTCTGCAGGACTGTGTGTGTAATAGGCTCTCTACAAGTAGTTCTGCCTGCAGTACCTAGAGACCAAAGGAGAAGCTCGAGGAGATTCAGGATAAAAAGTAATAAAGTCACTCTTATGGTAACCCGATATGGGACTAGTCTGTTCGTACTAAAGAATCGTCAAGACAAATGGTTATACTTGCGTGGTTTAGCTTTATTAAATGGTTGTAGGCTACGTGTTGCCGATTGATTATGAAATTCGTGTGACGAGATAAAATATATTTTATGTTGGCAGTGAAGGGCCAACTAGACTTTTTGGAACAAATATTTAATATGATAGTGTGATTGTGTGCAGTAGACTTACGGTTATTTTATAGTAGAGTGGCGGATGTAGATCTTATCGTTCCTCGCCAGGACACGCTCGCAAAGGCTCGCAAATGTTAGCTGGTCGTCAGAAAAAGGGCCCAAACGGTGGCCTTACAGTAACAGGCGAAGGGCGGTGTGGAAGTTGAGTAACTCGGAGTCGTCCCCGGTATAGTGTGGTACACTTGTGTATTTATGTAGATAATCTCCCGAACAAATGCTTCGATGCAACGGGCCGGCGAGATGATGTAGTACAGAGATTGAGATGTGTA
>NW_022639451.1:8434038-8439080 GCF_010583005.1 Odontomachus brunneus
TTCTGCAAATCGCTGTGCCTTAATTAAGTTCTGGAGTACGCTGTGATTTACTACCATGGACTGTCAGAGCTCGATCTTAAAAAGCAAAAGCGACCAGGAGCGATTTTATGCTACCTGGTAATTTAGCGCAACCATAGTGCCGCCTAAGGCGCCGCAGCTCTGCAGGACTGTGTGTGTAATAGGCTCTCTACAAGTAGTTCTGCCTGCAGTACCTAGAGACCAAAGGAGAAGCTCGAGGAGATTCAGGATAAAAAGTAATAAAGTCACTCTTATGGTAACCCGATATGGGACTAGTCTGTTCGTACTAAAGAATCGTCAAGACAAATGGTTATACTTGCGTGGTTTAGCTTTATTAAATGGTTGTAGGCTACGTGTTGCCGATTGATTATGAAATTCGTGTGACGAGATAAAATATATTTTATGTTGGCAGTGAAGGGCCAACTAGACTTTTTGGAACAAATATTTAATATGATAGTGTGATTGTGTGCAGTAGACTTACGGTTATTTTATAGTAGAGTGGCGGATGTAGATCTTATCGTTCCTCGCCAGGACACGCTCGCAAAGGCTCGCAAATGTTAGCTGGTCGTCAGAAAAAGGGCCCAAACGGTGGCCTTACAGTAACAGGCGAAGGGCGGTGTGGAAGTTGAGTAACTCGGAGTCGTCCCCGGTATAGTGTGGTACACTTGTGTATTTATGTAGATAATCTCCCGAACAAATGCTTCGATGCAACGGGCCGGCGAGATGATGTAGTACAGAGATTGAGATGTGTATATTTATGTGTAAGCGTGTAGAACTGCGCGACAACGTAACGGGTGTGCGCTTTACAATTTCACGAGCGAATGTCGAGCTGGTGTTGCGCGTAAATGTCGAAGAAAGTTATCACTGAACTCTTAAAATTATGTGTAGCTTTACGTGAAAAATTCTGTTTAGTATTTTTGAATGTGAATTACGTAAAGAATATCGGATAAAATATCGAGAGACTGTCGTATATCTGCCGCAGAAAAGTTACGTATAATACTATGTTGGAAAATTAAAAGAGCTGTCGCAAAAATTATGTGTAGCACTGTGTGTCTCTAAAATTATATGTCTCTGTAACTGCCACTGCTCGCGCGCCCCGGGAGCACGGTTTATATAGGGTTCCGGCGGCTGCTTCGCTCAAGTCCGGCGGCTTCCGACGGCGGTCGGACTGCATCGCTGAATTTCAGGGTGACATGGTGGTCCCGAGTCGGCCTTCGTCAAAGGGATTCCACTGTTCTTCAGCTTCCTGGTACTGCATGCGGGTGGCTGAATGACGTGATGCACCGTGGCGTGATGCATGGTGATGCGATGATGTCATGCCAGACGCGTTTGATCGTGTCCAAGCGAGTCGCTACGCGTTTATTCTATACTATCTTAATTATATTAACAATTCCGCTGTTACGTATGGCCTTCATAATTTCTTATTAATAATGTTTCACTGTACTAGGATGCTTTTGCTTGCATCGTCAATATTTTATGATATAGTCTCGGCCCTTTTTAACAACTGAATTAATAAAGTCGCCGTTAACATGAAGTTTCACTTAAAATATTACTTATGCTACATCTCAGTTAGCACAAATCGGCCGATGTCTACTATGGCCTTTTAATATTATAGTGGCGCGAGATTTTTAAAGTTTTTGGAGGCCTGGACGTTACAGTCTCAACAAATCAGCGTACAGAAAGCGGCAGCGGAAAAAAAGATGCCTTCGGCCGACGTGCGACCGTGACACTCGCGATTCGTATCTCGCCGCATCCCTCCGCCCATAGCTACAAGACATAGACTCGCTATGTCTCAATAACTTCTCAATAATCTCAATAATTCTCAATAATTTCTCAAAAACTATTGCGAATATCGCAAAACGGCACAGGACTTTCTTGCTCACCTCAATCCGTTCTACGTTCTCACCAAGGGTCATCATGGGACTTCGGGACACCCTGTATGTTTATTGATTTGTTCTTGAATTCTTTAATATTCTCTTTGAGTTTATTGCTCAGACGATTTAATACCGTCTTGTATTGTGGTGCTCTATACTGTTGCCATTTCTTCCACATTTTTCTTTTTTTATTGACCATCTGCCTTATCTCTATCGGGTAGATGATTTCTTGAAGGCAATTTTTGGTTGAGCTATTTACAGGGGTGTTGTTCCACGCTGCATGTTGCTGATCGGTAATGAACAATTCCACCTCCTTTTCCAATGTTCTGATGATTTAAGAGGCACTTTTATGTTAATTGTGCTTTCAAGCTCCCCTCTAAAACCATCCCAATCGGTTTTTCTGTTTGTTAACTTAGGTGGTTTCACCTCCTGCTGCAACGTATCGCTTAACGTCATGATAATCGGTGAGTGATCTGATGAGAGGTCATTACTTTCATCAATCCTCACCCAGTTAATAGGCAATCCTTTGACTATGTAGAAGTCAATAAGGTCAGGTATTTTCTTCAGGTCAGATGGCCAATATGTCGGTTTTCCTGTCGAAAAGAAATTTCATTTAGCATCCTTGCTGATCTCGAAAAGTGCTTTACCTTTTGAGGTGGTTTGTCTTGAGCCCCAGTAAGTGTGTTTAGCATTAAAATCGCCTCCTATAATAAACCTATTCCCAAGTCTATTAAAAAGGTCACTAAATTCTTGTTTTATAATTTTAAATCTCGGAGGGCAATAGATAGCAGACATGTTTATTTCTTTTTTCTTTGCATACACATGTACTGTACTTACTTGCATACTGTCCGCTTCAATTTTGATGTCAGCATTGTATTTTACTGAGTGCTTTATTAATACAGAGGAACATCCTCTAGCTTTGTTTGTTGGATGAATGGGATGGTATGAAGCATATCCCCTTATACGGATATAAGACTGTTTAGTTAGGTGGGTTTCAGAAATTAAACAAATGTCAATTTTTTCATTTCTTAGAAATATTTCAAGCTTCTGGATTTCATCAAGGAAATCCTCGGGATCGCGCCAGAGATGTCGCTTCCGAACGGCATCTCTGAGCGTTATCTAGGAAGAGGAGAGTGTCGTGAGCGTGGAGCGTCAGGTAGCTCAGTGGTTTCGAGCAGTAGTCCGGCAAGCGAAAGACCCGGATTCGAGTCCCGGCCTAGGAGAAAAATATCGAGGCCGCGCTCTCGATATTTTTCTCTTTCTGGAACGAAAAAGATACGCAGATCTCAAACGCACGGCGTCCCGCCGCCACCTAGTATGCTTTCCTCCTTCTATGGCGCGATCTCCATTAGCGTTCTAGGTTGCAATTCTGAGATTGTTCATGTTGTTCTTAATCTGGAGCTGTTCTCTTTAATATTATTTTCGAGTTTAAGTAGTCTGTCTAATGACATTTGGTTCGTAACGCTTTGTTCATCTAGCTTTTTTAAAATGAGCTCGAGGGTTTCGTTACTTGGGTAAATGTCTTTAATAATTTCGTTTGCAGGCAGCTGTTTGCGCGTAGATGCTCTGTTTAACTCTGGACGGGTTTACAGCTGGATTGTTTCCTGTATTTTTAACCTTACTTGGCATGGTCTTATTATTTGCTTTTTGTTGCCGGATCTGGTTGCTGATCATATTGCTTCTTTTTCGCAGTTCCTTCGCAACTTCGCATTCTCTGTAATTGGCTGGATGAGCCCCTTTACAATTGATGCATTTCGGAGTAGTTTGTCTACATCTGCTACAATTACTAATGAGATGCTTCCCCGCACATTTGACGCAACGAGGATCCTTTTGACAATATGCTTGCATATGATTAAAACCTTGGCACCTTTTACATTGTGGGATTAATTTGGTGTTTTTCCTTAATGGTTCAATACGAACTATTGTGCTTAGAATAGTCTTGATATCGTAGATTTTTCCGATGTTTTTTGTTTTCAAAGGTTAGAATAAATGGAGGTAAATATCTTTTGATATTGTTATGCTTCCCTTGTGGATTTTTTTATCTTTTTTGATGATGTTAGTTGCATCGATTATAGTTTCTCCCTAGTAGCTCTTCCAATATTTCTTCCTGTGAACTCGTTTCGTGTAGTCCTCTTGCGACCACTCTTATTGGTATTTCGTTTTTATTTTCATAAGTGTGTCATTGAATTTTCTCAACACTTAATTTTTGAGCCAGAGCTCTATACGAGTCTGGATCAGGAACGTTAACTTTCCACACATTATTGTTTAGTGTAGTTATCTTGAATTCCTTTTTAATCGTCAGTTTGAGCAGTTGGTAAAGGACATTGAAGTTCGATATTCTGGTTATATTAATAGGTGGAGGTTGATAAATCCTGTTTTGTGGTTTCTCCCTCGCGTCATCCTTTTTCGCTGCTATGGTTACTACGTCTTTTGTAAGATAAACCGAAATTATAGAAAGCTCCTTTTTAGAATAACTAACAGTAAATGAAATTTAGAATAACTAACAGTGAAGAGGCAAATAAGCAGCAAGCACGAATGTCTTAGTGCTATTAAATACTAATATTACTTTTATATAATATTAATATGATAGTGGGAGGATACTTTTGTCCAGCATTTCAAACGCACGTATCGAAACTTTTATTCGATTAACGTACGCGGCGAATCTACCCTTCATACTTAGACCGATCCTTGAGTCCCAATTTTATATATATATATATATATATATATATATATATATATATATATATATATATATAAAATTGGGACTCAAGGATCGGTCTAAGTATGAAGGGTAGATTCGCCGCGTACGTTAATCGAATAAAAGTTTCGATACGTGCGTTTGAAATGCTGGACAAAAGTATCCTCCCACTATCATATTAATATTATATAAAAGTAATATTAGTATTTAATAGCACTAAGACATTCGTGCTTGCTGCTTATTTGCCTCTTCACTGTTAGTTATTCTAAATTTCATTTACTGTTAGTTATTCTAAAAAGGAGCTTTCTATAATTTCGGTTTATCTTACAAAAGACGTAGTAACCATAGCAGCGAAAAAGGATGACGCGAGGGAGAAACCACAAAACAGGATTTATCAACCTCCACCTATTAATATAACCAGAATATCGAACTTCAATGTCCTTTACCAACTG
>NW_022639451.1:8439090-8439485 GCF_010583005.1 Odontomachus brunneus
ATGAAAAGTCGCATTTAACGACAGTAGTTATTTGACCTAAGATGACGTCGCCAAGGTCAGGACAAGGTCAACTTTGCTTTTTTAGATAGAAATACATATTTTTTATTACGGCATTTTATTCTACGTGAAAAAGCAAACAACTTTTGTTTGAAAAAATTTTTTATACGACCTCTATTTTCTAAGATATTTACGTAAATATCTACAAAATTATTGGTTTCAATAATTTTTTACTTGAATTCTATTAACTTTACCGAAAAATATTAAAAGATAAAAATTGTTTATTTTGTTTTCAAAGAGCTCTAAGAATTTTTTCAGAATTTTGTGTTAACTTTTTAGTACTTCAAGAAAATGCAAGAAAATGCAGTACTAAAAAATTAATATAAAATTCTGAAAAA
>NW_022639451.1:8439566-8442658 GCF_010583005.1 Odontomachus brunneus
AGCTCTGAGAATTTTTTCAGAATTTTGTGTTAACTTTTTAGTACTTCAAGAAAATGCAAGAAAATGCAGTACTAAAAAATTAATATAAAATTCTAAAAAAAATTGTCAGGGCTCTATGAGAACAAAATAAATAATTTTTATCTCTTGATATTTTTCGGTAAAGTTGATAGAATTCAAGTAAAAAATTATTGAAACCAATAATTTTGTAGATATTTACATAAATATCTTAGAAAATAGAGATCGTATAAAACATTTTTTCAAACAAAAGTTGTTTGTTTTTTCACGTAGAATAAAATGCCGTAATAAAAAATATGTATTTCTATCTAAAAAAGCAAAGTTGACCTTGTCCTGACCTTGGCGACGTCATCTTAGGTCAAATAACTACTGTCATTAAATGCAGCTTTTTAAGCCTTATAACTATTATTGGAAACATTTTTCTCTAAAATGCTCCCCCACCGAGTTTTCTTGCCGTTGTCGAACTTATGGGACATACTGTATATATACAGGGTGACCCATTTTAACTTAGGCAGCCAAATAACTCGAAAAATAAGCACACTACGAAAAAATGTTTGGAATCAAAATTTCGTCATTTCGAGGGGGACGTACAATGACGTTAAAATTAGCCCCCGCACCCCTCCCCCTGGGCGGTGAGGGGGGGCAAGTTTGAAATCTTAAATGGGAACCCTTATTTTTTATTGCATATTCGGAATCTTTGGCTAAAAACACATACAATTTGTCTGAAATATTTTTCTCGATTCATGATAGATGGCGCTGTAATCGACGAAATTCAATTTCTTCGATTTCTCTTACTGAGAACCCATGCTTACGATTCTGCAATAAATTAACAATAAAAATACCACGTTTTCATTGTTAATACGCGAAATTAGTCTTAAAACAAACTTCTCATTATTTTTTATTACTCATTAATTACTTCTCAAGAAACTGCTTTTAGCGTAATCTGCCCTTTAGGCAACTTGAATGGTCCAAAGTACCGAGACATTTTGGACTTTCCATCTGATGGAGTTCCTCTAAGTATCCCTCCAAAATTTTGTCCATTTAGTGCCAAAGTCACAAGTGTTTATGTATTTTTTTAACATTTGTACTCTGATAAAATTCTGGTAAAATGGCAAATTATACGCCTACAGAAGTAGTCGATATTCTTATAACCTTTGGTGAATGTGGTAGAAATTACAGACTTACTGCCCGTACTTATGCGGAGCGATTCCCAAATCGCCGCCATCCTACTGATCAACAAATTATAAATATTGAAAGATCTCGTAATAATCGACTAATTTCGCGTATTAACAATGAAAACGTGGTATTTATATTGTTAATTTATTGCAGAATCGTAAGCATGGGTTCTCAGTAAGAGAAATTGAAGAAATTGAATTTCGTCGATTACAGCGCCATCTATCATGAATCGAGAAAAATGTTTCAGACAAATTGTATGTGTTTTTAGTCAAAGATTCCGAATATGCAATAAAAAATAGGGGTTCCCATTTAAGATTTCAAACTTACCCCCCCTCACCGCCCAGGGGAGGGGTGGGGGGGGGCTAATTTTAACATCATTGTACGTTCCCCTCGAAATGACGAAATTTTGATTCTAAACATTTTTTCGTAGTGTGCTTATTTTTCGAGTTATTTGGCTGCCTAAGTTAAAATGGGTCACCCTGTATAATATTAGGTGAAGTAAAAAGTTCTGAGCGTTTTCCGCTAGATGTCTTTAGTGAGCCATATCTCACGATGTATACATCGCATCGTGTCATACTATACGGCGATTTAAAGGTGACATTACGCTTCAAAAAAAGTTCTGTGACAGTTTTGTGTTTGGTCAAGCCAGTTGTGTGTTACAGCGTTCCAAAATGGAGGTAAAAAAAGAGAAAATTCGATACATTCTTCAGTACTGTCACGTCCTTGGTCGCGACACCTCGACTCCGCCCTGAATTAAGGGTGAGAGGTCGGGGTTGTTGAAAATGAGGGTCAGCGGCGTGAAGCCTACTCTACCCTCGGTACCCGTCTCGATTGCTCCCGGGGTAAGTGCGAAATGCACAATTTCGTGGTCCCCTTAACTTCCTTCTTCCATACTAGAGAACTCGGCCGTACAGTCTGGGCACGCCGACATGGGCTGGTCTGCCGTCACAGGATCCCGACATACCGAGCAGTACTTGGGCTCAACCCAGTGGCCGACTATAAGGTAATGGCCATGTATTTGTCGGTACGTATTAGCTGATTCCCGGCGTGTTGCAGTCCACGAAACATTCTTTAACTGCCGCCGGACTTGATTCTTTCTGCCAGCTCGTCGGGTCTTCCTTCGGGGCTTCGGACCCGGAGAGATGGCGTTAGCGCTATTAGGTGCTAAGGGTCCTGTCGACCGGACGTCCTCCTCGCGAGGAGGCTCCCGTGCTGGGGAAAAGGGGGGGGGGGCTTGGAGGATGAGAGACTGGTGGCGAGATGGTGCGGCTTGTCCTCACTCTGTCTCTCCGCCAGTGCCTTCAGGTAAGGAAGGGTGTCGGGATCGCGATCGGAATGGTGCGGTTTGTCCTCACTCTGTTCCTTTCGCGGTCCCTGGGAGAGGAATGGAGGGCTGGCGGTGGGGTGGTGCGGCTCGGCCTCACTCTTGCTTTCCACCAGTACCTCCGGATTGGGAAGGATGTTGGGATCACGATCGGAATGGTGCGGCTTGTCCTCACTCTTTTCCTCTCGTGGCCCTTGGGATAGAGGGAAGGATGGGAGTTTGTGGAGCAGCTCGGAGGTAGCGGCTTGTGGCAGCGGATGTTGGAGATCTGACAGCTCTAATTGGTGCTCCTCAATGACGCGGTCGATGAGCACCGGATCCGGAGCAGATTCCTCTGTTCGGTTGAGGAACCTTAAATTTCGTCGGGTTCTCCCGAGGAGAAGGAGACGTAACTGTTGTCATCGAAATTGTCCATTAAATTCCGAAAAAACACCTTTATTCGATCACTCGTAAATCAAGCCGTGGCCAAGGGAAATCCTGATTCGGGGTGCCGTAAGTCGTCGTAAATAAACAATGTTCTTGATCTCGAAGTCCTATAGGGTAGCCCAGAGTGTATAGCCGACAGTCTGAATTCGTG
>NW_022639451.1:8442668-8446047 GCF_010583005.1 Odontomachus brunneus
CCTCGAAGTCCTATAGAGTAGCCCAGAGTGTATAGCCAACAGTCTGAATTCGTGTCCGTGGATAGTCCGATTCGTGTATATTCCGAAAGTTCGTATAAGTCCGTGAAAAAGGCGAAAATCGTAAATCCAGTGGTGTAGCCAGAAACTGAGTCGCCTGGTACAGTAGTAATATCAGAAACTGAGTCGTCCGGTACAGTAGTACGGCCAGAGGACTGAACCGACTAATGCAGTAGTACGAACTGTGTGCTGAGCTGTCTAATGCAGTAGTATATTCGACGATAATGGTTTTCTATTGCAGTAGTGTAACCAGAGACAGAGTAGCCCCGACTGATGCGGCTTGCTGGCATATATAGTTTTAGCGCGGACCAGGAAGAAGACGACTCGAGCAGCGAGGGCTCTAAGGCATCCCCGAACAGAGATAGCGCGGACCTGGAAGAAGCCTCGGTAGCGAAGTATTTAACCAGGCTTGTTCAAGGCGGGAGATTTGAATCGCGGAACGGATTTTCGTTTTTTTACAATAAATCGATTAAATAAATTATCGAAAATTGCTAACTACGTTGTGTTAGCTGCTCTCGACCCGGGGATCAACAAATATATTGTTATTGTTAGTTATACATTGTTTAGTGAGGCATTTGTTGATCCCGGTATACGGATACAGGGTTTTAGCGGTTAACAATTGGAGATTTGCTAACTTATTAACTAACTTATTACTAGCGCGATTAATTATTTACAGCATATATATAGTTGATCTATCCTATAATTAATAACTAATGGTCGTTGTATGTTAGTAGATTATGTAGTAATGGAGCACTTTGCTCCCCTGTTCAAATAACACTTCTATTCCTCTATTAACGACTTCGTAATTTGCAAAATGGCGGTTCTCAACTCTCCAGTATTTGGTGCTTGGGATTTTAACAAAATTACAGTTAAATACCGCAAGAACCCGTGAATTTAGAGGTAAACAAACGATTGCGTTGTTGTTTCGTGGTGTGAGCTTTCGAACTAAACGAAGTTGTAAATTAACAAATTAATATTCCGGCAACCGAGGGACTTAAAGTTAACTGAATGACTGAATTGTTGTTCCCACGGTGTGAGCTTCTGATTTAGACAAAGTCGTTAATTAACAAATTAATATTTCGGCAACTGAGGGACTTAGAGTTAAACAAATAACTGAATTATTGTTCCCACGGTGTGGGCTTTTGAATTAAACAAAGTCGTTAGTTAACAAATTAATATTTCGGTGACTAAGGGACTTAGAGTTAAACAAATAACTGAATTGTTGTTCCCACGGTGTGGGCTTTTGAATTAACCAAGGTTATTAATTAACAAATTAATATCTCAGCAACTAAAAGACTTAGAGTGAATCAAATAATTGAATTGTTGTTCCCACGATGTGAGCTTTTGAATTAAACAAAGTTGCTAATTAACAAATTAATATCTCGGCAACCGAGGGACGTAGAGCTAAACAAATGACTGAATTGTTGTTCCCACGGCGCAAGCTTTCGAATTAAACAAAGTCATTAATTAACAAATTAATATCTTGGTAACCGATGGACTTAGAGCTAAACAAATGACTGAATTGTTGTTCCCACGGTGTGAGCTTTTGAATTAAGCAAAGTCGTTAATTAACAAATTAATATCTCGGTAACCGATGGACTTAGAGCTAAATAAATGACTGAATTGTTGTTCCCACGGTGTGCGCTTTTGAATTAAACAAGGTCGTTAATTAACAAATTAATATCTTGGTAACCGATGGACTTAGAGCTAAATAAATGACTGAATTGTTGTTCCCACGGTGTGGGCTTTCGAATTAAACAAAGTCGTTAATTAACAAATTAATATCTCGACAACCGAGGGACGTAGAGCTAAACAAATGACTGAATTGTTGTTCCAACAGTGTGAACAGAGCAGCCGAAAACGAATGAGGGGAAAAAAGTTTTTCGTGCTCGCGTACGTCACGCAGGGATGTGACAGTACCACTACGACCAAGGTGAAAAGGCGGATCAGGAGGCCAAAAAAATGTGTGCTGTTTATGGATACAGTATCGAATGCAACAGCAAAGCGATGGTTCCAACAATTCCGTTCTGGTAATATGGACGTCGAAGATGAGGCACGCTCTGGTAGGCCAATCGTCGAAAATGTCGATAAAATCATGGTCCGTCGAGTCGGACCGGCATGTGAGCACTTATTCCATTGCCCAGGAACTGAAGATTAGCCAGAAAACCGTTTGGAACCATTTGCATAAGGCTGGTCTTAAGAAGAAGCTCGATGTATGGGTGCCACACGAATTGACGCAAAACAACCTTTTGGACCGAATTGATGCCTGCGATTCTTTGCTGAAACGTAACGAAATCGACCCATTTTTTAAGCGGATGGTGACTGGTGATAAAAAATGGGTCACATACGAGAACAACAGCCGAAAAAGATCGTGGTCCAATCGCGGTGAGCCGGCCCAAACGATCGCCAAGCCCGGATTAACGGCCAAGAAGGTTTTGCTGTGTGTTTGGTGGGATTGGAAAGGAATCATCCACCATGAGCTGCCCCCATCGGGCCAAACACTCAATTCGGACCTCTACTGTCAACAACTGACCAGATTGAAGCAGGCGATCGACCACAAGAGGCCAGAATTGCCCAATAGGAAGAGTGTTGTGTTCCATCAAGACAACGCCAGGCCGCACACATCATTAACAACGCGCCAGAAGCTCCGAGAGCTTGGATGGGAGGTCCTATTGCACCCGCCGTATAGTCCAGACTTGGCACCAAGCGATTATCACCCTTTCAAGCATTTGCAAAATTTTCTTGATGGTACAAAACTGGCCTCATGAGAGGCTTGTGAAAATGAGCTGGTCAAGTTTTTAACCAATAGGGACGAGGACTTCTTCAATCGCGGAATTATGAAATTGCCTTCAAAATGGACAAAAGTTATCGAACAAAACGGCGCATATTTGATCGAAATCGGATAATCCTAACTATATTAATTTCATCGTCGAAATAAAAAAACGCTCAGAACTTTTTACTTCACCTAATATAATATGTTATATTAAAGTTATGTTGCTGCTATATTGTTGATGTAACTTAACCAGTAAATAACATAATAACAACAGTTTTATAACATAGTTATATCGCAGTTATAAAGGAAATTAAGTAACCTCAATATTGGTGACGTATAACATCAGTTATATTACATGTTACTCCTGTGTCATATCACAGTTATGTTCTGTGTTTGCTGGATTACTATTAACGAAACAGTGGTTGGTATTTGGCCCGCCGCTGCCGTCGCTTCTACCGCGATCGACGTCGTTGATGTCGTCGTTACCGTTGCCGTCGTCGTCGTCGTCGTCGGCATCGTCGCTGCCGTTACCGTCGTCGCCGTCGTTGG
>NW_022639451.1:8446057-8449814 GCF_010583005.1 Odontomachus brunneus
GGTGACGTATAACATCAGTTATATTACATGTTACTCCTGTGTCATATCACAGTTATGTTCTGTGTTTGCTGGATTACTATTAACGAAACAGTGGTTGGTATTTGGCCCGCCGCTGCCGTCGCTTCTACCGCGATCGACGTCGTTGATGTCGTCGTTACCGTTGCCGTCGTCGTCGTCGTCGTCGGCATCGTCGCTGCCGTTACCGTCGTCGCCGTCGTTGGCGGCGTCCTCACTACCGGCGTCGTCGTCGTCAATATCGACATCGTCGGCATTGTCATCGCCGTTGCCGTTGTCATCACCGTCGGCGTCATCGCCGTCGTCGTCTCCGTCGCCGTAGTGATAGTGGTAGCCGCTGTTGTTGACATGTTCTAAAAAAACGAATTTCTTTCTAAAAAAAAAAAAACCGATTTCTGAAACAATAGCACGCATCGTGTGCGGCGACGACACACGTGCATGCGTGATCCTCGCGTGACCGTCGCGTTCGGTACAATCAAACATATCACGGAAAAACATCTTTGCATCATATAAGAAAGAAATGCCGGCACTTCCCATTGCAAGAAATATAGCAAAATCGGGCTACCGTTTGTACGTAGCGAAAAGTGTCGATCCTTGCGTGTCGATATTCAATAAAAAATACAAATAATATGCCTACATTAACTTTTATAATATTCTCAGAATGAATATATATTATAAAAACATCCCACTATTATGTATCCACAAATTATGTCTCGCATCCATTGGTAGTGGAAATCTGAACAGACGTTTTCTGTTCGCTGATCTCTCGTTCGTGTAATTAATATAAACGCACTTATCATAAAAACGACGATTCGACATAGTTATAGTTAAATATTTCACAACGTGAAAAACTTAGTTAACATGTGTAAAACACATAAACAATGCGCAAAGAGATATGTATAAAATCCACGTTAACCGATGTATTATTAAAGATCACTTCTGACCGTAGCGTTCCGTAGCGTAACGCTTACTGATCGTCGAAGACAAATCAATGCATTATTTCGGGTTCTCCACGCAAATATCCATAGCAACAGAAAATTCAAAACTTCCATCCTTTTAGAGAATAATACTTATAATAATTAATTTATCTCTAAAACGTCCATTTCCTTTAATTCTTTATTAATATTTTGTTACATATTATATGTAGATTTCTTTACTTACAAAGAGATGCCACAACCTGCTAAATCGATTTCTGAACGAGACATAGCACGTTCGCTAGCTGCGATGTTAAGCGTTAACATCTTAATTGGGATTTGTGCCAATGGGCCTTTGTTTGTAAAAAATTACAGTATAAAATTTGGGTTGCGGGACTGTATTACAGATATGGCTAAAGATGCACCATCTTTCAGAGAGGCGACGTGACTGTGCAGACTGAGACTCCCACGTCGAACATTTTTGACCCGGCAGCAAGCGTTCGAATCCTGGCGACGAGTTATATCTATGCGGTGTTTTTTTTTTTCTTACCTTAAGGCACGTCATTAATGTTTTTCAAATATGATACATATGTTTTACATGTCTCGTTTTTATACTATTAATGAAGGATAATTAGGGAAGTGTCAGGCTTGTTTAATACAAACACAAATATATTAATTTTTTAATATGTACTAAATATATATTTCATTGTAAGCAATGCAAAATATGTGTCTATATTCGTGTTTGCGTTAAACAAGCCTGACACTTTCCTAATTATTCTTGATTGTTCCGTACGGGAGCTGTCGTCCGCACGGATCGCAGGCGGCGGGCGGCCGTGCACCAGGCGCGTTCCGCACGCGGGCGACTACCGCTCGCCGCGGCTTCACGCCGCCGCCGCTACGCGGCAGCGCGCCGAGCCGGGGCCGTTACTCGCGGTTAAATTTCGGTGCGGCGCCTATATAAAACGCCGCGGACGCCGACTCTAAGCCTTTTGACTACTATTGCACATCAGGTCACTGCCTCGCTGAGGTATTCTTTTGCACTATATCGCTGGAGGTATACGTTGGATATCTGCATTGAACTGTACTGCCTTAAGAGTGTCGTAGACACGTTGGCATTTGTGCTTAGGTCTTCGGTGACTCTACACAGCCCTTTAGAGTGCGCTTGCACGTTGGGCTAATGTCTCTAGAGTGTCCGAGGACACGTTGACATCTGTGTTACGAAGTGTACGGTAACTCCACGGATCTCCAACCTTCTCAATACAATCGAGGATTGAGAGAAGGCTTCGCGCGACCATATCGGATTACCTTGACATCTCCACTGCGGTGGACGTCTCTCTTCGCGACATCTCGGTATTGCACATACTGTTGAGATCACGACTCCGCGCGAGTCGTCCTTGGCATCAAGGACTCCGTCGCTGCCAGGGACGCAGCATATACACGCGAGCAGTACTCGCCTTCACGTCCGCATAGGACTCAGTCGCTGCCAGGGACGCAGCATATACACGCGAGCCGAGCTCGCCTTCACGTCCGCACAGGACTTAGTCGCTGCCAGGGACGCAGCACATACACGCGAGTCCAGCTCGCCTTCACGTCCGCACAGGACTTAGTCGCTGCCAGGGACGCAGCACATACACGCGAGCCGTGCTCGCCTTCACGCCCGCACGGGATTTAGACGCTGCCAGAGACGCAGCATATACAAAACACGGAGCCAGAGACTGCCGTCGCCGAATCACGTCGCGAATCATTTGCACCCCACGTCATCTTACGGGGCCGCTGGATAACGGACTGTTAGCGACGAAGACCGCGGTCTCCACACTGCGAGCGGACATCAATCCGCATCCGGCATAACGAACCGGACGCTCTCCACCCTCGGGCCGTTCGAAACATTGATTAATAGCATAAAAACGAGACATATGCAAAATAAATGTATCATTTTCGAAAAACATTAATTACAAGCTCTAAGATAAGAAAAAAACATCACACAAGAAAACTCGTCGCCGGGATTCGAACGCTCGCTGCACTCAAAAATATTTGACGTGGGAGCATCAGTCGGCTCAGCCACGCTGCCTCACTGAAAGACAGTAGCATCTTTAGCTATATCTGGTCCCGCAACCCAAATTTTTTTCTGTAGATTCTCTAAAGCAAAGGTCCGTTGGCACAAATCCCAATTAAGATGTTAATGCTTAACATCGCAGCTAGCGAACGTGCTATGTCTCGTTCAGAAATCGATTTAGCAGATTATGGCATCTCCTTGTTAAATATATATACAGGGTGGACCATTTTAATCCATCCAATCGAATATGTCGAATTCCAAGCACGGGAGAGAAAAATTTTTCAGACTAAAGTTGTTTGGTTTCGAGGAGACCATAAGATGGTACCATTGCTTTGATCTTGAAGAATTATTTGAAAGTCACCTCAATTTTTTTAAACGGCATTCCTTATTTTTTATTACATATTCTTGTAGCTGACCTCGAGAGCTTTCCAAAATATTGTAATGAAATGTTTCTTCATTGAGTACTTTTCGAGTTATAAAGCTCCAAAGTTGCAATATGAAAAAATTCAAAATATCTCGTAAAATATTCACTTTCTGTCTTATCTTACACAATTCAACTAGTCAAGGCAAGAATTGGACATGATCTAATCGGTCAAGGCAAGATCTGGACATGATCCAACCAGTGAAGGTATGATCTGGACATGATCCAACCGGTCACTGTCCGGTTGGATCATGTCCAGATCTTACCTTCACTGGTTGGATCATGTCCAGATCTTGCCTTGACCGGTTGGATCATGTCCAATTCTTGCCTTGACTAGTTGGATCATGTCCAGAT
>NW_022639451.1:8449991-8450935 GCF_010583005.1 Odontomachus brunneus
ACCGGTTAAATCATGTCCAGATCTTACCTTCACTGGTTGGATCATGTCCAGATCTTGTCTTCACTGGTTGGATCATGTCCATATCTTGCCTTCACTGGTTGGATCAAAGTCCAGATCTTGCCTTGACCGGTTGGATCATGTCCAGATCTTACCTTCACTGGTTGGATCATGTCCAGATCTTGCCTTGACCGGTTGGATCATGTCCAATTCTTGCCTTAACTAGTTGAATTGTATAAGATAAGACAGAAAGTGAATACTTTACGAGATATTTTGAGTTTTTTCATATTGCAACTTTGGAGCTTTATAACTCGAAAAGTACTCAATAAAGAAACATTACAATGTGTTGGAAAGCTCTCGAGGTCAGCTACAAGAATATGTAATAAAAAATAGGGGATGCCGTTTAAAAAAATTGAAGTGACTTTCATGTGACTTTCAAATCATTCTTCAAGATCAAAGCAATGGTACCATCTTATGGTCCCCTCGAAACCAAACAACTTTTGTCTGAAAAATTTTTCTCTCCCGTGCTTGGTTTTCGACATATTCGACTGGATGGATTAAAATGGTCCACCCTGTATATATAAGTCAATGTTAAACAAGGAGGATTCGATATCGCTTCGCTTAGGAGTATGAAGCATCCTTATAAAAATATCATACTAAGAATCATTGATAATTACTTATTATCCAGTATTTTTAATACTGAAAATAAGTAATTATCAATTATTCTTAGTATGATATTTCTATAAAGGCAAAGAGAGTGAGACAGCTGCTTTATATCCGTGCTGTAGAAGGAGAAAGAACGACCGCAAGCTCCAGTCAAGTGATAAATGCGCTGAGATGAGAGACACGCGATGATCGCATGTTTATAAACAGCGTTTGGAAGCGGATTTTTGCCGCTGCATGTAACACGGGATGTTTCTTATTATATAAAATCGTCGATCAAAGCA
>NW_022639451.1:8450945-8452148 GCF_010583005.1 Odontomachus brunneus
CAGCTGCTTTATATCCGTGCTGTAGAAGGAGAAAGAACGATCGCAAGCTCCAGTCAAGTGATAAATGCGCTGAGATGAGAGACACGCGATGATCGCATGTTTATAAACAGCGTTTGGAAGCGGATTTTTGCCGCTGCATATAACACGGAATGTTTCTTATTATATAAAATCGTCGATCAAAGCATTTAGCTTCAAGCTTAGACGAAATTGAGATATTCGTTTCGCCCAACTTCCTTTATTGAAATGTAATAGTGATAATTAATAATTTGGCCAGTGATAATTACTGTCGTTCAATAATTTTATTACTCGTATGAGTAATAAAATTATTGAACGACAGTAATTATCACTGGCCAAATTATTACTTATCAGTATTACATTTCGATAAGGGTTGTTTCGAAATTCCCATTCATTTTCCGCTTGATACTCCCAAGCGAAGCGATATGCGACGCATAGTAAGTGTATGTAAAATTCAATATGTGCACATTACATCCAATATATATACACATCTGTACAGAACTAATATCCGAAATATGGATATCGCGATATCTATAAGATATCCATGAGATGTATTTGGTATATTTATTCTGTGTGTATAGGCCTACATATACATACATATACATGTATACATAAGCATGTATACATATACAGTATGCATATGTATAATTTGATGTAGAAAATTTACAATATTAGTGACACCGAAAATGACAAGGATATCCCGTACAGAAATATCATACTAAGAATCATTGATTAATTACTTATTTTCAGTATTAAAAGTACAGTATTTAGTAATATTCCGTGATTCAAATACAGCTTTTAGTACTCAAGTATTTCAATATTTAATGTTACAAATCCTACCTTATGATTGATTTCAATACTTAAATATTGATATGTAATACTTCGTCCAGTGATAAAATACTTACGCAGAACATTGTCAATATTTAAATACTAATATATAATACTTTGCTAAGTGATGAAATATTTACACAAAGTACTGTTAAGATTAGAAGTATTAACCCAGACAGCATACAATATTAGTAAGTTATTAGATAAATATTTATAAATGTTTATTTTGAATTACTTTTTTCAAATATTATATATAAAATATTAATTTTTTGTTTACAATAAATATTATGGAAAATATTTAGATATTTAAATATTTCTATATTTTAATAATATTTTGAATATAGATTTTCATAATTTTTC
>NW_022639451.1:8452574-8455026 GCF_010583005.1 Odontomachus brunneus
AAATTTGAAGATGTGTTTTCCGAAGATGTTGTCGCGGGAAATTGTAATATAGTCGATCATGTTATAAATGTGCAAGACTCTTCCCCCATAAAACAGGTTCCCCGTCGAATTCCTATACAAATGAGAGAGGAGGTAGATAAAATTATTGGGGATATGCAGTCTCGGGGAGTTATTGAGGAATCTCGAAGTCCATGGATCTCTCCAGCGGTTTTAGTAAAAAAAAAAGATGGCACAATTAGGTTTTGCGTGGACTTTCGGAAGCTCAACGCAGTAACAATAAAAGATTCATATCCCATCCCCAGAATTGATGATATTCTGGATCAACTCGCAGGAAATTCTTGGTTTTCCACTTTAGACCTTAAAAGTGGTTATTGGCAACTTAAAATTTGTCCGGAAGACAAAATGAAAACGGCTTTCTCTGTTGGCAAGGGGCTTTGGCAGTTTACGGTGATGCCCTTTGGTTTATGTAACGCTCCTGCTACGTTCGAACGTCTCATGGAGAAGGTTTTGGGAGATTTAATTTCGAAAATTTGCTTGGTTTATTTAGACGATGTTATAATTTATGGGAAAAGTTTTGCCGAAATGATGAAGAATCTTGAAAAGGTGTTTTTACGATTACAGGAAGCAAATTTAAAATTGAATCCGAAGAAATGTGTTCTGTTTCAAAAGGATGTGAAATATCTTGGGCATGTAATTTCTGCGGAGGGAATTTCTACAGATCCTGAAAAGGTTGCTGCTGTTAGAGAATGGCCCGTGCCTCACACAAAGAAACAATTACGAAGTTTCCTGGGATTTTCGTCGTATTACCGAAAATTTGTGAAAGATTTTTCTTCCTTGGCTAGACCTCTTTATGCATTAACGGAGAGTCAGACTAAATTCGTGTGGGGGGAGAAATGCCAGAAGGTTTTTGAAGAATTGAAATTTAAGTTGTCTTATTCTCCAATTCTTGTTTTCCCAAAAGGGGAGAGTGAATTTATTTTAGATACCGACGCTTCCAATATCGGAATTGGCGCGGTTTTGTCGCAGAATCAGGAAGGAAAAGAGAAGGTCATTGCGTATTTCAGTCGCGTTTTAAGCAAAACTGAACGCAATTATTGTGTAACCCGCCGCGAACTTTTGGCGATAGTAGATTCAGTTAAATGTTTCCGCCATTATCTTTTGGGGCGTAAATTTATGATCCGAACGGATCATGTCTCATTGCGTTGGCTGATGTCTTTCAGAGAATTGGAAGGACAATTGGCTCGTTGGCTGGAGAGACTCCAGCAGTATGAATTCGTTATCGTTCATCGAAAAGGACAGTACCACAAAAATGCGGACGGATTGTCCAGACGGTTGTGTGAGTCATTTGGTTGTGAGTATTGTGCTAAAGTAGAAAGAAGAGATGCTGAAGCTTTGAGTAAAGCAGTTGCTCGCATTGTTTTTGAAGGGGAAAATTTAGAGGTGTGGCGAAGAGAACAAAGACAGGATCCAAGCATTTCGATTTTTCTTCGTGGAAAGGAGGAAGGACTTCGACTGTCACGTGCGGAATTAGTTACTGGGGATGTTTCTGCTCAGATTTATTGGTCGTACTGGGATGCCTTGATTTTAAAGGATGGAATCCTCTATAGGAAGTGGGAAGCCCCGAATCTTAGATCCAACTTTCTTCAGCTCATTGTTCCTCGGGAACGAGTTGAGGAAATCTTGCGGGAAGCACATGACTCTCCGTCTGGAGGACACTTTGGGATTAATAAGACCCTGGAGAAGATTCGTAAGCGTTTCTTCTGGGCAACTTGTAAACGGGACGTTGAGGAATGGTGCAGAACCTGCAAGGTTTGTATTTCTAAGAGGGGTCCCTTGGGAAAAGGGAGATCTCCTCTTCAGATTTACAATGTTAAAGCTCCCTTGGAAAGGGTTCAGATGGACATTCTTGGTCCGCTTCCAGCGACTCGGACTGGGAACAGATTTCTTCTTGTCATTGTTGATTGCTTCACAAAATGGGTGGAAGCTTTTTCTATGAAGAATTTTAGAGCAAAGACAGTAGCTGATGTTTTTGTTAACCAGTTTGTTTCCAGACATGGAGTGCCTATCGAAGTTCATACGGATCAAGGGAAAAACTTTGAATCCAGGCTTTTCTCGGAATTAATGAGACTTCTTGGAATAAGGAAGACTCGGACTACTCCTCTTCATCCTCAGTCTGATGGGCAGGTTGAGCGCCAGCATCAGACAATAACAAATTATTTGGCAAAATACGTCTCCGAAAATCAAAAAGATTGGGATCGCTGGGTCCCTATGTTTCTCTTGGCTTATAGATCATCAAAGCATGAGACTACTGGAATGACTCCTGCGGAGTTATACTTCGCACGTGATCTTAGAATACCCGTAGATCTGTTACGGGGAAGTCCTTCGAAGCTTCAAGGAGGGGAGTCCTCTCTGGGAGGAAATTTTGCGAAAAATCTTCGAGAAAAATTGGAAG
>NW_022639451.1:8455036-8455120 GCF_010583005.1 Odontomachus brunneus
TTGATACTCTCTGATACTCTCTGATACTCTGATACAGTATCAGAGTTTTCAGCCCTGATGATGCAAACTGCAACGTTTGCGAAA
>NW_022639451.1:8455130-8455319 GCF_010583005.1 Odontomachus brunneus
GGGAAAAAGGGTTTGGTTTTTCAATCCCCGTAGAATTAAGGAAAAGACTCCGAAGTTGCAGGGCAATTGAAAAGGCCCCTTTTTGGTAATAAAAAGATTAAATGATGTTGTTTATTGCATTCAAAAGACATCTAGGCATAGGAAGAAGGTTGTTCACGCGGATAGACTAGCTCCTTTCTTGGAGAGAAA
>NW_022639451.1:8455329-8455497 GCF_010583005.1 Odontomachus brunneus
TATTCTCTTCTTTTAAATAAATCATATGCTTTCGTATATGGATATATCATATGTACACAATATAAAGCGTCTCTCAATCAAAGTGACGCAGTAGATAAGGTGAACGACATAAGAATCAGCCCAAGTAACAGACTCACATCAAAATGACGTAAAAAACTGGTCATAACT
>NW_022639451.1:8455507-8455885 GCF_010583005.1 Odontomachus brunneus
TCTCCGGAAGTAGTGTTGACGGGAGACTCAAGGAGGAAGAACGAGGGTCCTGGGAATGCAGATGGGGACAAGTGAGAGCATGGTCCGGTAACCTGCAGCCGCAGCTCAGGGTAGGACAAGGAATCGCTCGTGGTACCCAGAAATCTGTAAAAAACCGAAGAACCGCTTGGAAGCTGCTCTCCCGGATTGTCGGGACGACAATCTTGAAGAGGGAGGGCAGTGTTACGTTTGCGTCGGACGACGAGTGCATTGCAGCCCGCAGCTGCGAAGCGCTCTCCTTGACAACTGCGTTGTTACGCGGTTGTGTTCGTTAGAGATGGTCTTGAGCTGTAAAACCGTTTGGACATGGGACGCATCTCTTTGTTGATATTCGGGAAT
>NW_022639451.1:8455895-8456071 GCF_010583005.1 Odontomachus brunneus
CATGACGTTTCTGTATAACATCTTAAAAACGTATTATTGACGTTTAAAGACGTCATAAAACGTCAAAGTCGTCTAAAATGTCATCATCGATCTGTGACATTAGACTATCATTTTGACGATATTCTCATGATATTTTTTATCATTCCTTGGTTATTTTTTATCCTGAACTTACTTAG
>NW_022639451.1:8456081-8456369 GCF_010583005.1 Odontomachus brunneus
AAAAAGTTTCATATAAAAGTTGTAGGGTTTCGAGGGGTTACCAAAATGGCGTACCTTTCAACTTTTGATTTTGACCGAAAGTGGGTTACTTCAACCGGAAGTGGTTTTTTTAAAATGGAAAGCCCCCTTTTTGACACCGGAAAATGAAAAAGCGGAAAATTTTACGATCAGATATAACTTTGGCTGTTTTAAAATTTTCAAGATGGCGGACGAAGATGGCGGACAAAAATTTTAGTCAACCGATTTGCACCAAATTAAGTTTACGAGGGTTTTTGGGGTTGCTGATCA
>NW_022639451.1:8456379-8457661 GCF_010583005.1 Odontomachus brunneus
TTTAAATGTCATTTTGACGTGTCTGCTACCTGGAAGAGATTTCAGGCTTGAATCTCAGCAATGCCCATACAGCACAGAACCTTGCAGCAACATTGCTACAACGTTGCAAGATTGCATATTGCAGTGTTGCAATGTTGCAGAAACTTTGCAGTGACATTAATTTGCAATATTACTTTAGCAATATTGCAGTAATATTTTGAAAAATATTACAAATATAATGGGAGTGTGAATAAGTTCTCGCCGTTTTTTGTGAAAATAAATTTTTTATTTAAAAAAAATAATAAAAAAACAAGTCAATTAAAGTATTGCCCATCGCTGGAGACTACTTTTTCCCATCTTTCTGGCAGCATTTGAATTCCACGTCGAAAAAACGACACTTCTTTTGCGGCTATCCACGAATAGATCCATTTTTTCGTTTCTTCATACGAAGTGAAGTGCTGCTCAGCCAGGCCGTTAGTCATCGATCGAAATAAATAGTAATCAGAAAGCGCAATGTCTGGAGAGTACGGCGGGTGGGGTAGGACTTCCCATTTCAGCCTTTCCAGGTATGTTTTGACCGGTGACGTGACATGCGGCCGAGCGTTATCCTGCAGCAAAATTACCTTATCGTGTTTTTGCTCATATTGCGGCCGTTTTTCTTTTAATGCTCGGCTCAAACGCATCAATTGTCATCGATAGGGATCTCCTGTGATGGTTTGGTTGAGTTGGAGCAGCTCGTAATACACTACCCCCAGCTGATCCCACCAAATGCAGAGCATGAGCTTGGAACCGTGGATATTCCGCTTTGGCGTTGATGCTACTGCTTCGTCGGGCTTAACCCACGATTTTTTATGCTTGGGATTACTGTAGTATATCCACTTTTCATCACCAGTCACAATACGATGTAAGAAACCTTTCCTTTTTTGTCGTTGAAGCAGCTGTTCACACGTGACAAGACGCCGTTCGACGTCTCTCGGCTTCAGTTCGTATGGCACCCAAGATCCTTCCATTTGTATCATTCCTAATGCTGTCAGACGTTTCGAAACTGTTGTTCGATCAACTCCTAATGATTTTGCAACATCGGATTGCGTCTGACATGGATCTTCAGCAAGTAATGTTTCCAATTCTTCGTCTTGAAACTTTTTTGGTGCACCACTGCGTTCTCTATCTTGAACATCAAAATCACCATTTTTAAATCGGTTAAACCAATCTCTACATGTTCTTTCCGACAAAGCATGAACACCATAGGTTTCTACAAGAATTCTGTGTGCTTCAGCTGCAGATTTCTTCTGAATAAAGTAGT
>NW_022639451.1:8457671-8460027 GCF_010583005.1 Odontomachus brunneus
CTATCTTGAACATCAAAATCACCATTTTTAAATCGGTTAAACCAATCTCTACATGTTCTTTCCGACAAAGCATGAACACCATAGGTTTCTACAAGAATTCTGTGTGCTTCAGCTGCAGATTTCTTTTGAATAAAGTAGTGTAGTAAAATTTTCCGCAAAAACGGTTTATTTGGCACGAAATTTGACATGTTTTACGCTACGAAAAGAAAATGTTCTTTATAGGTTAATGGAAAGAGACGCACTGATTTTAAACATAGGTTATAGAACTTTAATATAGATGCGTCATCATCTTGAATTATACGCACAACATTTTTATATCGTCATCTGATGGTGAAACGGCGAGAACTTATTCACACTCTCAATATTATATTTTATTTATTTACTAATTATTTTTGTTAATTGTATTTCAAATTCACTAATATTTTACATTAATAATTGTTCGAGATTGAGCGTTCAATCCCGATAGGTCCAAGTCATAAAACCACTCAAATCGATAACAATAAGGGAATCACGCGTGTAATCAAGCCGTGACCCTAAATGTTTATGCCAAATCACGTGTTAAGCGACCGCGTGTATGATGCTGTACGTGCCGTCGCCACAGCAACCGCAGCCTAACACAAAACAAAAAAAAAGTACGAAAGCGTTTGGGAGCGTTAGAAACGGGAATCAAGTTTTTTTATTTCGCAGGCTTGATAGCCGTAGCCAATCCGCGTTTGCCAAGCGCCACGAATCATTCTCCTAAAAGGGAACAAATTCAAATCGAACACACATTCTAACAGATCTTTATTGAAACCATATTCGCTCACGGATCTATTCAAGGCGCGATTAGATCTCTTTCTTTGGTTTTGGTTTTTTAAGTTCACTGCAACTTAACCGGTTCGCAATATTCTCTCAAATCGTTCTCCCGTGTTCACGTTTCTTTCGGTTCTATCGCTCTCTACGCTTCATCTCGCGCTCACACTTTGCACCGTGTGCTTATTTATTAGTTTTCGGAGCCTACTGTTCACCGTCGGCACTATTCATTAACCTTGCTTACCGAATTCGTTTTATATGTTGTTTACTGTTAAGTGCGCCCTGCGTTTGTTTGTAAAAGCTTCCCGAGCGCTTTATCATAACTAAGAGATACGCGTTTGCGATCGCACTAGCCTCGTGCGAGAATCTCCGACGCTTTCGCAAAGACTAAGTTCGTCCAGTCGAGCTTAACAACCCACGCTCCGCAAATCTCCGTCGCGAATCGCTCGATTAAATTCAAACAGGTGTTTCGAGGACTTCCGTTAAACAACGAGATTGATCTCTCTATCGATCTAAAATTATCGATCGTCGTCCTGTTCGAAGTTCATTCTGCAAATAAAGCCTTAAACAAAAGGGGTCGATAAAAGTTAAATTCAGCGCCTCGCCCATCCTCACGCCACCCAATCGCTCGAGCTATCCGGGGAGTTCGCTCGCTGTCGATATTCAAGGCCGTGCGCGAAGAATAATACTTATAGAATAGTATTTAGAATAGCACTCGTTAGTGGCAATCATTAATTTGTCTTATTGCATATTTTTTATACTTCTTATACTGTTTTTTTTCGGAGAAAATACTTTCTTTAGATTTAATATTCGTACTTGTTTAATTTTGTGGTTTTTTTTATTTCATTAAAATATTATTCTTAAACGAAATATCATTTTTTTAAATAATGAAAATAAAACTTTTATTTCGTTCAAGGAAACCTTTTTTTTTTAAGGCAGAGGAAATGCGTTACGCACACCCCCGGGAAAGACAGGACTTTCCCAGGAGTAGTGTGGGACTCTCCCCCCCGGAACTAGCGGCCGGGGGGGGCCTACCAACCAAAACCTCAGCCGGGTCCCTTGCGGCTATTGCGAGGACGTCCCGGGAACCGCTTGCGCATTACTTCCGGGACGTCTTCAGCCGCAGGGCGGGGAAACTCCGCCCCCTTCCCGGGCCAGGAGGGATAATTCCTTCCCGGCCCGCTGTCCGATCCTCCACGACCGGACGTGGGCCCTCCCGTCCGGTCACACCTCACCTGTAGGGGCGCTATTGGCCGAGTCCGGTCCCGTCCGGACCCGGCCCGCCCCAACCCTCCCGACCGAGGTTGCTGAGGCGGAGGGATCTAAAAGTTTTCCTCCGCCCCTCTTGGTTAGGAGCCTCCTGGCTCTGGGAGGGGGGTGAGCGGCCTGAGAGTCCGCCCTGACGACCCGGCTACCCTGCCCCTCTCCCGGAGGCGCCTGGTCTGACTTCTTGTCACAGGGGAGCGGGAGTCGCACCTTGCGACGCGTCTCCCCCGTCCGACCAGGCGCCTCCTATCTCCCCCGCGCCGGGCCCTCCGTTGATCAGGAGGGCCCGGCGGTATTG
>NW_022639451.1:8460037-8461652 GCF_010583005.1 Odontomachus brunneus
TGGGGGGGGGGGGTGCACCCGCATGTACCCCGGAGGAGGGAACGCCAGCGGTGACGTTCCCCCCCGCCCACGGGTGCGCCGCCCCTCGACCCCGCGCTAATGCGCGGGTAGGTGAGGCGCCGCTCTTTTTCTGCGGCGCCTCACCCCATCCCAGGGGCGGCGGTTTCGCCCTGCCGCACCCTCTCCGACTCCTCCTTCTGTGACACGACTGTGTCACAAAAGGAGGTGACGGTGGACCAGCCCTCGTCTTCCCCAAGCATGGCCCTAATGAGGGCCGTGGGAGAGAGGTCCGCTCCCACCACATCAATTAGGACCCGGCGCTCCACATCCCAGGAGGACCATTCCTCCAGGGTGTGTTGCGCCGAGTCTACCTCAGCACCACAGTGGTGGCAGCGGGAGTTAGGCTCCCTACCGAAGCCATGTCAGGTGAGTACCTGCGTTGTCCGGAAGGACAGCTCTCCGCGGACCCTGTCCACCCATTCTTGTAGACAGGGCCGGATGGCCTCGGCGACCCTCGTTTCTGAGCGGCCCGTCGCCCCCTCCAGGTGGATGCTCCACCTTAGGAGGGGGCGTTGACGGGCCTGCAGTCTTGCTATTCCTATGGCTCTGGCCAGATGTTCGAGGTCTCCCCCGGCACGGAGCTCCTTGACACGCCGATAAGTCTCGGCGTGCATCTGCGCAAGAAGCTCCAGCGGGGGGAGACCAGCCAGGGCCGTGGCGGCCATATGCGACGTCGTCCGATAGGCCCGGGCGAGGCGAATGGCGACCCACCTCTGAGCGCGGTGTGCCAGCGCTATGATGCGCTGGTTGGTCGCCATCGCACTCGCCCAGAGCGGGGCCCCGTATAGCGCCATGGACTGGACGACGCCGGCATACAGCCGCCGTGTCTTCCTTTTAGGGCTGCCGAGGTTGGGCAGGAGGCCACCCAACATATTGGCCACCATGCTCAACTTGGGGGCTAGAAGCTCAAAATGCTTCTGAAACCGCCATGTACTATCCAAGACGAGTTCCAGATATTTTATCGTGGGACTCGTCTTTACGAAGACACCGTCAATCCGGACTCGGGTACCAGGTGGTCCCCTCCTGGAGCCATCATGTATGAACATGAACTCAGATTTGAGGGGAGCCACCTTGAGGCCCATCCTGTTCAGGGAGCCTATCACCTGGTCCATCGCCAGACGTCCCATTTCCAGGGCGTTCCGCCAGCCCCTGCCCCCGGCCAGCACCATGGTGTTGTCCGCGTAACACACGACGGTGCAGCCGGGGGGGAGGGCAAGGCGAAGGACTTGGTCGTACGCGATGTTCCATAATAGGGGTCCTAATACGGATTCCTGAGGAACACCGTCCTTCCGCACTGGAGTTACGCTTTGTTACAAAACTCCAGTCTTCTATCCCGGAAGTAGTCCCTAATAATTGAGACCAGGTGGGGGGAGCCCTGAAATGGGTCAAACCCGCCTCCACCTGGTCCCAAGGGATGGAGTTGAAAGCGTTGGCGATGTCCAAGGACACCGCCAACACAACTCCCCCCCCCCCCACCACGGCCTCCGAGAGGGACCGGACGCGTAGTATCGCGTCCACACTCGACCGTCCCTCCCGGAAGCCGTATTGCTCCGTA
>NW_022639451.1:8461662-8468296 GCF_010583005.1 Odontomachus brunneus
GCCCACGTTCAACCGTCCCTCCCGGAAGCCGTATTGCTTCTCATTGAGCCTTGGACTACCCCGGGATAGGTGCCGGACGAGGCGGGCGTGTATTATCCTTTCGAACAATTTGCCCGCCTCGTCCAGAAGGCATATCGGCCTATAAGCGGAAGGGCTGCCTTCCTGCTTGCCCCCCTTTCTGAAGAGTACGAGATTGACCCTCTTCCAGGGGCTGGGGAACACGGCGTCTCGCCGCCACTTAGTATGCCCTTCTCCTTCTATGGTGGATCCGCCATGGCGCATTGCGTCCAAGCACCCGGCGGCTGCCAAAAAATTGGTGTCGACCCCAGGGCTTATTTGTATTATTTGCACCGGATGAGGAAGGGCAATGGTGGAGACGGGCATACATGGACAGCAGGTCTTAAAGGATAGCAACCTTTGACTTTGAGAGACTGACAGCTGTACCATTTGGTACAGTAACATTGTTTCTCTCTGTAGTCGCCGTGCGCTCGGGATCGCACCAGAGATGTTGCTTCCGAACGGCATCTCTGAGCGTTATCTAGAAAGAAGAGAGTGTCGTGAGCGTGGAGCGTCAGGTAGCTCAGTGGTTTAGAGCAGTCGCCCGGCAAGCAAAAGACCCGGGTTCGCGTCCCGGCCTAGCAAGACCGCGCTCTCGATATTTTTCTCTTTCTGGAACGAAAAAAATACGCAGATCTCAAACGCACGGCGGCTCGCCACCACCTAGTATGCCCTCCTCCTTCTATGGTCCTTATACAGGAGGTGAAGAGCCGCATTACGCGACTCTTCACCTCCGCCTCCTTTATCGCCAAGGCCCACACTGTGCCTGGGATACCGTCAGGGTCCGGCGCCCTTTTCTTAGCGCCGAACTTCCTGACGGCCCTGTCCATCTCCACCTCGGTGACCCTGACCGACTCTTCCTCTCCGTCTGGGGGGGGGGGCCTCGTAGGGGGGAATACAAGCTTCCCCCCATGGAAAGAGGGCCCCCACCACATCATCGAAGAAGTCGGGGTCCAGGGACGCCGTTGGAGGGGGCGTCCAGTTGCGCAAACGCCACATCACAATGTGATAAGGGCGCCCCCATGGGTCCCTGTCGATGGTGGAGACCAGGTCACCCCAGGCACGGGCCTTGGCCGTAAAGATGGCCACCTTGAGAGCGCCCTCTTTTCGCGGTACGCCCTCTCGGCGGCCATCCCGCCTGCACTAGCCCTTCCACGCCGATCCATTTCTCGCCTGGCTTGGCCGGCGGAGCGCCGAAGTTCGGCGATCTCCGCCGACTATCAGTACACGGATCGGCGGGGATGTGGCCGGGATCGGGGCATGGCGGCATCACACGCCGCCGTCATCACGCCCACGATCCCGGCCGCCTTAGCCTCAATGGCGGTCCGGGTCCCCGGTGTGGGGCCCGAGTCCGCCCATGTGACCGCCGTTAAGGCGGCCGCCAACTTGTCGCGGTCGAGTTTACGGAGACCCCATCTTGGTAGTCGGGCGCCTTCCTGGCCGCGCCTCAGGAGCACCTCCTCGGGGGTGGCGACCAGTCGGATCACGATGTATCGATGCTCCGAAAGGTTTTCTTCCCTGGTCACCACCCGCCAATCCTGAATTAGTCGGGCTGCCTGGGGAGACGCCAACGTGACGTCGATCACTGATCTCCCCCGCGGCCCGACGAAGGTGCTCCTCCAGCCCCTGTTGATTATACAGAGGCCGTGAGACGCGACCCATTCCTCCTTTGCCTCGCCCCTTCAGCACCTGGCCGAGGACCCCCACAACGCCGACCTGGCATTAAAGTCTTCGGCCACCAGAACCGGCCTTTGGGGGCGCCTCGACATGAGGTCCCCCAGCCGTTCCAAAAGGTGCTCTGTCCGTGTGGGTCGCGGACGTAAAGAATACCTCCAACGTATGGCCTGCGTGTCGTAAAAGGCGACTAAAAGGCCCTCATGGGTGGATTGCTGCGCCCATTAGTATTAGGAGCCGGAGGGCTCCCCTCCTTCTCGCTTCAGGGAGCCCAATGGCGCCTACAGCAGGGGAGCGTACCGGATCCCTTATGCCAGTATGGTATCGATCTCTCGGGTGGGCAGCGGCGCCCCAGAGTATCAGAGGAAGGCGTGCGCGCCCGGTTGTCCTTAGGACAGCCGGTGCGGACGAACCGACCTCACCGCGGGGGCTGTCGGGTCCCTAATGCCTGCATGGCAACCGGCCTCCCGGGTGGGCAGCTGAGCCCGGGAGTAGCAAGATTCTCGGTGAATACTTCACCGGGAATCCACAGCGGGGGCAGGGCGGGCTCCTGAGGCTCAGTTGAGCCAAACCGCCCTAGGGGCCGGCCCGAAAAGCCGCCCGAGTTGGGGGGCCGCCGTCAAGCCCCCCATTATAATACATGATGAACAAGACAGAAGGTAAGACTTGCGGCAAATCGGATATGTCGCGCCGGCATGGGAGGGCTATGGTCCCAGACCCCCCCCTTGTCGTCAACGAGCAATGGGCCGAGCGAAGGCGACAGGACCGGTGCGTCAACGGTGGGCGCGTCGGTCTTTCTGGCTACCGCCGCGGGTAGGGCGGTGATCAAATAAATGGGAAAGACGAGAAAGGTAGGAATGGGCGAAAAAAAGAAGGAAGCTGGAAATGGAAGAGGCGGAAACTGGGACAGAGACAGAGACGGAAGATGGAAACACGACGGGAGAGGCAGAGATGGGGGAGGACATAGTGAAATGACCTAAAAGCGAGGAAAGGGATAGGAATAGGGCGTTTGTATTACAGCGGATAATTTGGATTGCGGAAAGTGCTGGATGCATAGAAGAGGACTGGGAAAAAAGCAAGAGGATGAGTCGGGCTGAGAAGACGAGAATGGCGATTAGGAAAGAGGAAATAGTGCAATATAGCAAGGACATCGCCAAAGTGTTTAAAACAAGGACGGCATTTCTGGAAGACGCAATTAAAAAGAAGGACACGGACATGGAAGAGGAACGAAGGAGAGTGGACATGGAAAGGAGAAAATGGGAAAAGGAGAGAGTAAAGTGGAAGAGGGAGAAATCAGAAATGGAGAAAAGGACTTACGAGAGGAAAAATAAAGGAATGGAGTAATGGACCGGGCGGTGTCCCCCTTCCCGGAGGTGCGGTCCGACGTCAGGAACCGCGCAACGTCCCCGTTGCGGGATGCGGTGCTCGGGCGGAGGGGGGAGGCGCCGACGGCCGGAGTGCCGCCGGTTGCAGCAGGAGGAGTGACTGCGTTCTCCCCGCCCGCCGTGGCTCCCCCGAAAAATCGGGGATGGGTTGTGGCGGACGGGAGGGGTGTGAGAAGGAAGGAAAGGGGCCCCAAAGGGGCGGTGGGGTGGCGCGCGCTCCGGGGCGCCCGGCGGTGCCAAGGGCGCTGCCGGCGGTGCCGACGACGGCGGCGGTGTCGATACGCCTTGAGACAGGGAGCCTCTTGTATGCGGAGGCCCTCCGCAAGGCGAGGGCCGACATTGCCCCGGGTGCGGGTGGGGTCCAGCCCGCCTTCGTCAGGAGGGCCGCAAATGGCGGCCTCCTGTTCGGGCTGGCCGGACCCGGGAAGGAGAGGGAGGCGGACGCCCTAGCTATTAAGCTCAGGGCGTCGCTCCCGGGGGCCGTGGTCACACGGCCCTCAAGGATGGGGGAGGTCCGACTCGTCGGTTTTGACGAATCGGTCCTCCCCGACGAGATAGAGGAGGTCCTCGCTGCGCAGCTAGTGCACAGCTAGTGCGGCCTGCGCGGTGTGCCTCGAAGATGGCCGGGACTCGGGCCACCGCGTTAGTGGCCTCGAGTGTCCGATGGGAGGGGTGCTCCAGCGAGTGGGAGACCGCCGGGGCACCGAAGGGGCCGGCCTCCTAATGAGGCCGGACCAACGGAAGGCGTGCCGGCGGATCCCGGAAATTATCCCGAGATCCGACCGGTGGAGAGGCCCCCGATCTGACAATCTAGATCGGGGCCACGGCGCCGGCCGAACATCAGGCCGGCGTCGGGGGGTCCCTGGCGGGACCCTGCGGGGATTCTCGTCTAAGGGCGGCTCGTCTCTGGGGTGAGTACGCCCTGTCCCGGTCCCCCCTCTCCCCTATGGGTCGCTTTGGGGGATGTGCGAAGGCGCACCCTCCTATCATAGCGGCCCGGGAGAGAAGCGGCGCGATGTTGGGTCGCATCGCGCCGCTGTTATGAAGAGTTGCGACCGGGGGTGATTTATTACCCCCGGTCCGGGAGGGGTCCTCAGGACTGCGGAGGGGGATCCGCGGAAGTAATGCGCAAGTGGTTCCCGCGGGCCCCCTGACGACCGCTGAGGACGGATCCGCTAGGGGTTTTAGTGGGTAGGGCCCTCGTCGAATTTACTTCGGCGGGGGAGGAGTCCCACATAACCCGCGGTCTCCCCCCGGAGATCGCGGGTATGCGTAAAGCATTTCCCCTGGCTTAAAAAAAAAAAAAATCCAAAAAGCGCTCGAAGTGGGCGAGATCCCACGAGGGTGGGGCATAAACCCCGATTACATCTAGGGCCCCGCACCCGACCGCGACGTATCCCCCTCCCCTCTCCACAAGGGAGATTGGGGGGGGGAAGTCTCTCTTCATGGTAGATCGCTTATCACCCCGCCCAGCGTTCAAGAAAACCATGTCATTTGATGAAACAACACTATTATTTTAAATAATATTTTTTTAAAGTTTCTCTCAAAATTTAGTAATTCGATTTGTTTAATTTGGATTCTTTAATTATCTTTTGTTGGATTAATCATTATAACATATTGTTAAAAATGTAAAAGTAATTATCACTGGTTCACTACATCACATCAATATTCATCGCATATCGAATGTTGCATTGTTTCAATATCTATCAACAAATTATCCAATAAACAACAAGTAAAAATTATGTAACTATAATTTGGTGTTTGCTAGGTATGTTATAATATACTGTGAACACTATAAGGATACATTATATAAGCATGAATTGTAAGAATATCATTGGAATCATCAGAGTCTCCCCGTGCGCTCTCGATCGTCAGGTTAAGCAACAGTTTAATGCGGCCAGGACATGGATGGGTGACCAGCAGTATATCATTTGGGATCGAAATTATCGCAGGAGGATTTATGAAATTTTGGAATGTGTTGACAAACTTCGATATCTAGTAGTTTATGAGACATGAGAAAATTAGGAATATAAGTATATTTTTGTAAACATTATGATTTTCTCATTTATTACCTTTACATAATAATTCTCAGTATTTGATTACTATCAATATTTAACAGTGATTTTATTATCAGTATTCAACAGAAATTAAGTACTAGCCAAAAAATTACTGAATTACTGGTAATATTTAATCACTAATAATTTTTCAGTATTTCTTAGTATGATATTTCTGTAAGGGATAACAGCTATGGGAAAATATTTGTGTATAAATGAAAATAGCTATATTTTACAATTTGCATAATATAATTTTACACTGTTACATAATATTATATATCACATCATCTACTTGCGATCGTTTTTTTCATATCTCTTTTCCTTTGTGTGTGAATTTATCATCATCCCTCAATAAAAAAGGCATGGACATGTCCATTGTTGCCTCTTTTCCGCGATACTGATTGGCTGTCGAATCTCGAACTCGATCTCGATGTGACTCGCGGTTATTTCGAGCGATTATCATTGCGTTGGTTATGTGTTTAACAAGTCACAAGCCATCGTGGAGGTTACGTCTTTTGAATCGCGGAGATATAGGTAAAGAGTTAATTTCTATTTAAGTATTATACATACGTGCTACATAATATCGTTTATATATATTATTATAAAAATTTATTTTTTAGAGTTATAAGAAGCTACTAAAATAATTTATCGGCTTCAACTGGAGACTTGATTGCCGGGAGGACTGCGCTTGCACGCAGCATTGGCATTTGCTTGTGCCAAGTAAAAATCAAATTGAAGGGAGCATAAGCTGTAAAATATATGTCAGACAATTTCTGTGTAAGTATTATATATACGCATATATTTTTTATGTACATGTTATGTCTCTCTTTTATGTACATTCTTATGTCTCTCTTTCTCTCTCTCTCTCTCTCTCTCTCTCTCTCTCTCTCTCTCTCCTCTCTCTCTTTCTCTCTTTCTCTCTCTTTTTTCACTTTTGCTTTTAATAAACCATATCCATACAGTTATTTTTTCATGGATTTTTCATTTTTTATGTACATCCCATACAGCACAGAGACATATTAGGTGCGCAACTAAGTTCCTGCTGTTTGTCAATAGATGGCTCCAGCAGTAAGTGCTGGTCGATTTTGACATATCCAAAACGTCATGAACCAAGCTTAGACATATGGTAAACAAACCGCTTTGACACGTTAGTGATTTTGTTTTGGCGTCATATACTTTTGGTTGTGTGGAAATGTCTGATTTTGTGCCAAATAATCGTCATTTGCGGGAATTATTGATTTTCTTATTTCATTCGAAGAAAATGGCGGCTGAAGCGCATCGAGAGCTCCAAAAAGTTTACGGAGATGCTGCTCTAAGTGAAACAACGTGCCGTGATTGGTTTCGTCGCTTCAAAGACGGTGATTTCGATATTGACGACCATCCGCGTGAAGGAAGGCCAAAAACCTTCGAAGACGCTGAATTGGAGGCATTGCTCGATGAGGATCCGTGCCAAACGCAAGAACA
>NW_022639451.1:8468459-8468868 GCF_010583005.1 Odontomachus brunneus
TTACTTATTATCCAGTATTTTTAATACTGAAAATAAGTAATTATCAATGATTCTTAGTATGATATTTCTATAAGGGAAAATTACAGAAATGGCTGAAATCTTTCTGAAATATATCGGAAATATAATTGAAAACTTATAAAATAATTTTGAAACTTTTGGATAGTATTGCAGGAAAATAAAACTTTTTATTGAAATAAATAATACCCTTATAGAAATATCATACTAAGAATCATTAATAATTACTTATTTTCAGTATTAAAAATACTGGATAATAAGTAAATATCAATGATTCTTAGTATGATATTTCTATAAGGGTTGTACTCGTTATTTCTCTATTATTGTTGCTTTTTTATAAAAAATGAGTAATACAATTTTAAAATATAAACATTGTTTTTTATTGTGTATATGT
>NW_022639451.1:8468878-8472078 GCF_010583005.1 Odontomachus brunneus
CCAACATCTCCCACATCGATCGACAATATATTAATAGAATTTTTAAAAAAGAACCCAAATAGCACAAAACGTCCTGGGCCCGTCCCAGAGATGTCCTGAGGCCGTAGAAACGTCCCCAGAACATACTCTGCATGTCTTTTGGATATCTGTGCTGTTAGGAAATAAACGCTGATTTCTTAAAATATTTTTTTATTTTATCCGGGTAGAGATGGAAATGTATAAATAAAATAGTAAATAAGTTTTTATATTACATACCATCGAGTATCTTGTGGTTGATTTGCTATATTGAATGAATATATTCATATATGAATATATGAATATATAAAAAATTATTATTATACCATTTCCAAATTTATTTCAAGTTTCAAAAATAATTCAACTGAAAGTATTGAAAAATTATCTTCATGTAAAATATTTCAGAAATACTTCTGTTGCAACATTTCATATAACATATTACAGAATTATTTCAGAATTGTTGCACATGAAATGTGAAAGGTTGGAATGGTTCTGAAATCTTTCTGAAAGTTTTCTGCAACAATCGGTGCTGTATGGGATGTTATTCTTTTTATGAATTTTTTTTTTTTTTTGTTATCTTACTGATAGTGCTGACTGGAAAAATATTCAATAAAGACCAACTTTAAAAGTAATGTTACATTAATATTATAATTCTTTCTTATATTATAGTATAATTGTTATGTACAACATATGTTATATGTAACACTTACACAGTTAACTGGAAAATCATAATATTGATGTAACGTTAATGTTTGTTGATGTTAGCTTTTAACTTTATTTCTTTTTTCTTTCAGATTTGATTTCATCTTCTAAATAATAACTACTCTTCCTTGGTTTCTTTCATTTTTGAGTTTATGGCAAGTATTTTTTCTTATAATTTGAATAATAAATAAAAATATTTTTTTACATTTGTATATTAATATGTTTTATATTTGTATACTTATATTAAATCTATTTTTTCTCTTTTCAGGTTCGAGTTCAATTTAAATTATATATTTAGTTTGTTATCTGTTTTTAACCTTTTCATTAAAGTATAAAGATAAAGATAAATATAATTAGAGATAATAAGTATAAATATAAGATAAATATAAAGACAATAGAGATAAGATAAAAATATAATTTATTGTTATATTAATTATGAATTATCTTTTAATTATCTATTAATTTTATTAATTATCAATTTAATATATTTATTATCCTAGATTTATTAATTAATTTATCTATTAATTAAAAATTAATTTCATTTTGATCTGTATTTATATAATTTTGGTTAATATAGTTGGACATTAAAATTTTATTTATTTAAAAAGCATGTTATGATTTTTATATGATAATGATGGTAATGATGAAGATAATGATGATGATGATGACGATGATGATTATAATGATAATGATGATGATAATGATGATAATGATAACTGTAATGATGATGATGATAATGATAATGATAATATTGACAATTGTTATTCATTAAATTTGAGATAAAATAGAAAATAATATAAAAGATATAAATCATATTTATTAGAATTATTTCTATATATTATAAGTTATATATATGTTTATAACGTATTTATATTGAAATTTAATAATTATCATTAGTAATATTATTTATATTATATATATAATCATATAATATATTTAGATTGAAGGCTTTCACGGCCCTTGATACAATGTCTAGGTATAGCTTCCGGAATGGAGCCGTGTCTTGAATCAGCGATATGTCGACGTTTCGCGAACGTTGCAGTTTGCATCATCAGGACTGAGAACTCTGATACTGAGCTCCCTTGGGTAAAGGTAGTCTTTATATTTTCCCCTCCCCCCCCCCTTTGTGTAGATGGTGTTTAGGGAGTAGGGAACGAGGCTTGAATCCAGCTAATCAGCGTATTTTAATTGATCAGCTGGTCAATTAAAATACCGGGAGGGCAGTATGCCAAATAGAATTTACTTGCATACCTTTGTCTCGGTTGAGGTTGTTGGGATGTTTCAAAATTTCTAGACCTTCACGATCTTTTCTGGCAAAATAACTCGGTGAGGGAGCCAATCTGGTGGCTTTGTCATATTGTACGGAGTGTCCAGTCTCCATCCAGTGTTCAGCTAGGGCTGATTGAGTAAAGTGACCATACTTGGTACATCGCTGGTGTTCCTTGATTCGCGTACTGATCTTCCTCCCGGTTTCTCCCATATAAACTTTACCACAAGAGCAAGAGATCTTATATACACCTGATGTTTCTAGGCATGATTTCTGATCCTTCGGATTTGGGAGTAAATGGGAGAGCTTCCTATGGGGTTTGAAGATTACTTTGATTTTGTGTTTACCCAAAATCCTGCTGATAGGTTCTGTTATGCCCTGGAGATATGGAAGGACAGCCGTTTTTCTCTTTTCTCTCTCTTCATCTAGTGTGTCAGTGTTTTTAGGACTGACAATTCTGTTCTTCTGGTTTTTTATTATTTGCGAGATGTTTTTGCTGTTGTATCCATTTTTAGTTAAGGCTGTACTGAGGTGTTCTAGTTCTCCATTCAGAGAAGATGGTTCCGAAATTGTGAGCGCTCTGTAAACCAATGAACTTGTGACATAATTCTTTTGCGAGGGATGATGATGAGAGGTTGCATGTAGATATCGGTCCGTGTGTGTTGGTTTTCGGTAGACCTGGTGACCTAAGGTGCCATCTTGGTTCTTTTGGACTAGCACATCCAGGAAGGGTATTTGATTATTTTGTTCCACTTCCATTGTGAACTGAATACTGGGATGTTGTGAATTGAGAAACCCGAGAAACTGAGAAAGAGTTTCCCTGCCATGATTCCAAATTACGAAAGTATCGTCCACATACCGAAACCATGTGGATGGTTTCATTGGTGCGTTCTTCAAAATTTTATTCTCAAAGTGTTCCATGAAGATGTTTGCAATGATAGGAGATATAGGAGATCCCATCGCCGCTCCATTCAGATTTGTTCGAAAAACTCTCCTTGGAACTGAAAATAGGTTGAAGTTAAGTAATGTTCTATTAGTGGGAAGAGGTTGGCCGGAATTTCCTCGGAATTCTTGATGATGTTCAAAGTATCCTGGACTGGAACATTGGTAAACAGTGAGACTACATCAAAACTCACCAGGATATCATTAGTATTCATCTTGATTTTTGTGATCTTATTCACGAAATCTGTTGAATTCTTGATATGGGAATCATTGA
>NW_022639451.1:8472119-8473662 GCF_010583005.1 Odontomachus brunneus
CTTGATGATGTTCAAAGTATCCTGGACTGGAACATTGGTAAACAGTGAGACTACATCAAAACTCACCAGGATATCATTAGTATTCATCTTGATTTTTGTGATATTATTCATGAAATCTATTGAATTCTTGATATGAGAATCATTGAGACTAGTAAGTTTCTGGAAGGGTTTGGTGAGATAGCGGGCTAACTGATAGGTAGGTCCCCCAATATTGCTGACAATAGGGCGTAAGGGCACTGATTCCTTGTGGATTTTTGGAAGACCGTAGAGTCTAGGTGCTGAAGAATCTTGAGGGGTTAAATACTTGATAGTTTGAAGAGGGAGACCTGCATTTTTCAGAAGAGAAGATGTTTTCTTTTCTATGCTGGATGTTGGGTTGCGTTTGAGTTTCCTGTAGACTTTTTGGTCTGAGAGTAAACTGTTAATTTTACTGCAATAGTCTTTTCTGTTCATAACCACAGTAGCGTTCCCTTTGTCTGCTGGTAAAATTAGGATCTTGTTGTTTTGTTTTAGACCGTGGAGAGCTCGGCGTTCTTCTTTGTTTATATTTTGTTTGGGAAGTTTGGCTTTGCGTAGGATGTTGGTTGTTCGATTTCTGATGTCATTGCTTGCCTCTAAAGGAAGGTGGAAAATAGCCGTTTCAATTTGGCTGATGATTTCTTCCGTAGAGATACTAGAGTGAGTGACAGCAAAATTGTGTCCCTTAGCTAGAACAGCGACTTCGGATGGTGATAGGTCTTCATCGCTAAGATTCTTAACTACATGATGGTCACGGCACCGTTTCAAAAACGCTAGGGAGCATTGATACAATGTCTAGGTATAGCTTCCGGAATGGAGCCGTGTCTTGAATCAGCGATATGCCGACGTTTCGCAAACGTTGCAGTTTGCATCGTCAGGGCTGAGAACTCTGATACTGAGCTCCCTTGGGTAAAGGTAGTCCTTATATGAACCCCTCGCCCCCTTTGTGTAGATGGTATTTAGAGTAAGGGACGAGGCTTGAATCCAGCCAATCAGCGTATTTTAATTGATCAGCTGGTCAATTAAAATACGCTGATTGGCTGGATTCAAGCCTCGTCCCCTACTCCCTAGCGTTTTTGAAACAGTGCCGTGACCATCATGTAGTACCGAGATGCTTTCAATTAAAAAACCCATTTCCATCTTCTAACCAAGCCTCGGCTCGGCGCGCTGCCGCGTAGCGGCGACGGCGTGAAACCGCGGCGAGAGGCAGTCGCCCGCGAGCGGAACGCACCTGGCGCACGGCCGCCCGCCGACCGCCATCGGTGCGGACGGCAGCTCCCGTACGGAACAAGGACATTAATTAATTATATTAGGACCTTAACTTAGTTTCCGCCCGCAAATGTTAGATGGCAATGCAAACAGTTCTAGTAGTCATTACTAACGAAACAGGTAGTTTGTGATTAATTTCGACATTTCTCGATAACATTCAGTCAGCATACACAATTATTTTCCTAAACAACAATTTCTTTTGCTTTGTGAAAAATGGAACGCGATAAAGTGTTTTTTCGACATGTGCTTTTGCACT
>NW_022639451.1:8473678-8480432 GCF_010583005.1 Odontomachus brunneus
ACACGATAACGCTCGGCCACACACTGGAAAAACCGTCAAAGAAACACTGACGCAGCTCGAATGGGAAACTCTTCCTCACCCAGCGTACTCACCAGACATAGCGCCTTCTGATTACCACTTGTTCAGATCGATGCAGCACGGCTTGAGTGGTACACGCTTCCGAAATGTTGAAGAAGTGCGAGAATGGGTGGACGAATGGATTGCTTCGAAACAAACATCGTTTTATCGAGATGGTATCGCCCAGTTGCCAGAAAGATGGCAAAAAGTTGTAGAAAGTGATGGAAAATACTTTCATTGAAATAATTTAAATACATTTTTTACAATAAATGCTTTTTCTCAGTATTTTTTGGGCGGAAACTAAGTTAAGGTCCTAATAGTAATGATACTGCAATTATATCGCATGAAAATTCTACACGTGATAATGTTGGTGAATATTATATTGGCGCTATGAATGTATTTTATATTCATTGTAATGCAAAACATTTTGCAGCTGAAAAGGTTTCTAATACAGGAAATTCGTTTCACGATTGTTGCAATCATGGTGCAGTTTATCTTGAATCATTACCTGAATTCCCTCAATTTCTTCGATTTTTATTTGAAGATAGTAATATAAAATCTAACGATTTTTTTCCACATATTTGTAGTTATAATAACTCTTTTTCTTTTGCATATTTTAATGCTAATTTCCAAGAAAGACGACCCGGTCCATATTGTTTTAAAATATAAGGTCAAATTTATTATCAAATAAATACAACATTGTATGCTGCGCATAATAAAAGTCCATCTTATGGTCAACTTTTTATTATCGATTCAAATGAGGCGATGAATCATCGACTTAATCAGAATTCCAATTTAGACTTAGAAATTATACGTCTCGAAAATATAATGGGGGAATATAATATATTTGCACAGTCATATCAAATGATGGGTGAAAAACAAAAAAATCAACAACTATTAGAAATGGAATCTGGTCAGACATTACCTGAATTACCATTATCATTTATGTCAAAACCTGGGGTGGATCGACCTCGATGTAATGTTCAAAGAACAAATGAAGTCGCTGCTGTCTTTAGTACAATTGCTAATGGGGAAATACCTGAATCATATGTTACAATACGTAATAAAAATACTAAAATTTTGCAACATGTTAGTAGTATGGATCCAAATGTAGAACCATGGATTTATCCATTGTTTTACCCACATGGTACACGAGGATGACATCGTTATTTAACAAAATTAAACAATAACAAGCGAATAACTGGAGGGCAATATATAAAGTGTAGTAAAAAAAATCCATTAATTTTTCAATAGATGACTTTAGTAATGTGTATTTCGCGTTGTATAAGTGCGATCGGTTTATGCTAGATGGCGTTAGAAAGATAAGATTTCGTACTAAAAAAAACTTCTCAGACAGTTTTGTGATTGTTTGACTCAGTATTATTAGAGCGCGCGTCAAAGATGGACACCAGCAAAGAGAAAATACGCCATATTTTACAGTTTTTCTTCGACAAAGGCGAAAACGCAAGCCAGGCGGCTGAAAATGTGAATAGTGTTTATGGTCCTGATACTGTAACAGCCAATCACGCGCAATTTTGGTTTCGTCGATTTCGTTCCGGTAATTTTGATGTCAAAGATGCACCATGCTCTGGAAGGCCAATTGTCGAAAATGTCGATAAAATAATGGAAATCATTGAGTCCGACCGTCATGTAAGCACTGTTTCGATTGCCCAGGAGTTAAACATTGCACAAAAAACCGTTTGGAACCATTTGAATAAGGCTGGATACAAAAAGAAGCTCGATATATGAGTGCCGCACGAGTTAACGCAAAAAAACCTCATGGACCGAATTTCAATCTGCGAATCGCTGCTGAATCGCAACAAAATCGACCTATTTCTGCAGAGGATGGTGACTGGTGATGAAAAGTAAGTCACTTACGACAACGTCAAGCGAAAACGGTTGTGGTCAAAACGCGGTGAGCCTGCGCAAACGGTGGCCAAGCCAGGATTGACGGTCAGAAAGGCTTTGCTGTGTGTTTGGTGAGATTGGCAGGGAATCATCCACTATGAGCTGCTCCCCTACGCCCAAACTCTTAATTCGGACCTATATTGTCAACAATTGGACCGTCTGAAGGAATCAATCGCCCAGAAGCGGCCAGCTTTGGCCAATAGGAGAGGAATTGTGTTCCATCAGGACAACGCCAGGCCGCACACATCGATAGTGACTCGCTAGAAGCTCCGGGAGCTTGGTTGGGAGGTTCTTATGCATTCACCTTATAGTCCGGACCTGGGACCAAGTGATTACCACTTGTTCCTGTCTATGGCGAATGATTTTGCTGGTGAAAAATTCGCCTCAAGGGAAGCTTGTGAAAATCGACTGTCCCAGTTTTTTGCCAATAGGGACAAGGGTTTCTATGAGAGAGGCATAATGGAATTACCTTCAAAATGGCAACAAGTTATCGCACAAAACGGTGCATATTTGATCTAAATCAGATCATTCTAACTATGCTAAATAAAGCCTTCAACTTCATGCAAAAATAATGGATTTATTTTTACTACACCTTATATAATTTACTACCTTATATTATTTATTACACCCAATATATAGTACACCTTATATTAAATATCGTATAGCTATTCGAGATGAATTTAATGCTTTTTTATTAGATCGTCGTTTATTTCAACAATGGCTTGTAGATAATTATGTAAAAATAGGAAATATAGAATAGAATATTGTGAGATTTATAAAAAAAAATTACGCGTAAAAGCATGTCAAGGCTTAATAGATTATATGCAAAAATAAAGCTAATAATTTAAATGGACGAATTGGAAAAATGATTATACTTCCTTCTACGTTTATTTGATCACCGCGTAATTTGTTGCAAAATTATCAAGATGCGATGGCAATTGTTGATAAATTTGGTAAACCAGACCTTTTCATTACGATGACTTGCAATTTAAAATGGCGTGAAATTGAAGAAAATTTTTATCTGGTCAGTATGCTTATGATAGACCTGATATTTGTGCTCAAGTTTTATATTAAGGATTATTTAATAAATTTAATCGTTAAACAAAATTTGTTTGGTAAGGTAGCAGCATATGTATACGTTATTGAATTTCAAAAACGTGGTTTGTCCTATACATATATTGATTACATTACAACGTAATTTTAAAATAACAACTTTGTAAAGGCCTTGCGTTACGTGCGGGATAGTGATCTTAGTCGGTGTGGTCCGGGTTTTGTTTGTGAAATGAAAAGCAGTGGTGTAGGTTATACTAATGTGGAACTATGTTCTAATTTCGAAGCTATGTACAATTATTTACATGCGACGTTACGCCGTTGGCGCGGGGTCGCGTTTTTGCTTTTGTCGGGAGCCGATGTTGTCGTCTCGCGATCAGCTGCGAGCGTCGAGGCGCGCGAGCGTCCGGCAGGACGCGGTGTAACGTCTTTCGCGACCGCTCAGACACAAAAAACGTTATGTTCTCGTTTTTGTTTTAGGCCTGCCTGCATACACCGACAATAGCCTGGGATGGTAGAGAACCGTGCATCGAGAGGAATTGAATTATTCGTGTTGCGAATTCGTATATAAGTGACGATTTTATGTGACGTTTTTAATATATGAAGAATAAATTCTTATGACTTGATAGCAATAGGCATGAATTAATTATTGACACTCTCGTAACATTTGAGTGATTGGATAGAAATTATAAAATGTAAAATGTTATTAATTAGACAAAAAAATAGAGGAACGGAATATGATAAAAAAGAAGGGTAATGTTACACTCGGGTTACAGACGAATAAAAGTTGATGCGTGAATTAACAGTTATTCCATCGAGGATTTTTATATAAAAGTGCATTTTATTGAAATTTATTCATCGTTGGTAAGTACATTTGTTAAGGCTTGTACTACAGCTTGCTCACTGCTATTTAGATCGTTTTCGGATTTAATTTTGGATACCGGGAATTCTTGATCTTTTGATTTTAATTCTAACAAGGAGATGACGCCAATTAGGAAATCGCTTTTCCAACGAGTCATAGTGCGTTCGATAGCTTACATGTAGCTAATAAAAACCCTAAAGGCGTTTGTGCCAATGGGCCTTCGTTTAGGAGAAATTACAAAACAAAGTTAGGGTCACGCAACTATGTCCCATGTAAAGAAGAACATTAGAATCTTTTTCGAGTAAGCGGCGTAGCTGAGCCGACTAAGGCTCCCGTCCATACATTTTTGCGCCGGCGGCGTGCGTTCGAGTCCCGCCGACGACTGCTTCGCTTTTTTTTTTTTTTCAATTTTGGATATATAAAAGACACTACATTAATCATTATTTATTTTTTTAAATTTATTTTGTTTTTCTATGTAAAAATAAGGACATTTCGGGATGTTTGAACGCAATACGAAATAAAAAACAGTTTTAAAGTCATGAACTGATTATATTTCTCATGCAATGTACATGTGTTATTTTGTCAAGAATATTTTGTACAATATAAACTTTCTTTTATAATTATATATTTATTTACATACGATAAAAGGTTTCCATCGCTTCGCAATGTTGTGGATGAAAATTGATGTAAAAACATTGGAAACATAAAATTTTTTCGCACCACGAACATTTAATAAATGAATTATGTTGTCCACATACACATGTTTTATTATAAATGTTTGAAGAGAAGCATAATTGATTCACATTTAAAAATATTTCTCTATCGTCAGCTAATTTGGATGCATACCATGCATATTGAAGCATACATTTAAATTTCGGCGCTGATAACAGATAATGAGTCAAAAATTGTATACGAATCGCATCAGCACGAGTATTTAATTGTTTGCTTTCGTCACCTGATTGTGAAATTACATCTGGACAGTTTTGTATTTTCTTAATTATAACTTTCACTTGTCGATAAAAATAAACGTCGCACGGCTGACATATCGGAGTACATTTTGGCGGTATAATTTGTAAATTACATGTTGGTTTATTATTTTTGTCGCGAAATATTTCGTTATACATTTGGATGTTTTTTTGTCCTCCCCAGGAATCAACAATAAATAAAAACAAATTATCCCCGACATACGGCTTAACAACATTTTCCAAATACTGTGCGTATAATGATGTTGTTAATTTGCCCGATTTAGAACATGTAATAACGACATTTTTACATAATTCTAATAATTTATCTACATCTTTTTGTACGCGTACTCCAAAATTATCAGAAAATTCTTGCAAACAAACAAATACTTTATTTAATAACTTCCCGGATTTCGTCAGTGAATACTGGGCGGTGTATAAATGCGAAACTTTATTTAAATCGCCTATGTACAATTGAACTAATTTTTCTCCAGTGTGCGTGTAAGTTCGCGAAACATTAACTCTATACTCACATCCTGTTTGGTCTGTATTAATTACAAAATCGGGATCGTAATCTGGCGAAATTGCTTGAATTAATGTTTGAAATTGTTCCGCTGATTTTATGACAACTTCTGGTGTAATTGCTTCTTTTTTGGAAACATATCGAACAACGCGACGATTCGATATCCTATAATCGTGTAAAAAGTTGGTCAACCACGTGCTGGATGCTACGAAATGAAAAACATTTGTATGTTCTTCGCTGTCTTGTTCTTCTTTTGGCTTGTTATATTGTGCGGCTGCAGCAATAGCCCACTGTTGAAGCAAACGTCGCGTAACTAATTGATTCTTATTTCTTGCTTCTGTGAAGCGATCGTACACATTAGTTTTTATTGTATTTAATTTGTCTCTAAAAGTACCGCCTGACAAAACAGCTTTTTTATATTTCGTAACATCAGAAGGATGGTTTAAATATTTTCTAAAATGATGCTTTAATGTTTTGAAAGACCACTGTGGATGTTCTTGTGCTGTCAGTACGACCTTTAATTTTGTATCGTATGGCACTACTTTATGCGTAGAAATTTTTTCTGGAGGTTCATAATCTTCCAATTCATCGGGTGTATTCTTACTTGTACTCGGCATATTTTCGCATACAACCACGTTTTGTTCTTCTTCTGTATAATATTCAATGTCGTCCAAAATTTCATGCTCTCCTAATAGTTTAATAAATTTTTCAAAAAGTTTGCCGCCAACTAATTTAGCATTGTTCGAAAATTTGCGTGGGGCGTCAACAAATATTAAATTAAAGCGTACAGCAATATCTACAAACAAATATTTTACATTATAATTTGAAATATACCGTGACGTTATGAAAGCAGATAATTAATTCTTCATTAATATATTTACCACGAAAATATTCAACCGCATCCGTCAAGTCTTCCTTTGAAATATCGCACTTTGCAAGAAGTTGCACATATTCAACAGTTTCATCGGTAATAAATGTTGTCTCCATTTTTATTGATGTTCCGTACCACGCTCTCTTTACAAATGCTACCACGAAACTGGTCAGACCGTTTAAACGTGTGAGAGTCCCTCTGTGAAAACCGTTAAAAAGGTCGAAAGGAGGGGGGGACCCTACCTAACAAAGGTCCTTTCTTACAAGTGAACACTGACGAATATACCTGCTTGTCCATTTGCGAGTCTCATCTTTTTATAATATTTCACACTTTTATTCTACATATAAAAAATTCAACAACAAAAATAATAAACCAAAATATAATGTAACGTCCTTCGCGACCCCTCAGACACACAAAAAACGTTATGTTCTCGTTTTTGTTTTAGGCCTGCCTGCATACACCGACAATGGGCTGGGCTGGTAGAGAACCGTGCATCGAGAGGAAGTTATTTATTAGTGTAG
>NW_022639451.1:8480442-8480803 GCF_010583005.1 Odontomachus brunneus
GTAACGTCCTTCGCGACCCCTCAGACACACAAAAAACGTTATGTTCTCGTTTTTGTTTTAGGCCTGCCTGCATACACCGACAATGGGCTGGGCTGGTAGAGAACCGTGCATCGAGAGGAAGTTATTTATTAGTGTAGTAATATAGTGCAAAAATGAAGTAATTTTATATTATATTTTATTGTGAATGGGAAATAAATTATTTGACGAGCCTTGTAATATGTATGACTTGAATAATTTAAGTAGCAGAGGAATAAAAAATGAATTATAATATTTAATATAATATTGATTGAATAGTAATAATAATAGTAGTGAGAGAATAAAGAAATATAATTGCAGAGAGAGAGAGAGAGAGAGAGAGAGA
>NW_022639451.1:8481040-8481440 GCF_010583005.1 Odontomachus brunneus
ATTAATTGTAATCCTGCTATAGGCTCGAATACGAATAAAGTATTTTATTAAATTTTATTGATCGTCAGTGAGTACATTTATTAATGCCTGCACCACAGCTTGTTGCTATCATTTATATTCTCTTCGAAATTTATTTTAGATGTCGGGACTTCTTGATCTTTCGGCTTTAATTATATATATTCTGGTATTTCTGCAAAGGTTTGTGAAGTCTGAGCGACCGGCTTCGGCGGAAATGGTCTTAATGACGCGCGAATCTCAATAAAATGATTTCCCTAATATATATAATAAAATACCCTCGTTCCGTGGGGGTAGGCAAGTCGGGTGTTATAGATACTGGTACGCCGTGTTTTGCCGTGCGCGTTAACCACTGCTGTAGGCGCTCTCTAAATGTTCTGCCACT
>NW_022639451.1:8481450-8483874 GCF_010583005.1 Odontomachus brunneus
GATTTCCCTAATATATATAATAAAATACCCTCGTTCCGTGGGGGTAGGCAAGTCGGGTGTTATAGATACTGGTACGTCGTGTTTTGCCGTGCGCGTTAACCAGTGCTGTAGGCGCTCTCTAAATGTTCTGCCACTTCTCCTTGACATCAAATTATTTAAATTATAATTTAAATTGATTGAATTTTCGTTAATAAACTCCGTGAGGACTGCTCCATGCAGCTAAGAGACGAAAAGATATAAGTGTGAAAGAATCAAATAAAAGTAACACGGTCGCCCTTAGGGAAACGTGCTGTAACTTGACACGGAACACGGATGCGGCCGTTTAAGAGGTATTAAGACAAATGATCATAAAAAAAAGGAATTTATTTTAATGTATATTTGTTGGCTTTGTGACGTCAAACAATTATAATTATTGTAATGATAATAGTTGTTATAATAATTGGAAAGTGATAATAAAATTTAAGTCGAGTTGGCGGTAATGAATTTCTTATAATTTGTCGTGTAAATACTCAAAAGCTAATATAATAGTAACTTACGATTATTGTGTAGTAGCTGTGCGTCGCTCTTATAATAATTCGCCAGGACACGCTCGCAAAGGTCGGTCGGTGTTGCCGGCGGTCAGTCGAAGGGCCCGGGCGGTGGCCTATTGGTAGCAGGCGACGGCCGGAGCGGAAGTAGAATATTTCGGTATCGTTTCCGAATTGTAGTAATATGTAGTAATGTGTAATTTCTCCCGCACAAATGTTTCGTAGCAACGGGTCGGCGAGACTAGTTAATACAGAGGTTAAAGTGTAAAAATTATGTGTCACAGAATAATATGTGTGTGTCTGAGAAAAATGTCGAGTAACTACTGACAAAATTGTGTGTCGCACTGTGTGTGAAATTACTGCGCAAAAATTACGTGTGAGTGTCCGAGCGAAAATTGTGTGTCGCACTGTTTGTGAAATGTTGAAGAAGAACCACTACTGCAAAAATTATAGAGACACTGAAATTACGTGAGTGTGTCGTAAGGAAAAATTGATGAAGCACTGCCCGCGCGCTCCGGTTGCGAGGCTTATATAGGCTCCGGCGGCTTCCGACGGCGGCCGGACTGCAGCGCCGAATTGCAGGGTGGCATGGTGGTCCCAAGTCGGCCTTCATTAAAGGGATTCCACTACTCTTCAGCTTCCTGGTACTGCATGCGGGTGGCTGAATGACGTGATGCACGGTGGCGTGATGCATAGCGACGCAATGATGTCATTTTGTTATCGTTCGTTCGTGTCCATGCGAGTTCGCAACGTGAATATTTTATATTATTCTAATTGTATTAATAATTCTGTTGTTATGTATGGCCTTTTATACTTCCCCATTAATTGCAATGATATATTATCATACTAGAGTGCTTTTATTGTACTGTTGACGATTTTATAATTTAATCTCGGCCCTTTTTAACAATTGAATTATTAAATCCGCTGTTAAAATAGGTTTTCGCTTAAAATACTACTTATGTTATTACTCAGTTAGCACAAATCGGCCAATGGCCACTATGGCCTTTTAATATTATAGTGACGCGAAAGTTTTAAAGTTTTTGGAGGCCTGGACGTTACACCCCTCCTTGGGCGCGACACCTCGACTCCGCCCTGAATTAAGGGTGAGAGGTCGGGGTTGTTGAAAATGAGGGTCAGCGGCGTAAAGCCTACTCTACCCTCGGTACCCGTCTCGATTGCTCCCGGGGTAAGTGCGAAATGCACAATTTCGTGGTCCCCTTAACTTCCTTCTTCCATACTAGAAAACTCGGCCGTACAGTCTGGGCACTCCGACATGGGCTGGTCTGCTGTCACAGGATCCCGACAATCCGAGCAGTACTTGGGCTTAACCCAGTGGCCGACTATAAGGTAATGGCCATGTATTTGTCGGTACATATTAGCCGATTCCGCGGACTCTCGACGGTAGTGGCACAAAGTGCAAAGGACCAAATCGCCACTCTGGTCCAAAAATGCTCTGATCTGCCAACACCTCCGATCAGGGATGCTGGCCAAGTATTCTAGTAGCTCCGGCTGGGTGGCTTCTCGATGGTGGTAGAAGGGGTCTCTCCGGTAAGTTAGCATCCCCTTCCGATGAATCAAGCCGATGGTTTACATTGGATAGAGAGCCTGTTGCCGGACCTCCTCCTCATTAGGTGACTCCCGAGCTGGGGTCAAGGGGGGGTTTGGAGGATGAGAGACTGGTGGCGAGATGGTGCGGCTTGTCCTCACTCTGTCTCTCCGCCATTGCCTCCAGGTAAGGAAGGGTGTCGGGATCGCGATCGGAATGGTGCGGTTTGTCCTCACTCTGTTTCTTTCGCGGTCCCTGGGAGAGGAATGGAGGGCTGGCGGTGGGGTGGTGCGGCTCGGCCTCACTCTTCCTTTCCACCAGTACCTCCGGATTGGGAAGGATGTTGGGATC
>NW_022639451.1:8483884-8486896 GCF_010583005.1 Odontomachus brunneus
AAGAGGAGTGGAGGGCTGGCGGTGGGGTGGTGCGGCTCGGCCTCACTCTTCCTTTCCACCAGTACCTCCGGATTGGGAAGGATGTTGGGATCACGATCGGAATGGTGCGGCTTGTCCTCACTCTTTTCCTCTCGTGGCCCTTGGGATAGAGGGAAGGATGGGAGGTTGTGGAGCAGCTCGGAGATAGCGGCTTGTGGCAGCGGATGTTGGAGATCTGACGGCTCTAATTGGTGCTCCTCAATGACGCGGTCGATGAGCACCGGATCCGGAGCAGATTCCTCTGTTCGGTTGAGGAACCTTAAATTTCGTCGGCTTTTCCCGAAGAGAAGGAGACGTAACTGTTGTCATCAAAATTGTCCATTAATTTCCGAAAAAACGCCTTTATTCGATCACTCGTAAATCAAGCCATGGCCAAGGGAAATCCTGATTCGGGGTGCCGTAAGTCGTCGTAAATAAACAATGTTCTTGATCTCGAAGTCCTATGGGGTAGCCCAGAGTATAGCCGACAGTCTGAATTCGTGTCCGTGGATAGTCCGATTCGTGTATATTCCGAAAGTTCGTATAAGTCCGTGAAAAAGGCGAAAATCGTAAATCCAGTGGTATAACCAGAAACTAAGTCGCCTGGTACAGTAGTAATATCAGAAACTGAGTCGTCCGGTACAGTAGTACGGCCAGAGGACTGAACCGACTAATGCAGTAGTACGAACTGTGTGCTGAGCTGTCTAATGCAGTAGTATATTCGACGATAATGGTTTTCTATTGCAGTAGTGTAACCAGAGACAGAGTAGCCCCGACTGATGCGGCTTGCTGGCATATATAGTTTTAGCGCGGACCAGGAAGAAGACGACTCGAGCAGCGAGGGCTCTAAGGCATCCCCGAACAGAGATAGTGCGGACCTGGAAGAAGCCTCGGTAGCGAAGTATTTAACCAGGCTTGTTGAAGGCGGGAGATTTGAATCGCGGAACGGATTTTCGTTATTTTTACAATAAATCGATTAAATAAATTATCGAAAATTGCTAACTACGTTGTGTTAGCTGCTCTCGACCCGGGGATCAACAAATATATTGTTATTGTTAGTTATACATTGTTTAGTGAGGCATTTGTTGATCCCGGTATACGGATACAGGGCTTTAGCGGTTAACAATTGGAGATTTGCTAACTTATTAACTAACTTATTACTAGCGCGATTAATTATTTACAGCTTATATATAGTTGATCTATCCTATAATTAATAACTAATGGTCGTTGTATGTTAGTAGATTATGTAGTAATGGAGCACTGTGCTCCCTTGTTTAAATAACACTTCTATTCCTCTATTAACGACTTCGTAATTTGCAAAATGGCGGTCCTCAACTCTCCAGTATTTGGTGCTTGGGATTTTAACAATGTTACAGTTAAATACCGCAAGAACCCGTGAGTTTAGAGGTAAACAAACGATTGCGTTGTTGTTTCGTGGTGTGAGCTTTCGAACTAAACAAAGTTGTTAACAAATTAATATTCCGGCAACCAAGGAACTTAGAGTTAACCGAATGACTGAATTGTTGTTCCCACGGTGTGAGCTTCTGATTTAGACAAAATCGTTAATTAACTAATTAATATTTCGGCAGCTGAGGGACTTAGAGTTAAACAAATAACTGAATTGTTGTTCCCACGGTGTGAGCTTCTGATTTAGACAAAATCGTTAATTAACTAATTAATATTTCGGCAGCTGAGGGACTTAGAGTTAAACAAATAACTGAATTGTTGTTCCCACGGTGTGAGCTTCTGATTTAGACAAAATCGTTAATTAACTAATTAATATTTCGGCAGCTGAGGGACTTAGAGTTAAACAAATAACTGAATTGTTGTTCCCACGGTGTGAGCTTCTGATTTAGACAAAATCGTTAATTAACTAATTAATATTTCGGCAGCTGAGGGACTTAGAGTTAAACAAATAACTGAATTGTTGTTCCCACGGTGTGAGCTTCTGATTTAGACAAAATCGTTAATTAACTAATTAATATTTCGGCAGCTGAGGGACTTAGAGTTAAACAAATAACTGAATTGTTGTTCCCACGGTGTGAGCTTCTGATTTAGACAAAATCGTTAATTAACTAATTAATATTTCGGCAGCTGAGGGACTTAGAGTTAAACAAATAACTGAATTGTTGTTCCCACGGTGTGAGCTTCTGATTTAGACAAAATCGTTAATTAACTAATTAATATTTCGGCAGCTGAGGGACTTAGAGTTAAACAAATAACTGAATTGTTGTTCCCACGGTGTGAGCTTCTGATTTAGACAAAATCGTTAATTAACTAATTAATATTTCGGCAGCTGAGGGACTTAGAGTTAAACAAATAACTGAATTGTTGTTCCCACGGTGTGAGCTTCTGATTTAGACAAAATCGTTAATTAACTAATTAATATTTCGGCAGCTGAGGGACTTAGAGTTAAACAAATAACTGAATTGTTGTTCCCACGGTGTGAGCTTTTAAATTAAACAAAGTCGCTAATTAATAATTTAATATCTCGGCAGCCGAGGGACTTAGAGCTAAACAAATAACTGGATTATTGTTCCCACGGCGCAAGCTTTCGAATTAAACAAAGTCGTTAATTAACAATTAAATATCTCGGTAACCGAGGGACTTAGAGCTAAACAAATAACTGGATTGTTGTTCCCACGGCACAAGCCTTCGAATTAGACAAAGTCGTTAATTAACAAATTAATATCTCTGCAACCGAGGGACGTAGAGCTAAACAAATGACTGAATTGTTGTTCCCACGGTGTGAGCTTTTGAATTAAACAAAGTTGCTAATTAACAAATTAATATCTCGACAACCGAGGGACGTAGAGCCAAACAAATAACTGGCTTGTTGTTCCAACGGTGTGAGCTTTTGAATTAAACAATGTCGTTAATTAACAAATTGATATCTCGGTAACCAAGGGACTTAGAGCTAAACAAATAACTGGATTGAATTGTTATTCCAACAGTGTGAACAGAGCAACCGAAAACGAATGAGGGGAAAAAGTT
>NW_022639452.1:0-135 GCF_010583005.1 Odontomachus brunneus
CTAACCTAACCTAACCTAACCTAACCAAACCTAACCTAACTAACCTAACTAACCAATCTAACTAAACTAACCAAACCAAACTAACCAAACCTAACCCAACCTAACCTAACCTAACCTAACCTAACCTAACCTAAC
>NW_022639452.1:403-1817 GCF_010583005.1 Odontomachus brunneus
CTAACCTAACCTAACCTAACCTAACTAACCTAACCTAACTAACTAACTAACCAAACTAACCAAACTAACCTAACCTAACCTAACCTAATCTAACCAAACTAACCTAACCTAACTAACCAAACCAACCTAACCTAACCTAACCAAACCCAAACCTAACCTAACCTAACCTAACCTAAACTAACCAAACTAACCTAACCTAACCTAACCTAACCTAACCTAACCCAACCCAATCTAACCAAACTAACCTAACCTAACCTAACCTAACCAAACCTAACCAAACCTAACCTAACTAACCTAACCTAACCTAACCTAACCAACCAAACCTAACCAAACTAACTAACCAAACTAACTAACCTAACCTAACTAACTAACTAACTAACCTAACTAACCCAACCTAACCAAACCAAACCTAACCTAACCTAACCCAACCTAACCTAACCTAACTAACCTAACCAAACCCAACCTAACCTAACCCAACCTAACCCAACCAAACTAACCAAACCAACCAACCAAACCAAACTAACCTAACCTAACCTAACCTAACCCAACCTAACCTAACCTAACTAACCTAACCAACCTAACCCAACCTAACCCAACCTAACTAACCAAACCAAACTAACCTAACTAACCTAACCTAACCTAACCTAACCTAACCTAACCCAACCTAACCTAACCTAACCTAACCTAACCTAACCTAACCTAACCTAACCTAACCTAACCTAACCTAACCTAACCTAACCTAACCTAACCTAACCTAACCTAACCTAACCTAACCTAACCTAACCTAACCTAACCTAACCTAACCTAACCTAACCTAACCTAACCTAACCTAACCTAACCTAACCTAACCTAACCTAACCTAACCTAACCTAACCTAACCTAACCTAACCTAACCTAACCTAACCTAACCTAACCTAACCTAACCTAACCTAACCTAACCTAACCTAACCTAACCTAACCTAACCTAACCTAACCTAACCTAACCTAACCTAACCTAACCTAACTAACCAAACCTAACCTAACCTAAACTAACCTAACTAACCAAACCAAACTAACCTAACCTAACCTAACCAAACTAACCTAACCTAACCTAACCTAACCTAACCTAACCTAACCTAACCTAACCAAACTAACTAACTAACCTAACCTAACCAAACCTAACCTAACTAACTAACCTAACCAAACTAACCTAACCAAACCCAACCTAACCTAACTAACCAAACCAAACTAACCTAACCTAACCAAACTAACCAAACTAACCTAACCTAACCTAACCTAACCTAACCTAACCTAACCTAACCTAACCTAACCTAACCTAACCTAACCTAATCTAACTAACCAAACCTAACCTAACCTAACTAACCAAACCAAACCAACCAAACTAACCTAACCTAACCTAACCTAACCAAACTAA
>NW_022639452.1:2135-3206 GCF_010583005.1 Odontomachus brunneus
AACCTAACCTAACCTAACCTAACCTAACCTAACCTAACCTAACCCAACTAACCCAACCTAACCAAACCTAACCTAACCTAAACTAACCAAAACCAAACCTAACCCAACCCAACCCAACCTAACCTAACCAACCCAACCTAACCTTATAACTAACCTAACCTAACCTAACCTAACCTAACTAACTAACCAAACCAACCTAACCTAACCTAACCTAACCCAACCTAACCCAACCCAACCCAATCTAACTAACCAAACCAAACCAAACCCAACCTAACCTAACTAACCAAACCAAACTAACTAACCTAACCTAACCTAACTAACCTAACCTAACTAACCTAACCTAACTAACCTAACCTAACTAACCTAACCTAACTAACCTAACCTAACTAACCTAACCTAACTAACCTAACCTAACTAACCTAACCTAACTAACCTAACCTAACTAACCTAACCTAACTAACCTAACCTAACTAACCTAACCTAACTAACCTAACCTAACTAACCTAACCTAACTAACCTAACCTAACTAACCTAACCTAACTAACCTAACCTAACTAACCTAACCTAACTAACCTAACCTAACTAACCTAACCTAACTAACCTAACCTAACTAACCTAACCTAACTAACCTAACCTAACTAACCTAACCTAACTAACCTAACCTAACTAACCTAACCTAACTAACCTAACCTAACTAACCTAACCTAACTAACCTAACCTAACTAACCTAACCTAACTAACCTAACCTAACTAACCTAACCTAACTAACCTAACCTAACTAACCTAACCTAACTAACCTAACCTAACTAACCTAACCTAACTAACCTAACCTAACTAACCTAACCTAACTAACCTAACCTAACTAACCAACCAAACCCAACCAAACTAACCAAACTAACCAAACTAACCTAACCTAACTAACCTAACCTAACTAACCAACCAAACCCAACCAAACTAACCAAACTAACCAAACTAACCAAACCCAACCTAACTAACCTAACCTAACCTAACCTAACTAACCAAACCAAACCTAACCAAACCTAACCTAACCAAACTAACTAACCTAACCTA
>NW_022639452.1:3396-4613 GCF_010583005.1 Odontomachus brunneus
ACCTAACCTAACCTAACCTAACCTAACCTAACCTAACTAACCCAACCTAACCTAACTAACCAAACTAACCTAACCTAACCTAACTAACCTAATCTAACTAACCAAACTAACCAAACCAAACCAAACCTAACCAAACCAAACCTTATCTAACCTAACTAACCTAACCAAACCAAACTAACCAAACCTAACCTAACCTAACCTAACTAACCTAACCTAACCTAACCTAACTAACCTAACCAAACTAACCTAACCAAACCAAACCTAACCAAACTAACCTAACCTAACCAAACCCAACTAACCAAACCAAACTAACCAAACCAAACCTAACTAACCAACCTAACCAAACCAAACCAAATCTAACTAACCCAACTAACCTAACCAAACCTAACCTAACCTAACCAAACCAAACCAAACCTAACTAACTAACCAAACCTTATCTAACCCAACCAACCCAACCTAACCTAACCTAACCAAACCCAACCAAACCCAACTAACCAAACCTAACCTAACCTAACCAAACCAAACCAAACTAACCTAACCTAACCAAACTAACCAAACCAAACCAAACCAAACTAACTAACCAAACCAAACCAAACCAAACTAACTAACCAAACCAAACCAAACCAAACTAACTAACCAAACCAAACCAAACCAAACTAACTAACCAAACCAAACCAAACCAAACTAACTAACCAAACCAAACCAAACCAAACTAACTAACCAAACCAAACCAAACCAAACTAACTAACCAAACCAAACCAAACCAAACTAACTAACCAAACCAAACCAAACCAAACTAACTAACCAAACCAAACCAAACCAAACTAACTAACCAAACCAAACCAAACCAAACTAACTAACCAAACCAAACCAAACCAAACTAACTAACCAAACCAAACCAAACCAAACTAACTAACCAAACCAAACCAAACCAAACTAACTAACCAAACCAAACCAAACCAAACTAACTAACCAAACCAAACCAAACCAAACTAACTAACCAAACCAAACCAAACCAAACCAAACCTAACTAACCTAACCAAACCAAACCAAACCAAACCAAACCAAACCTAACTAACCTAACCTAACCAAACCAACCAACCAAACCAAACTAACCCAACCAAACCCAACCCAACTAACCAACCAAACCTAACCAAACTAACTAACCAAACTAACCAAACCAAACCAAACCAAACTAACTAACCAAACCAAACTAA
>NW_022639452.1:5107-5261 GCF_010583005.1 Odontomachus brunneus
AACCAACCAAACCAAACCCAACCTAACCTAACCCAACCCAACCCAACTAACCAAACCAAACCTAACCAAACCTAACCTAACCAAACTAACCAAACCAAACCAAATCTAACTAACCAACCCAACCCAACCTTATAACTAACCAAACCAAACTAAC
>NW_022639452.1:5492-5594 GCF_010583005.1 Odontomachus brunneus
AACCCAACCCAACCTAACCTAACCTAACCAAACTAACCAAACCAAACTAACTAACCTAACCAAACCAAACCTAACCTAACCAAACCAAACCAAACTAACCAA
>NW_022639452.1:6892-7029 GCF_010583005.1 Odontomachus brunneus
AACCAAACCAAACCAAACCAAACCAAACTAACCAAACCAAACTAACCAACCAAACCAACCAAACCAACCAAACCCAACTAACCTAACTAACCAAACCAAACCAAACCAAACTAACCTAACCTAACCTAACTAACCAA
>NW_022639452.1:7423-7631 GCF_010583005.1 Odontomachus brunneus
CAAACCAAACTAACTAACCCAACCAAACCCAACCAAACCAAACCAAACCAAACCAAACCAAACCAAACTAACTAACCAAACTAACCAAACCAAACTAACCAAAACTAACCAACCAAACTAACCAAACCAAACTAACCAAACCTAACCAAACCAAACTAACCAAACTAACCAAACCAAACCAAACTAACCAAACCAAACTAACCAAACC
>NW_022639452.1:7910-8095 GCF_010583005.1 Odontomachus brunneus
AACCAAACCAAACCAAACCAAACCAAACCAAACCAAAACTAACCAAACTAACTAACCAAACCCAACCAAACCAAACCAAACTAACCAACCTAACCTAACCTAACTAACCAAACCAAACCAAACTAACCAAACTAACCAAACCTAACCTAACCTAACCAAACCAAATCTAACTAACCAAACCAAAC
>NW_022639452.1:10632-11547 GCF_010583005.1 Odontomachus brunneus
AACCTAACTAACTAACTAACCTAACCAAACCAAACCAAACTAACCAAACCAAACCAAACTAACCAAACTAACCTAACCTAACTAACCAAACCAAACTAACCAAACCAAACTAACCTAACCAAACTAACTAACTAACTAACTAACCTAACCAAACCAAACCAACCTAACCAAACCAAACTAACCAAACCAAACTAACCTAACCAAACTAACTAACTAACTAACTAACCTAACCAAACCAAACCAACCTAACCAAACCAAACTAACCAAACCAAACTAACCTAACCAAACTAACTAACTAACTAACTAACCTAACCAAACCAAACCAACCTAACCAAACCAAACTAACCAAACCAAACTAACCTAACCAAACTAACTAACTAACTAACTAACCTAACCAAACCAAACCAACCTAACCAAACCAAACTAACCAAACCAAACTAACCTAACCAAACTAACTAACTAACTAACTAACCTAACCAAACCAAACCAACCTAACCAAACCAAACTAACCAAACCAAACTAACCTAACCAAACTAACTAACTAACTAACTAACCTAACCAAACCAAACCAACCTAACCAAACCAAACTAACCAAACCAAACTAACCAAACCAAACTAACCAAACCAAACCAAACCAAACCAAACCTAACCTAACCTAACTAACCTAACCAAACTAACCAAACCAAACTAACCCAACCTAACCAAACCAAACCAAACTAACCCAACCAAACCTAACCTAACCTAACTAACTAACTAACCAAACCAAACTAACCAAACCAAACCAAACTAACCAAACTAACCTAACCTAACTAACCAAACCAAACCTAACCAAACCCAACTAACCAAACCAAACCAAACTAACCAAACCTAACCAAACTAACCTAACCAAACTAACCAAACTAACCTAACCAAACC
>NW_022639452.1:11996-14051 GCF_010583005.1 Odontomachus brunneus
AACCAAACCAAACCAAACTAACCAAACCAAACTAACCTAACTAACCAAACCAAACTAACCAAACTAACCTAACCAAACTAACCTAACCAAACCTAACTAACCAACTAACCAAACCAAACTAACTAACCTAACCTAACCAAACCAAACCAAACTAACCAAACTAACCTAACCTAACTAACCAACTAACCAAACCAAACTAACTAACCTAACCTAACCAAACCAAACCAAACTAACCAAACTAACCTAACCTAACTAACCAACTAACCAAACCAAACTAACTAACCTAACCTAACCAAACCAAACCAAACTAACCAAACTAACCTAACCTAACTAACCAACTAACCAAACCAAACTAACTAACCTAACCTAACCAAACCAAACCAAACTAACCAAACTAACCTAACCTAACTAACCAACTAACCAAACCAAACTAACTAACCTAACCTAACCAAACCAAACCAAACTAACCAAACTAACCTAACCTAACTAACCAACTAACCAAACCAAACTAACCAAACCAAACCCAACCTAACCTAACCTAACCTAACCTAACCAAACCAAACCTAACCAAACCAACCTAACCTAACCTAACTAACTAACCAAACCAAACTAACCTAACTAACTAACCAAACCAAACCAAACTAACCAAACCAACTAACCAAACTAACCTAACTAACCTAACCAAACTAACTAACCAAACCTAACCTAACCCAACCAAACTAATCCTAACCTAACCTAACCAAACCAAACCAACCTAACCAAACCAAACCAAACCAAATCTAACTAACTAACCAAACCAAACCAAACTAACCAAACTAACTAACCAAACCTAACTAACCAAACCAAACTAACCAAACCAAACTAACTAACCAAACCAAACCAAACCAAAACCAAACCTAACCTAACCAAACCTAACCTAACTAACTAACCAAACCAAACTAACTAACCAAACCAAACCAAAACCAAACCAAACTAACCAAACCAAACCAAACTAACCAACCAAACCAAACCAAACTAACCAAACCAAACCAAACCAAACCAAACTAACCAAACCTAACTAACCTAACCAAACTAACTAACTAACCAAACCAAACTAACCTAACTAACTAACCAAACCAAACCTAACCAACCTAACCTAACCAAACTAACCCAACCTAACCTAACTTAACCTAACCTAACTAACTAACCTACCATAACATAACCTACCTTCGGCCTATGCGCAGAGTAAGTACCACTGTGCATGCACGAGAATCCGTATGTGCCACTAAAACAAATCTAACGTTATGGGGGTGATTTTGGGATGCTGGAAAAATATTTTCAAGGTAGTGGGCATGCTACAGAGTCACACAAACACCCGTTGTCACCCCGGAAACGATACAGAACGAAATAAGCATATCTGATGTAATTTTCGAAAATAGACATTTTCAAAGGCGAATATTTCTTTAAAATACCCTAAAAAACTATCCGAAATAGTGCTCTCTACGCTAACGCGAAATAACTTATAACCTACCATAACATAGCCTACCTTCGGCCTATGCGCAGAGTAAGTACCACTGTGCATGCACGAGAATCCGTATGTGCTACTAGGACAAATCTAACGTTATGGGGGTGATTTTGGGATGCTGGAAAAAATATTTTCAAGGTACCGGGCGTGCTACAGAGTCACACAAACACCCGTTGTCACTTCGGAAACGATACAGAACGAAATAAACATATCTGACGTAATTTTCGAAAATAGACCTTTTCAAAGGCGAATATTTCTTTAAAAAAAAAACCTTAAAAACTACCCGAAATAGTGCTCTCTACGCTAACGCGAAATAACTTATAACCTACCATAACATAGCCTACTTTCGGCCTAGGCGCGGAATAACTACCACTGTGCATTCGCGAGAATCCGTTTGTGCTACTATGACAAATCTAACGTTATGGGGGTGATTTTGGGATGTAGGAAAAATATTTTCAAGGTACTGGGTGTACTGTAGAGTCACACAAACGCCCGTTGTCACCCCGAAACGATACAGAACGAAATAAGCATATCTGACGTAATTTTCGAAA
>NW_022639452.1:16510-17375 GCF_010583005.1 Odontomachus brunneus
ACGCTAACGCGAAATAACTTATAACCTACCATAACATAGCCTACTTTCGGCCTGGGCGCCGAATAACTACCACTGTGCATTCGCGAGAATCCGTTTGTGCTACTATGACAAATCTAACGTTATGGGGTGATTTTGGGATGTGGGAAAAATATTTTCAAGGTACTGGGTGAGCTACAGAGTCACACAAACGCCCGTTATCACCCCGGAAACGATACAGAACGAAATAAGCATATCTGACGTAATTTTCGAAAATAGACCTTTTCAAAGGCGAATGTTTCTTTAGAAAACCCTAAAAAACTGTCCGAAATAGTGCTTTCTACGCTAACGCAAAATAACTTATAACCTACCATAACATAGCCTACTTTCGGCCTATGCGCAGAATAAGTACCACTGCGCATGCGCGAGAATCGGTTTGTGCTACTATGACAAATTTAACGTTATGGGGGTGATTTTGGCATGTTGGAAAAATATTTTCAAGGTACTGGGTGAGCTGCAGAGTCACACAAACGCCCGTTGTCACCCCGGAAACGATACAGAACGAAATAAGCATATCTGACGTAATTTTCGAAAATAGACCTTTTCAAAGGCGAATGTTTCTTTAGAAAACCGTAAAAAACTATCCGAAATAGTGCTCTCTACGCTAACGCGAAATAACTTATAACCTACCATAACATAGCCTACTTTCGGCCTAGGCGCGGAATAACTATCACTGTGCATTCGCGAGAATCCGTATGTGCTCCTATGACAAATCTAACGTTATGGGGATGATTTTGGTTTGTAGGAAAAATATTTTCAAGGTACTGGGTGTGTTACAGTGTCAAACAAACACCCGTTGTCACCCCGGAAACGATACAGAACGAAATAA
>NW_022639452.1:19247-21160 GCF_010583005.1 Odontomachus brunneus
GTTACACAAACGCCCGTTGTCACCCCGGAAACGATACAGAACGAAATAAGCATATCTGACGTAATTTTCGAAAATAGACCTTTTCAAAGGCGAATGTTTCTTTAGAAAACCCTAAAAAACTATCCGAAATAGTGCTCTCTACGCTAACGCGAAATAACTTATAACCTACCATAACATAGCCTACTTTCGGCCTAGGCGCGGAATAACTACCACTGTACATTCGCGAGAATCCGTATGTGCTCCTATGACAAATCTAACGTTATTGGGACGATTTTGGGTTGTAGGAAAAATATTTTCAAGGTACTAGGTGTGCTACAGAGTCAAACAAACGCCCGTTGTCACCCCGGAAACGATACAGAACGAAATAAGCATATCTGACGTAATTTTCGAAAATAGACCTTTTCAAAGGCGAATGTTTCTTTAGAAAACCCTAAAAAACTATCCGAAATAGTGCTCTCTACGCTAACGCGAAATAACTTATAACCTACCATAACATAGCCTACTTTCCGCCTAGGCGCAGAATGAGTACCACTGTGCATGCGCGAGAATCCGTATGTGCTGCTATGACAAATCTAACGTTGTAGGGATGTTTTTGGGTTGTTGGAAAAATATTTTCAAGGTACTGCGTGTGCTATAGAGTCAGACAAACGCCCGTTGTCACCCCGGAAACGACACAGAACGAAATAAACATATCTGACGTAATTTTCGAAAATAGACCTTTTCAAAGGCGAATGTTTCTTTAGAAAACCCTAAAAAACTATCCGAAATAGTGCTCTCTACGCTAACGCGAAATAACTTATAACCTACCATAACATAGCCTACTTTCGGCCTAGGCGCGGAATAACTACCACTGTGCATTCGCGAGAATCCGTTTGTGCTACTATGACAAATCTAACGTTATGGGGGTGATTTTGGGATGTTGGAAAAATATTTTCAAGGTACTAAGTGTGCTACAGAGTCAAACAAACGCCCGTTGTCACCCCGGAAACGATACAAAACGAAATAAGCATATCTGACGTAATTTTCGAAAATAGACCTTTTCAAAGGCGAATGTTTCTTTAGAAAACCCTAAAAAACTATCCGAAATAGTGCTCTCTACGCTAACGCGAAATAACTTATAACCTACCATAACATAGCCTACTTTCGGCCTAGGCGCGGAATAACTACCACTGTGCATTCGCGAGAATCCGTATGTGCTCCTATGACAAATCTAACGTTATTGGGACGATTTTGGGTTGTAGGAAAAATATTTTCAAGGTACTAAGTGTGCTACAGAGTCAAACAAACGCCCGTTGTCACCCCGGAAACGATACAAAACGAAATAAGCATATCTGACGTAATTTTCGAAAATAGACCTTTTCAAAGGCGAATGTTTCATTAGAAAACCCTAAAAAACTATCCAAAATAGTGCTCTCTACGCTAACGCGAAATAACTTATAACCTACCATAACATACCTTTGCTAACGCAAATATTTCTTAAAGAATCTTTAAAAAATATTTCCAGGCTTAACTAAATCTTAATTATTTTGCGGAAACACAAAGCATACTAGTTTGAATCTGGTCTTAATAATTTAGCAGAAACACGACACTCCGGTTTAATTTTGGCTTAATAATTTACCTGAGCCCTATGACACATCGATCCGAATTTCGTCTTAATGATTTAGCGGAATCTCAAATCACTCGCGTCCGAATTTTAGCTTAATAATTTATCGAAAAATCGATTCATTTCGGTTCGATACTTGGCTTAATTTATTAATAATTTAATTTATTTCCTTTAATTTGTCGAAATTTAATTTGTTATCAGTTCAAGAACAAACATGTATGCATAAAAAATATTTGCGGGGAGATGGTATGTCGTATATAATACGACATAAGAAGTTATAAAGTACATTAATCAAATAGTGTATATAGGG
>NW_022639452.1:23414-41617 GCF_010583005.1 Odontomachus brunneus
TAGTCTCTGTTGAGCCTAGAGTTTCTGTTAGAGCCGTTGCCCAGGTATTGTTATTACCGATTATTCGATCATCATTCTTTCGTTATTATCCACTCACGGATGTTATCACACGATTGTCGAGTAGATATTATTATCAATACCATTAAATATTCGAGTATTATTACTTTTTTATTCGATTATTATTTAATTTATTCGGTTATTATTTAATTATTATTATTACGCATAGGAAAGCAACTCAGGCATGCCGTTACGACAATTTCTTCAAAATTTTTCTGTTTGGAGCATTCACACTTTCGGCATGTGCAAGTTGCGGAATTTTTGGATTAGGTAAATATTACGTTAACTGGCAGCTTGAGATTTAAATTAAAAATTTTTTGTTCGTTTTCGTCACATATCGAGCAATGCTTCTATTAATTTTTGCACGAACTTTCATTGCATAAAAACATTTGTAATTCTGTGTAACCAATACTACGTAAACTTTGCAAAAAAATTTCAATATTCTGTCGGTTAAGTTTTTAGCTTCAGCATCCGCTTTAAGCGAGTCGATATTAAGTCGTGTATTATGAGCTGTTAAAACCGACTGAAACAATCACAGGCGATCGGTATCGAACGCTATTGATGCGTTTGAGTCGAGCATTGAAAAACAAACGGTCGCAATACAACGAGAGACACGATAAAGTGATTTTGCAGCGTGACAATGCTCGACCCCATGTTGCGAAAGTGATCAAGACATACTTGGAAACGTTGAAATAGGAAGTCCTACCCCACCCGCCGTATTCTCCAGACGTTGCTTCTTCTGACTATCACTTGTTTCAATCAATGACACACGGCCTGGCTGACCAGCACTTCCGACTTATAAAGAAGTAAAAAATTGGATCGATTCGTGGATCGCCTCAAAAGATGACCAGTTTTTTCGACGCGGGATTCGTACGGTGCCTGAAAGATGGGAGAAAGTAGGAGCCAGCGATGGACAATATTTTGAATCATAAATGTATAACCAGTTTTTTACAATAAAGCCTCGAATTTCGGAAAAAAAAACGGCGGAAGCAAAGTTGTACACCTAATAGTTTTATACTTAAAACAAGGATTTTTGCGTTTTTGAAAAGTAATCATGGAAAATAATTTATTATTATTTTTATATTTTTCACATTTTATTAGGAGTGAAATCGTATAAATCGTATTTTCCATGATTATTTTCCATGTCAAAAACGCATAAAATCCTTGTTTCTCAAATATGAAACTATTAAAATTAATAATTTGAAATTTAATAATTCTATTGAAATTTAATAATTCTAGCAATAATAAGTATTAATGTTTTTAGGAATCAGCTGTGTAGTAAAAACCAATATTAACTGTGAAATCGGTAACAAATAATAAAACGATGTGCGTGTTATATAACTACGGGCCTAATCGCGCGAATTCTACGTGATATTACTGGTAATCTTTAATCGGTTATAATTTAAAAACTATTGTAGCCTCTACATTTTTGCATTACGATTTTTGACTCTAGAAAATTATCTTCAGAATACGCTATTAAAATATCTCCACGGTGGTTGTGAGACACCCTGTATATCTGTCCTTCCGTCTTGGCTTCACTCCTTTTTACGAACCGCGCAGTCTAGTATACAAATCTTGGTCCCGCAAGCGCAGTTGATTTCTTTTTCTTTTTTTTTTTTTTTTCTTTTTTCATCGCCCGTTCCCTCAAAGTGGCCTTTCGCTGTAAAATGGAACAGATGTCTATAGCGTATATTCGAGTAAGGTGAGATAAAACAGTCGGACTCTTTACGGGAGCTCCCGCTTCATATCAACTGTTTTCCCCACACCTGATGTGACAAACATTACGTATGCAATTTTATGTAATATTGTGTGGTAGATAAATAGATTTATGTCGATAAGTTGTCGGCTTGTATCGATATATTATCGACTTGCGTCGATAACCTTAAGACGATAAGGTAGGTTTAGATACGTAAAGAGACAAGACGATAGGTGCATGTACTTACGAAAGGTGTGTTGCGCGTTGAATTATCGATCGGTTATATTTTGCGCTCACATTCGGCTTATCTGAACCGTAAACCTTGTCATCAAATCGACTACGTTTGTTCTTCCTTGCTCGTTCACTTTCAACACTGATTCACTTTCTGCGACTCTGTTGGAAAAACCGCCAATATTGACAAATAAGCCAATCTTTGTGCTGATACCCATGCTTTTACCAGGAGATTTTATCAGAAGGTAGACAGATCCAAACATGTTTCTTGAGGGCAGCCTGCTGATATTCTCCTTCCGTTACGCCGTGCATTGTATTATTGAATATCTTTATTCAATTTCTTAATTATTATTGCGAAAATCACGAAATATATTATTTTATGCCGTATAATATATACCAGTAATATATGTAAATGTGCACGCGCGTGTGAAAATTTAAATATAGTGCCCAACCTCTCTTCAATCCAATATTTTATTTACGCATTTCAGTTCGTTCACGGCCGGATCCTACCACAGATATGAAGTTGAAGATCATGTCAAATCTTCCAAGAATGATATTTGGACGCTTTGGACCTTGGCGAAATGCTTAAAAAAATCGATTCTCTCAATTTTTTACGTCGGTATAGATCGTAAATATTATTATTTTCCTGTTAAGGGAAGGGAGAAGGAGAGAAAGAAGGAGAGAGATTCGCAGTATCGGCAGAAGATACGCGTTCCTCACGTGCACAGTTCATAAGATATTTGCAATAAGTTATTTCTGCATGATTTGACGTCGTGTAAAATGATACAAATGATACATTTTATAGTCATATAAAATATTGAAAATGATGTAAATTTAATTGAATTAAAGTTTTACCCGGAAAGAAAAAAAAAAAGATTCAGCCACAAAATTAGAATTTTTCGGACTGAATGTGTGTTTCGATGTCTTGTTTGCTGTTTACATCATCCAGAAAATATCACGTTCTGCTTTATGTAGATACGTATAAAAAAGTAAACGTTCGAATATTTATTTGACCATTTGGTAAGCTACCAAATACCAATGCCGCCGATACATATAAAACGACATAGTATCTATAATTAACTTTGTCTATATACAATGAACGTTCGACGTGCTGTTGGATATTCTCGCGCAAATCGCATGACACGCAAAAACGCATACACGCACGAATATCGTTCATTTTATAAGTGTCAATGTTCGCGCGCTATATTGTACCACCAGAAAACGCAACGAAATATCTACAAAACACTGCTGACTCTCGTATCTGCTTGGTGGTGGCGCTTCCCCTTACGTTCTAGCCCTTCTCTTCGTAGATACATTGCGATGCGAACGCGGGCCGAATACGTTGCAATATTGTGCCGCCATAATTGTCAATACCGTGTACATTATTATAAAATGCTTGATGCGTCGAATGTTTCTACGCAAAATTTTTGTCAGTTACTTGTATAATGTAATTGTTTCATTGTGATGTGTATGGAATTAGTCGTTGATATTACTGTCATCTCGGCAGTGCCTGTTCATTTTTTTTTCCTTTTTTTCACGAGAACATTGTCAACAGGTAGATCGATATCTATGTTCCTTTCTATTATCGATTACAATATCGATGATAATGACCTCTTATACGTAATAATCATATATGTGTATACGTTATAAGTTTGCCGTAAGAGCTTTAGCGTAACGTTATTTTAGAGTCTATCTTATCCTTCCAAACAAATTTCTCCATCTTGATCGATATAAAGTATACTATTAATTAATACATTGTATCTTAACTATATGGCACATAAATGTTCCGCGATAGGCCAAATATTTATTCTCTTACGAAATATTTTTCTTTGTTGACAGATAATTTATAAGTAACATTAATTATCGCCTCTTATAGCGCAGTTGAGACGAGAAGGAGATGATATGATGAGATATCTCCTATTAAAGCTATCTTCGATCGTACTTGATGTCGCATTGGATCAACGGTACGATCCATTCAATCCTTCCGATCGAAGCGTCGAACTAACATGTGTTTTCCGTAAAAGTTACATCTTACTTAAAACTTAAGAAGAAGAAGAAGAAACGCATATAATTGTATTGTCGCGTGAGTGAGATATCTTCACGGAAATAGTCTCTTCAAAACTCATAATCCAGTCGATTAACGGACTGAGCCGAAGATCAAAGATTTTTGGAATCTTCGTTGTCTTCGCCGCCAAGATTCTCCTCGCTCTCCTGCCGGTCGACCGCCACGAAGATAGCGACAAAACCTTTGTTCGCAATCGTATCATCCGTTCTAAATCTTATCAGCAGCGCTTCGTTCATCGACATGAAGTCAGTGGTATTCTACACATAAAACAGCCACAATTGTTCGTAAACGTTAAACGCTACCGAACGGTTTTGTTGCGCAACGTGTTCCTCCTACGCGAATACACAGGTCTAGTATATTTCGTTCGACGATCGTCATTTAGCAGAATGGATATATACTCACAGAGGTACCACAGTATCGCCCGTAAGGTGGACTAGACGCGTCTAATCCAGAAAATACTTCGACAAAGTCATATCCACATTCGCTTTCGTATTCGAGGTGGAACGAGAGGAAAGTCAAGTGGACGATTTTGCCAACCGGTGCCTCTATCGCCCAGTCGCAGTCTGTTCTGTGGTCGTAATTGTGATAACCGTACTTGGGGTGAGAATATAAATGCTTAACTCGATCCGTTGCCATGAGATGACCACCGCAAGCTGTAATGAGAACTCTACTTGTCTAGCGGCACCAGGTAAGGTCAGTGCGCGGTTTTACATGATCGTACAATAATAAATGTTCGAATATATAATTCGAAACGTTTTACGTGCAATTTGTTCCGTCACCTGTGCTATGGGTCGCGAGGAATCCTTTCCTCTGCACGGAAGCGTCGCTTTTGAAGACCATGTACATTTGATTGGCCGTCGCGAGAATCGGATGTGGTTCTTTAGTACCACAAAATCTGCCCAAGGTAATGCTGTCCGGCGAATCTCCGTCGTAAATTGCAATGTGGTCGTACGCACATTCTTGATGTGGTTCCATCTCAAAAACTCTGAAAACCTAGAACGTTTCTTTGCTCATTATCGTAAATTCTTCCCTCAGGGGAGGTTTCCTCTCGTTATGCTTTTCTTACGTTATTGCGTGTCGTCAAAAATCACAGTTGACAAAACGATACATTGTTATTTACGACGAATTTACAAGATACAGTTGCGCAACAAACCAATTTTATCCGATGGCCTGGTTTCGTGGTGAAATGCCAAACGCAATCCTTACGACCGGGATAATAATCCGGATAGTTCGGTGAAGTGATCGTTCCCAAGGGCGCGATGATTTCGTACTTGCAACCACCCTCTTTGCAATCGTGACCGTTTTCGTGAAGCGTGAAACCGTTATGGCAGGAACACTGGTAAGAACCTATCGTATTTTTGCACTCGTGCTGACACCCTCCGTTATTATTAGCACACTCGTCCATATCCGTGAAGAATACAGCAGCGAAGCCTGATTTTTGAACACTGTTCAACGAAAGATAAATTGCAAACGACAGGTATCGAATGTTCGTCCCGATATTTACGTCGGTGTAAGACGATTTAACGACAAGGCGCGTAATAACTGAGCGAATAACGAGTTTATTACAATATCGCACATTTCGAATCCTGTTTTTCCCTCCGTTCCTTTTTTCTCTCATCGTTCCCCTCCCCGCCTTCCCCGTCCTTTAACAAGCCCCTCTCGTAATATTCTTACTCCGACTTTGCGTATCGGAAATATACTTTCAATCGTACTGCATGCGACGGTATGAAATGTAAGACCTGTTGTCGGATGTGAAGGTGATTCTCATAAAATTGCCTTCGGACGTGATCAGTGGTGGTGATCGCGCACCGCAAAATATTCCGTGCTTTCTGTAAACGTCGTCGCCGAGTTTGCTCACCACTTCTACGGAATCGTACTCGCATTCTTCTTGGTACATATTGTTGCCCTCCAAATCGAAATGTGTGAAATTCAAAGTAATGCGATACTGAGGTGGAGCGATAATTTCCCAAACACAATTTTTATTTCCTGGATATGACTCAGGAAACGACGGGCTAGTAATGGTGCCGTTATTGTCGTCGAAAAATCCACCGCAGGCATCTGTCGATAAGATAGAATTGTCGTTCACCACCTCGGGATGAAGCAAAGAAAACCAAGGGTGAATCAAGCGATCTTACCTTCGCAGTGTTTACCGTCGGAATGCAACTCGAAACCGACTTTGCAAGAACACTCGTACCCACCGAGCGTATTGATACAATCGTGCTCGCAACCGTGGTCCGTCAACTTGCACTCGTCGAATTCTACAACGTGAAAGAAAGCAGGCGAGATTAATGATGAGCGGACGATTACGCGATATCGTTCGCGATCGCAATGATATCGCAGCAAAATATGTCGCGCACCTTTCATAAAAGTCGCCGAAAAACCAGCCTTTTGCACGGAACTATCGCTGACGAATTTGACGAACAATTGATTCCCCGTCGATTTGATATCCGGCGGTATCTTGTAACCGCAATAAACGCCGATCAGAGCGGAATCCTCGTTATGTCCGTCACGCACTTCGACATAGTCGTACACGCAATTGTCGTGGTTCTCGATCTCGAAAGATTGAAACTTCAAGGCTACTTGATAATCTCGAGGTACGGACAGTTTCCACACGCACTCTTTGCTGGATTGATACTCCTCTGGATAATTAGGCGATTCCAGATGACCTACGCCGTCCAATTCGACGTCGCCGCCACAAACAGCCTCGTAGCTTGCCGTGAAGCCACGGTGGCCGTTTTGTCGACTAGACGTCACGTATGTTACCAACATGCGACTTCCGGTCGACACTACCGGCTCCTTTATCTTACCGCTGCCGCAAAATCGACCTGAATTAAACGAAGCATGAGCGAATTATGAGGGGCCTTTCCGTACCGAGGACAACTAATTTGTTATTACGATATTACGCAACGCAACACACAATGCGATACGATAACATCTTGCTTTCTTTGTACTTTCTTTGTATTGATAACGCTTTTATTCGCTTATTACACATATCGTTGCGAGTAACTTGATCTTTGCAAGAGAAATCTCACCTAATACGTGGCTCTTGTACCAATATCCGTCTCGTATTTCGAGGTAATCGCTACGGCAGTAATCACTCTTGAATATGTCGAGAGACGTGATGTTTAGGACGATGCGTTCTCCGTGCGTCGCCGTGATCCTCCATTCGCATCGTTCTCCGTCGACAGTTGGAGAATTGTTCGGGTAATTCGGTGATCCGAAGCTACCACTGTTCTCCTGGAAAGTTCTACCGCATTCTGTCAATTCATTCAAATCAATGTATTTCATTCGTTGCAGCTGTATTACGAGACGCGAATAACATGTCTATCAGGCGTGACAAAATCAACATTACTGATGATCGAAACTTTTCCTTCTTTTCTCTCCTTCGTTTCAAGCTCATGCTCAAAGTCTCGAAGAATTTACATTAAATCTACGTGTAGAGTCGCGCGCGCGGATGTCAAGACTGTCTCTCGAAAGACTGCCTCATCGAAGATAACAACGACATTCGATAACTTGAAATTCTTACTATGACATTTGTACAAAAGATTCGTCTGCGCGATGTCACCCTCGCTCAGGCGGATTCGTTGTCCAATCTCGGGTCTCTTTTTACCATGGATTTCCATAGGTAGAATTGTGTCCAAGTAAGTGCCTTTTGAAAAGGTATTCTTTGCATAATGCATAATGGAGTCGTAGTCGTAGGGTAAGCCGAGCGAATTTACTTCTTCTTCCGTCAACTTGTTAAAATTGTACTCCTGCCCTGTAAGAAAGAGTAGTTCTTTTATCTTATTTTCCGCGCGGACACATTAAGAGAATTCTTTCATTAAAGAATAGAATTATCCCAACTATTATGTGCTGTCCTTTTCGTGTGTAGATTGCGTGACAGTTTGCGCGACAGTTTGCGCTTCGTGCCTCTTAAGCGGAAACTCAAACGAACCGCGATGTGATAAACTGTTTCGTCAACTGAACGACGACTCGTTAGGACTGTAGGTAGCTAACTGCCATCGTCAATTGTTCAACTGCACGATCAATCATTTCTAGCATTTACCGCGTATAAATATCGGAATAGCGGAATAGCGCGACCGTCCGCAGTCGTCCCTGATGACTGGTGATATTTGCACATTCCCGATAAATTAGGCTATTAATCTGAAATGGAAACCTACCTGCCACGAAGGTAAACGTATACTTGGGACGCGGCTGCACATTGCACTGGCAAACATTGTCCAAAGCACATAAAGCGTGCACCTTGGAATAAATCCTACTCACGTACACCAAACGCCAAGCGAATTCATATATCAGATATATATTTATGAAATTTATCGAGACTGCGCGAATGTTTGATGAAATTTTGATAAGAGCTGAGTTGAGATAACGCGAAACGCTCCTGACATACGATATTTTAGAATTATAGCGCGATTTGTATCACTCATAATTTATCAAACATTTCTCCCCGTCGTACTTACCGCTCATAATGTTATCACGGATGATTTGTACGTGACGATCGCGATCCGGTCGGGTATGTTCGTGCCAAAATCCAACGACATGACCCAATTCGTGCACCACTATGCCAAACTTGTCGCAATTCTTCCCGATACTAATGGCTTGCGGTCCGTTACCTCTCTTTCCGACAAAGGAGCAACATCTGCCAAAGTAAAGTAGTCGCATACATTCGTGACTTGCATGTATATATCGAACCGATGCTTTTAACAATAACAAACGAATGTATTATATACCATCCGGTTGCCCGGGCAATACTCGCGGGTTCATGTGCCCGGTTATACAAGTACACATTGAAATTACACTGACATCTGACTGAGAATGACTCACCCACAAGGTCTTTCCGTAAATAGGATGTAATTGGGATGCTCTCTGGGTACCCTTTCCACAAATTTGACGCAAGTAAAATTTTCCCAGTGTCTCATCGCCTGCTTAAACAGGGCTTTGTGAGCGCCCGAAAAGTTCCCATCGATCTCGTAGGGTATCACGCCATGATCCCACACTCGTTCCTTTCTCGCGGTGGCAGCTCGACGTGCTCTACTTAAAAATGTGTGTCTCGTCGTGCCACGCTTGTTTGCTACATATTTCGGCTTGTGCTCCATATCGTAGAATTCGATGGAACGAAGACGTCGATCGTGCACGGAAACAACTTCATCCGACGCATCGCTCATAGAATCGTACGTTCGACGATTGCAATGACCACGAGAACGCCTCCGTAAGGTACTAAGGAGATGCATCAACAATGTACTCGTGTATATAATTTTCTGGCTTTTTAATTTAATGGCTTTTTTTTCTTTCGGACGGGGTCTCCGGCGCCGTGCATATGTGTTTGCGAAAATCTGAATGGGACTCTTTTAAACTTGACGAAAAAATATATATTGATTTGAGTTTTGCTCTCTCTTTTCTTTAGTGAAGCAAGAGAGAGAGAGAGAGAGAGAGAGAGAGAGAGAGAGAGAGAGACAGAAACATGTCGCGACATACATTGATCACGAATGTCAATAAAATTGCGATAGACATCATAAAACTTGTACAACCAGCAAGCAATACCTTGAGACTGTTTTCGCGTGAAACGTGTAATTTTAAAAGTGACATAAAACTTTTCTCTCCCGATTCGAAAACAAGCATCCGTAGTGAAAAACGATTTTCCAAGTATAGCGATAAAACGAGCCGCTACGCATAAATCGAAAAAGGTATCGCGTAACTTTTTACGAGATCCAACGAAATTGCCGTTGGCACTTGTAGTGTTCAACGCACGATCGTACCGTAAACATTGGTAACGAAAGTATTCGTAAAATTAAACGATCCAGCCAATCAATGTAGAGTGATGCGAGAAAGAAAATAAGAAGCATATAATAAGTTCAATGTATGAAAATGCAAGCAAAATGACTGTTATATTTCGTATAGTCGTTTCCACGCGCGCGAATGCACCAAATTTTCCGTCATCGACGGATATACACAGAAAGCATTTGTGTTGTACAATATTTGTGAAAAAAGTGATATCTCTCTCGTCCAACCAATTATAAATCGCACGCTTGCTCATACCGTTGGTTTTTCCACCGTTTGTTTACTAGCACTAATTACCAAAGGTATGCGTAATTCTCCTCTGTTACTCGACAACGAGTCTACTTTAACAACGAGCCAGCCAACTCTAACAACTACCACTTAAGCCAGGCGTTCCTAAATCAGTAGGGCGTTACAATTAATTAGCGTGTCTCGCGTGTGAACCGCGCCGGGCCTAAGTATACGCCCGCATCGTGAAGAGGCGAAGAGAAATACAGAGCAGAGTGCGTTAATGAATCCCATTGAGATGCATTTATATACCACGCTTTATGCGTACAGCATTTACCGTTATTATCTCAGCGATCCGTTCCGTTGCATAGTGCGTATTCGTTATAATCACTCGAAAATGTCCAGAATGTTCGCGATTTTGCGCGAAGAATGACACCCGGAGAGACCGAGAGAGAAAGATTAAGCAGAGATGTCAACTCTCTACTACTTAAAGGCAGTCGACGTAATCGCCAATGTTATCGTGTTTATATTATAAAAACGAAGGGAACATAATTCGTTTCACTTTCGCTAATTGAGATATGTGTTCCGGTAACTTTGATTTCTCGCGTAAAAGTTTGCGCGACAATGCGACAGAATTTCTTCCTTGTTTTAACGAAAAGCAAACATGAGAATAGGGTCTGCGTTATTTATCGAGTATTATATACCGTTTGGCGTTCCGTGTAGAAACTCGATAGTATGCCCCGCACGTGTATGTTACGTATATACACTCGTACATATACGAGCGTGCTAATCCCACGGGGGTGAAAAGGGGCGAAAGGGTCGGCACGTATATAGGGATTGGGGAACGTACTGGACGTAGATTGAGCTTTGAAGCAGGCTGACGAAAGCGCGTGTTTACGGCCTATATCCGATACTGCGAAACACGATCGCACAGTCCGATTCTCAGGCCTTCGAAGCTCTAGAAAAATCTTTTGACCTTGCTGAGCCGAATGATTCCATACGCGACGACAGAGGCAACGATACGCAACGGTACAAGCCCCGCGAGTCTCTGGCAATTTATAAATGGATAAACGAAAACGCGCGTGTACATGTCTATTTCGCTATACCTAATGCACCCACTAGGGTTCTTGCCCTTTCAAAGTAATTACTCTCTCGACTCGCGATGTGAGGCGAGACGAGGCGAGGCGAGGCGAGGCGAGGCGAGGCGAGGCGAGGCGAGGCAGGGCGAGGCGAGGCGAGGCGAGGTGAAGCGGGACGAGACGAGGCACGGTGAGACGAGGCGCGAGGTGAGGCGAGGCAAAGTGAGGCGTCGCGTCGCGTCGCGTCGCGTCTAGAGAATCGTTAAAGTCGAATCGACGATATTACGAGCGTGGTGGAAAATTATCGTCTCTTATAACGTTCAGCCAAAGGACGGAATTTCCGTATGACGCTCTACACGATAATGCAGATGCGCGAGCGGTGTGCAGCTGGTGAGGCACCGCAGTACGAAACGTCGTTGACAAGTTATTGGCAGTTCGAGGGCTGAAAATGCCCAGAGGGTAGTATCGGACCCTATTTTCCAGCTTTACGATGACGGGCATTGTTATTGGCATTGCGAGATGGCTTTCCACTAGCGGAAATATCATTGGCGAGATACTTAGAGGTTGACGCTCTCGCCTCGCTCTCGCCAGCGGCCAAGTGGAAGAATAGAGCCGTGCCAACGAGTCACGCGTTCACTGTTTAATCGCTCGTAGTGAATCTCGAGAGAGGACTCTTGTCTTTATTTTTATTTGGTATAACCAAGTACACATTATTGGCGTAATTCAATATAAATCCGAGAAAAATTGTCCAGAATGAATTCACAATAGAAAATAAATTCGTTAGATGCCTGTCGCGGACAGGCTATTCGATCCTTGACTCTAGCAACGTATCGCGAAATAATAATACAAATAATTTCGTATCTCTCACAATAAGCGTGAGCGATAACGATCGTCCTATATTTCAATTTAGTTAATCTTGCCAAACTGTACTAAAGATTCACTCGACTAATTGAATAAGAATCAATGGGATCTAATTCACGTACTAGTGTATGTCGACGGACTTGTATAATTTGCAAGTGATACACATTTAATAAAAAATCTACGATTATATATGACTACGTATAATATGACCGATAATACCTCCCTACCTTCTACGATGATGACATCTGTGATGATGTCGTCGGTTCGGTAGACCTTGCGTGCTCATTTTGGGTTGCACGGTAAATGTCTCTTTGACGCTGTCCGTATATGCGCGGTCTGTGTATTTACTAGCATCGGTAGTAATACCGATATCTGTAGTAATTGGAAATTCAAGAGACATATCATGTCTCGTGTTGATTGACCCCAAGTTTGACAGCGTCCTCGAAAGCTGCCGATGACTTGGCCGTCGATGTCTCTTCTTCGAGACTTGTGTTGAGGATTCCAGTCTAATGGCATAAGCGCATAACTGTCGATCAGTATCGTTTCTACGCGCGCTGTCTATATGCGCGAGTTTCAGCTATGTATGTTAATGCGTACCGACAAAAATCAATAAAATATGTGACGTTCAAACAATATACATACATGTTATGTACAAGCGTGTGCATGTTCATACACTCAAGTTCTTGCGTTGTAATGCGTGAAAAACATATTCATTGTAGTATACCTGAATTCAAAGCCCTCGTCTTTCACTGCAGGATTAGTATCATCGTTCCTGGAATTAAAGCTGAAACCATCGGCAGACTTGCCACCCGTATTATATTGGTTGCGGTCTACCATGATCGACTCCGACTTCTCTTGAATGAGCACCTCATGTTCACCAAGTACCTGTTTGCTGGTATCGTGTTCGCTTTTGAACTGAAGAATCTCTGAAGCAAACAGATCAAAGTTAATCACGATTCAATGTAGAGCACACAAGTGAATGCGAAAACTTTCTGCAAATTAGCCAAATCGCGTAATTGTTCGTGGAGTTAAATGTCGAGGTAGATATTCCAACAAAAGTACGAATAGAAACATTTTTATTATCACACTAGTAAGCGCGCTGTATGATATGGTAATGGAGAAAGTTAATATATACGCACCAATTATGTTACATTACAGTACGCACCTGTGAGACCTTCCTCTTCCACCTGAAGACCTTCCTTCAATATTTCTTCTCTGTATTTGTTTAATTCTTCCAGATAGCTCTTATTTAACTTTTGTTCGCGCCATTCTGTATCGTATCTGATGTTTGGCAGTGCAATGTCACCGGAAAACCCACCTGAAATTTATCACAAACATATATATAGTTACATAACTCCATTACGAGCAGAGAGGAAGGGAGAGAGAGAAAGAGAATGCACATTGCGCGTAATAAATTAGAATTCTTCCAATCTGCGACGTCGCGAGCGTACATGTATCCCTGCGTGTTAGTGCCCGTTTCGGTTAATTAATTAAGCGCTTGCGCGCGATCGCACCTCTGTTGGTATGAACGAGGTTGAAATCGCCGCATTCGCGAGGACATATCCGTAAATACAGCTTCGTAGCAACGAATCGCAGGGCTGTAGTTGGACGACTCATCGAAATTTTACTCATCTGTGTATTACTTTACGCGATTGATTAACTTTTACGCCATCTATATCCTTTCCTTCTAAAATAAATGCGCTTCAAGGATCTTGATTGCCCTTACAGTAGCTATCTTGTCGATCAAGATGTGATCATGCGTAACGAGTCTGACAATCCGTACATACTTTTGAAAGAGTATAATGGAATGGCTGTCATTTATTCGCGATATACCAATACGAAAAAGTAAATACATACACCCTTTATAAGATAATATGTGCTTAATGCGGCCCTGTACAACTCCCGTACGCGAATGCATATATATATATATATATATATATATATATATATATATATACATATATGCATGGTGCAGTCGGTTACAAACCACATAATGCCAAACCCCTGTTCGTTTCGAATCGGCGATTTCATGCCATTCAGGCGGAAGCATCGTCGAAACGTTCGCATAAAATTGCACCGATGCTCCGATCGTACTATTACAAATTAATGTGAGCAGAGTGATAAATACTCTGAAATTAACCATTTTTTTCATTATTTATACTGTTCAATGTATCCAACGCTTAATCGTACCACTAGTATAAATTTGCATCTTTCTCAACGTCTTCTTTGTGTGTGTTTTATCGTAAAATCAAATAATTAGCGAGGAACAATAAAGTAAATGTATAAAAGTACAAATTACTGTATCATTCTGATTAGAAAAAAAGTCTAGACAAAGATCGATGAAAACAAATTTTCCGAATGGAAAGCAAAGCACAGATATTATACCCGAGATACGATCGTCGTACCGCGGAATCGTGGCAGAGAGCCAATCGGGATGTCGGAACTGTTCCAATCTCCGAATCGATCTGAGAAGCCTCCTTTTCCATTTCCAGGACATTTGCAAGAGCACGCGAGATATGAGTGGGAGCGAGAGAGAGAGAGAGAGAGAGAGAGAGAGAGAGAGAGAGAGAGAAAGAAAGAGAGAGAAGAAGGGGAGAGGAAAGAGGGAAGCTGAGAGGGAGGAAGAAACACTTTACAGAATGGAGTAGACAAGAAGTACTTCCGCTTAGCTAGATAGATTGTTGGAGCTTTCGTGTTGAAATGCTTACGATAGTTCATCAAACATTTCCATTCCATTCACAACATCGTCAAGTTTCATTTCGCAAATATTTGATTTCAATATTCTTAATGTATTCTCTCTACAGCTTGTTTCCGCCCTCATCGGTAATGCCATTGTTGCTCTCTTTAATTTGCTGAAATGTTCAAGTAAAATATTAAACTTAATGACATCCTTCTTTGAATCTATATTCATTAAGAGGAAATATTAATCTTCGATATGATTAAATATTGCAAGTTCAGCAAATTGTGATGTTTTTACAATAGAGCAAAGTGATGCGATCCCACTGAACTTACATTGCATTTTCAGGAAATGATCGAAACATAGATTCCTGACAATACCATTGGTAACAGATTTATTACTTACAAGAGGCTATGCGATACGATGTACGAACAGAGAAAATTCCAGTCAGACTTGATATTAATGTCTGCTATTTTCACTCTCAACATAATGCAACGTACCGCATGCGTGTATTACATATGTATGTCCGCGGATTACGTGAGTATGTGTACGAGTGTGTGCTGTATTGATTCGAATGGAGAAGCCTCTCGCATCGCAGTGAGTCTCTATCGCGTCGGATTAAACGTTTGCGTACACTACTGACGTCAACTTTATATCTGTTTTCTCGCCATTCCTTTTTTCTTTCTCCTCGTGTTTCGCACGGTAGCACAATACTCGGCAATGGTGTTCTTTCACCGATCTAGGTATAATTGCATGCATCAATTTTGTACCAACAACAACTCGACATCACGAGATGTCCTCTACCGCGAAATAGAATCAAATGGAGTCACACGGAGAAAACATTGTAGTAGAAATCACAATACAATTTTAAAATCACAGTACAATTTTAATACTTTGAATAGACTGATGAAAATTATAATACATTATGACAATTATGACCCATGAACATAGTAAAGATTATCATAAATATAATAAAAATTATCATGTTTAATGTTCTTATTTTTACTATATTTTATTGTAATTTTCGTAATAGTCGTGCCAGCCTATTCCCGAACTACTAAAATCGTATTGAGATTTTTACTACAATATTTTTTCCGTGCAGATAGAGCAAAGCAGCGCGATCCTGTTGCGAACGAAGCGACCAATTTAATATCGTAATTATTTAGGAGGTCATACACGAACAAACGAGATTTGATCATTTTTATACGATAGCGAAAAATGCAATTAAAAACATCAAAGGACGGCGGTGGACTACCGTGCAAATTGAATATTCTCTCGAGAATTGATGGGATGTTATTAACTTTAATAACCAAGCCAGTTATCATCGTTTGACATTTTGTCCGTCCGGGCAAAAAGATTAAGGACATTTTTTCTACTCCAGTTTGAACTTGGCAAGTATGATATTTTTCTTCTTCTTTTGTTTCTTTTTTCCCTTCTCCTTTTTTCTCTTCTCTAAATGCGACACTTTCGCGATGATTAAGAAGATTATTTGTTCCTTTTCTTTCCCACTGATGTTAGCTTCGACCGAGCTTCGGCCTTTTAGGTTTTTTCTCTTCCACTCGTACCGTTCGTCTGCTGCCAGACTCTCGTAACATTCGAGAGCTCTGCTGCATCCCTTCCAACGCAGCCTTCCAAGCGCAGTTGTAGTTTCCCTATTGGTCTCTTTCCACCTACGATTATTCGAAGATCCTCTTCGGTATTCATATTTCTAGTACGCACGGTACATGTCTCGCGCGCATACGACTCGGGGTATTTTGACACGAAGACTTGAAAGTTTTCCACCGAATCTCTTTTTTCTCCTCCTGCTTTCTCTCCTTCCTTTGTATTACATCTCTTATCACTTCTCTTGCAAGTTGTGCCGACGTTCATTCAAATTTGCTCATTTAAAATATATCGGCAAACAAGAGCAATATGATCAAATAAAAGAAGATAAATCAAACGGATAAACCGTCTCATACTAATCATCGCGCGACATCATCATTTCTTACGTAAGTTTAGACTAAGAAGAATTAACACACAGAATGTATGTGTGCCATCAATTTTACAATAAAATCCGTGCCATTGATTGCGACTGAGAGCGGTCAAAAAGATCGCGCTCTATTGTATAGAATACATCGCTAATATCGAGCATGCACGTACGCAATTCCACAGTTAATTGCAAGATAATAACAGGCTGCGTTATTAAGAAACGACCGCGCTCCAAGTGACCATCATTGTTATTTGCCGAGCGATAGTAGGACCATGTCGATAGTGATTCATTGTGTTTACGACGTTCCTCAATAACGTCAATTTTAGTTCATGTTCATGCGAGCAATGATTATTGACGGAGGTTCGTGAAATAAATTTCAGACGTGCGAAATCTCTCTAGTAGACGTTTCGATCTTTCTCTTCGCTACTCTTCCGTCTGTCTTTCATCCCAGTTGAGTATTCGACCTAATCCCAAGGAATAACTTCTCCTCACGTTTAACCTCTACGTCACTTTCTGCTTCCTGAGTTTGATTCGGCTGTATACCGAATCGTTCCACGCTCATCCAAAACAATTATTGATCAAATTATTTCTCCAATCGAATTCTATAGCCCGAACGGTCCGAAATGCAGAATACAGCACAGCCAGCACGGACGGCGGTACGATTATGAGGCCAGAAATTGAAAAAAATAATATAAGAAATTATTCTGGATAAAAGTAGTCTTCGTTTGGTCTTATATTGGAAAACACAACTTCTTGTTTCTTCGTCTGTAATTAAAGAAAGAGCCGTTTCAACTGCGTACCAGCGGTATGGCGGAGGTTAAATGTTATCACCCAATGTGATAATCAAGCAAACAGAAGGAAAGCAAAGCAAATGGCGTGGTATATCAACTTAACCGAGAATCGGTCGTAATCAATTCACAGTGCTTTACGAACAACTATCTCGACTGTATAATATAGTGCTAGTAATAGAGCTATCTTTCTTGTGCCGACACATCTCACCAAATATTTTCAATTACGTACAAGTGTGAATGAGGTAAAGAAATCTCGTTTGTTCAAGTTTAATCGATAACGTGAATTGTACCATTTTTTTCATTTTCAACATTAACCACGTGTATTCGCTCTATGAGCTATACAGGCTCTCAAGAAGAATTTATCTAGTTGCTCTGTGCCGAATAGCTACTATATATATTAATATATTTGTTCTTAACGAAGTAACGTTGTTATGTCCTGCCGTTTGCGTTACTTTTTCTCACTTATTGTACTTGGCGATTATGGCACACAGGTGTTGAGATGTTGTTCTTGATATGTAATATCGCAAGATAATCTCGCTGCAGAGTGTTGCGTGAATGTTTGTACGCGCAATCTAACTCAATTTCCCACAAGAGGTTCCGTAAAGACATAGAATACACGCTCATTGGACAGTATTGTTGAATATTAGACAGATGTAATGTTAAACTTTGCGATAGTCGCATTGTACATCATATTTCAATTTCCATTTCTCTCTCTCTCTCTTTCTCTCTCTCTCTCTCTCTCTCTCTCTCTCTCTCTCTCTCTCTCTCTCTCTC
>NW_022639452.1:43532-45371 GCF_010583005.1 Odontomachus brunneus
TCTCTCTCTCTCTCTCTCTCTCTCTCTCTCTCTCTCTCTCTCTCTCTCTCTCTCTCATGGACACACGCGTGTATGTGTATGCGTATGCGCATAGAGGAAACAGATACAAATAGTTCCACGTGTTACGTACGTGTATTGGTACGGAAAATAATCCATACAACATTTATGCTATATCATACTATATTTAATGCTCATTAATAACTGTAAAAACGGGAAAACTCGTTGAATTTGTTAAAATCGTCTTAATTGACTAATAACTAAAAAATATATTCAACACAATGTACTCTCTCCGCTACGCTGATTGGTTTCTCGCGACGCATACCTATGCATACATATATCTTCACACTTTTTGGGTCACCTGTATAACACATCGCTCACATAGGTACACAGATTTTGTCAATATCGTCCAATTTAGAAGAATACAAAGACGCGTGATGAATAAAAAACACGAGCTCAAGAGAGTAAAACCGATAGAAACCGGGAAAAATAGAAAGATGAAAAAGAGAAAGGATGAAGCAATTGAAAACGTGTATGTTTTGCAAAGGACAAAAGTTCAAATATATAACGCGCATCGGTCAATTAATTTTAAGCAGAGCTGAAACTTGGGGAAAAAAGTATGTATTTATATCAAAATTTACACATACACACACACACACACACACACGCACGCATGCACGCACACCAGAATAAACGTCTCATAAACATTTTACTAACTATCCAAGGAGGACTACAAAGAAAGACATCGTTTAAAAAATAGCTCGAGTGCTTGACAAAGAGTGTTTTTAAAGATAAAATATGATGAGATTTGTTGAGATGAAGATGCGCTTGTCGACGAAAAATCGTTACGTATTTGATCAAGCTCAATATGCAGTCAGTACAAGAAAAACGAGCTGATAGAGAACATATCAAGAGCAAGTACCAGGATGCATTATAATGTTACGAGAACACGCGATCTCTCAACGGTATTCGAGCAGTGAATTTTTCCTCCGACATTCTAGAGCAACACAGAGGAGCGCGACGTGCTTTTTCCTCGTTATGAAAATTAGAACTGCTTAGAATAATTGGGAACTAAAAATTTTATAGACCGTAACGACAACATCCTAATTGGCAGAGTCTTATCGAAAAGGCCAATCAACCAACGTTGTAATATTTTTCTATAAGAAATAATCTCATCGACATATTAAAGATACAAAACTTTGCCAGCTCTTGATCTTTGTCCAGGTTGCTCAATTCTTCACTAAGAATAAAGAACTGAAAAACACCTATATATATTAATGTTTTACATCATGTTGATTAAATTTGTAAATGGCGAGCAAAGGATGTATCGTCTTTTTCACAATGAGTCACAATAATTAGCAATAGCCGATAACAATTGCTATCGAATCGATTATCACTTTATGCAGCAAGATTATTTTCTTCAAGCTATCTTATCTAGCTATATTACATTATTCTCCAAACTGAATTAATAATCATATACACAAAATTGTTTTAAAAAATTTATTCATTGTTAACATCTACTATCATTTAATTGATCTATCAATTGTCAAATATCTTTCTGTATATAAAAAGAACTATAAAAAGTGACGAATAAATATGAAAGTATTAATTAATTAAATAAAGTATATTAACCGTTAATAATAATAAAGACAGCTTAAGGAACGTTGGCTATAGTGTGTGTTACAAACATTATAACTTATGAAAATTTACGCTAGATGGATGTAGCTAAAGATGAATAAAATCGAAATACATTTAAAAATAGAAGTCATTCTCTGCTCTTCCCCCTACTGCTCTCTCTCTCTCTCTCTCTCTCTCTCTCTCTCTCTCTCTCTCTCTCTCTCT
>NW_022639452.1:47397-48647 GCF_010583005.1 Odontomachus brunneus
TCTCTCTCTCTCTCTCTCTCTCTCTCTCTCTCTCTCTCTCTCTCTCTCGCTCGCTTCCCATCCATTTCTGAAAAGAAAAATGTTGCTTTTTTCAAGCAAAATTAACATCATACTAGAAAGATATTGCGCCATATCGTTTTTCATCTCCTTCCCCTTACTTCGCTACAAACTTCGTCTACAGTTTCTGAGAAACTTTCAAGATAATCATTTCAAAAAGATCAAAAAATGTCTCTATCTCTCCACCATCTTGATAATCCTCAACCCTTAGATTCATCAGATTCGTCTTGAACATAATAAGTCTCTATAATTGTAAGGAGGAGAAAAGAGATTCACTTAAGAGAAAATAGAAACGTTTAATTCAATCTATCCATACATGTGCTGCAAATTTAATTATAACAAAATTATTTAACTCAACTGTCTTAATGAGAGAAGGAGAAAAGAAGCACGTTAATGTCTTTTAAGTTTGTTCGCGAATGAAAACTTTTATAAAATAAAGTATAAATATAGTAAAAATAAAATACAAATAAAATAGAGAATAAAATGTAGCGTTATACCGATGCCGCGTGATTATTAAAAAATCTATTATTCCAATGCTCTAATATCTTTTTTCAAAGGCAAGTGACCTCTATGTGTATCTGCGTATTAGGAAAAGTAAAACAAAAAATATATTCTTGCAAAATTACCGAATAAAAACGAAATATTGCATTATCAATAACAACGTTCTTTAAAGAATATAATAAAGGCGTACGAATTCAGTCATTTTACACCTGTAACAATCCGAATGATTAGGATACGTAATTATCACGCTCTTTCCCTGCGCTTACCAGCCTTACAGATGTCAATGTCCAAATCTCCGGTGATAACGTGTGGAAACTTGAAGGTAAGTAGCTCCTCGACGGAGAACCTACGTTGTTTACCACGCTGACTCTTACTAGTAGCATCTTCGACGGCTCGGCAATCAACGATCTCCGTCAGTAGACAGACGATCGTTAGTATCAATAATGGCTTCATCTCAAAATTATCGCAAATATCAACACGACGACGACAACGACATCGACAACGACGACGACGACGACGACGACGACGACAACAACAACGATGACGACGACGACGACGACGACGACGACGACGGCGACGACAAGGACGGCGACGACGACGACGACGACGACGACGACAACGACGACGACGACGACAGCGGCGGCGGCGGCGACGACGACGACGACGACGACGACGACGACGACGATGACGAC
>NW_022639452.1:48657-52454 GCF_010583005.1 Odontomachus brunneus
ACGACGACGACGACGACGACGACGACGGCGGCGGCGACGGCGACGACGACGACGACGACGACGGCGGCGACGGCGACGACGACGACGACGACGACGACGACGACGGCGACGACGACGGCGACGACGACGACGACGGCAAAGACGGTCTCGAATACCAGTTGGGTCGTAACAAAGTAAACATACTAATGTCCGCGCGTGTACATTTTCATATTGATGAATAAAGCTGGCCCGCTCACTCACGATACAGTATTAAGTTTTGGTTTTCGGCGAGTCATCGATCACATTGCTTCCAACTCGTGACAACACGTAAAAATGATTGGCAAACACGCGAACCTTCGTTCGCGCAAAACGCTTATATATATGATAACCGCAAATTGTTATCGAATGTGTCCGGTCAGACTGATAAACGGTTAAAATTTAGGTTGCTAATCGGAACAATCAACCACAGTCCTTGCGTGGAGAACGTGGAGAACGGACTGATCGTTCCTCGCGGCGAACACGACGCGTCGTTCGAAAGCGCGCGCTCGCGGTCGCGCTCGCGATTGCACTGGCATTAAGTCAGAAGAGGGGCGGAAGAGGAAGGGGATACACATATGTGTGTGCGTGTATGTGTGTGTGTGTCCACAGAGGGGATGCCAGGAACAACCGGCCTCCTCCCTCGCAAACTGTACGGCACGAGGGTGGCCGCGACACTGACCGAGCTTCGGTACCTCAATACGAACGGACCTAGGAGAGATTCCTCACTTGTCGTGAACACGTACAAATATTTCTTCGTCTTGTCTGTATCGAAAAGACAAAAAGAACATTTTGTGGATATTTGCACGCATTGATGATAAGTTGAATTTCAACGTCACAGCATGCGTACAATTTTCACAAATGTAGCGGTCTACCGTCTCATCCCGTCTCACCGCGCGTAACCTTTGTGCTTCGCCTCACCTCATTATCAAGTACATCTTTTGTTCGAATGAAATAATTTGTTATATTTTTATAATTTTGCATTCATTTCTGTAATCCCACTAATTACGAGATAGAGTAACCATAACGTTGTTTTGAAAATTGTAAGGTAATCTTTTAAACAGACAGATAGCACGCGTGGCGTCAACGGTAACGTTACTTTGTGTGATTTCGGTCTTTGTAAAGGGGACAATACATATATACTAGCTGCATTTATGTACGCACGCACCAACAAGTATTACAAAAGTGGTCAAAGTTTGCGTGATCCTTGATTGATCCTCCATCCTTGAAATAAGATTTTATATCATATTATACAACTATCTGTATCGGTCAAGTATTGAAGTATTGTCAACGGAATCACATTCTTTAGGAACACTGCTTATCTATTTGAAAGTAAGTGCTTGTTGGCATTGACCGCGAGCTGTTAACAAAAATTATCTCTAAAAAAATTACAAGACAAAGAGAGAATAAAGGAAAAAAAGAGGAGAAGAAAGAAAGAAGTGGAATAAATGAATTTCCTATCAATTCCTGTCACTTCCTAATTCATAGCTATTATGCTTTACGTGATATTACCCAGGCAACGTGTGACTCGAGAAATTACATACAATTGTTTTTACATTACATCTACAGTTGGGCCAGTTAATTTTTTCACCGCATAGAAGATGTGTTGCAACATTTTATAAGAAGAATTCCGACGTCTAATTCATTTAATTTAATGGACATTTAATTAATTTAATTTAATCCAATTTAATTATATATTATATTTTCTAGTGCATCTTATTATATTATTAATACGAATTCTTTCATTATATAAGTTGATATAAATATGCTGCGCACTTTTCTCCAATGCATGCAGTTTAAATTCAGCAACGACGATATTCGATACACGTTATTTTCTTCTCTTTGAATGAATCGACTAATATCGAATATATAAGAAAAAATAGTCACACGTTTACAGATAGAAAATTCGTAGAAAATTCGGTCGCTCTTCTCTTACAAGTGAAATATCAAACCGGTATATAAGAGGATGTTCTGTTTTACCTACCGAAATCTTCCATTTTATCATCTGTGTTTTACCACATCAATGGTACGTAAAATTGAAACGTATGTGTCAGATGGTAAGTTGGCACGATGATAAGAGATAATACATGGATATTGCTTTCTCATGTACCAAACATCGTTAATGTCAATTGTGTATTATTGCAACCTTATCGATATCAAATTTTTTTCAAAAGACATGTCATTTCTTACAAAATTCAATGCGATACGCATAAAAATTATGATACGTAAAAGCTATTGTAACTTTTTTCAAGATAACTTTTTTCAAAATATATATTTACTTACTTTCTTTCTAGTTTTTATCAGAACCAAACTACCCTATACTTTCATGCTAAATTAATATTTTTCATACCTTTAAATATATGTCCAAGAGTTACCTGTGTTTTCTTACCAAACTACTATTTTTTAAGATATAAAAGACGGGAGATTATCACTCAAGATGATCGCTTACAGCATGATAATTAATTATACATATGACATAATATAACGCGTCTCATTTGCATTTCGATCAATTCGGAAATGTATATTAAGGAATTTTTCTCTATCCTGGCTTAACCTTGCATGAAGAACTGTTATGGTCTCCAATGTTCGCTCGGCAATTCCCGTGACAGAGACAATGTCAATTCTCAATCGACGAGACGCATTAGAAAACATCCCGACACGAAATGTGCTGACTGTGCAAGTGAAGACGTATCGCAAAAAGAAAAACAAAAGACAATAAAATAACTCATCTTTTATTACAAGCGAATAGAAGAACTATATACTGTATTGAATAAAGTAAACACATTTTCAAATGTACCAACTTTTTTCCCTTTTGAAAATTGACGATATTTGTAAAGTTCAATCTGTCCAGAGTTTTATAATACACGAGATAAGAGGAGAAATATTGTGAAAGTATTCTCTCAATATGTTAATGAAATTCAACGCGTTTAGTAAATAGTTATTTAAGTTTATGTGCGTATATAATATGATTGTATGTCTCTGCGTTCGCACAATCACACAACGACACAAAATTGCATTACATGTCGTCGCGGTTATAGGTCATGTGCAATGCGGATTCAGTTGTTGACTGTATCAACATGGTTAACACAGTTTGCCTCGAGTACTACACCAACAGCCTCTCAGTTGAGCTAGTTAACTCAATGACTAAGCTCTCTTACTATGTAAGATGATATAAAATTACCGCAGAATTTCAGGAAAGAATTCGAAAAAGTTTTGTCATAACGTAAAAATCAATTGAGATGATCGTTTCTCGTCAAAATGTATATCAATCATACACGGAGAGAATTTTATAGTAAACATTACTATAGAAATTTTTGTGATCAAGAAAATCGACATATTCTGTAGTAATTTAATATCTTTTCACTTTATATGTACTATTTATATATCGTAAGAAGTAAAATGCGCTATTAAAAAACCTGCTATTTCTAACGAAATTTCCTATACAAGATTCTTAGCAAGATAGATCTTACTAACTATTTTTTATCCCTGCACTACTAAACACATCGTAAGATCGAGAAGAATTTATGTAAAAAAAGAAAGAAGAAGCTACACACACACATACACAAACACACACACACTCTTTCTCGCACTGCAATACGAATATAATGTAATATAAAGATGCTTATATTTGCCTTCAGCTCTTAATGTATATAATATTTGTATGAGCAATTACTGTTGCGCTTGAGGCGAATTTTATTGTCCCAGAGCGCCGAATAAATAACGCTTTCTCTCTCTCTCTCTCTCTCTCTCTCTCTCTCTCTCTCTCTCTCTCTCTCTCTCTC
>NW_022639452.1:53621-56132 GCF_010583005.1 Odontomachus brunneus
TCTCTCTCTCTCTCTCTCTCTCTCTCTCCCTCTCTCTCCCTCTCTCTCCCTCTCTCCCTCTCTCTCTCTCTCTCCTCTCTCTCCTACTTTATCCTACTCTACTGTATTTTACTCTATTCTATCGCAAAACAAAGACTATTGAATCAAATTCAAAATGTAGCAATGTTCTTTTGAAATTGATCCAGTATCGTTACCTCTTTTTCGCGATGCCAACTACAACGCAAGAAGCTCATTCCAAAATATGAACAATAAATATGATGAATAAAATCGCACGGTGCGCGTCGATTTGTGTGCGACGTGCCGCTTCGGTCGCGTTCGTCTATATTCGGCTTGGCGGGCAGTTCGTTGGTTGGTCATGGGGCGTCTCGACTCCAGTTTACAATCGACGCCTAGATGAGTCGTATCGTGGCGTCGCGCGATTCTCTTATCTAGTTGTTGCGTACGCGAAATGCGGAAGTGATCTCTTGATAGCAATATCACGCCCTTTTTTATTTATCTTAAAAATTCAACAATAAAATATGCACAAACGTGAAGAGACAGTGCGCCTCGGATATCGTACTTGAACGACAATTAGGGAACGACGATCAATTGAACGTGATTCTTTTCCGCAAACGGCGATACAACGCTATAATGACACCACGCGGGCTAACATTGCGCCGTCATATTGACAAAGATACTATCACTTAATTGGAGGCCAAGGTATACTTTTTAACTGTGCACATTTTAGCGCATTCTCACAAAATCTATGATGTAATGTAATGAGAATCCTCCTTGACAATTCTTCCAAGCGAAATGTTTATGTAAAAATGCGAGGCCTTTAGCACGGACCGAAAACAAACACATTTGCACGAAAATAAATGTCTCCTTCCGCCTTTCGTGTCCGCTCGAATTGCGGCGTTGCACGTGGAGGAAAAGAGTAGAAGCGGGCCCGTTGCCAGCTGGCAAGTAGAGAGCGGTCAGTCGTCGACAAAAATGAAACTGATCGAAATAGCGGCTAGTTTGCCGATTGACGAAGTGACGGAAGAAACAAAGTGACGAAAGTCGAATTACTTTTCGCATTACACACGAGCTGCTTGGACCAGCACAAATCGTTCTGTTGTGTGGTCGCGCGCGCATGCACGACCACACAATTATACTGACAATTTTTATTTGAATCGCCATCGAGACCCTTATGTCAAGTGGGTGCATGCAAATTCCGTGTGATCGAATTGAATCGTTTATTCGGAAAATCTCTATTCTATTCCCTGTTTCATGTTTTTATATGAATTGCAACAGCAATGGCGGTGGCGAAAATAAATCATATCATGATTTGACGAAGCAAAGTACTTGCGAAAGCTGTTGAGACATCGATTGTTAAAGCCAAAAGATTGAATCAATACATTATCCAACATTATTGCTATAACTCAGATTTAATATTTGTGCCGAAGCACGCACGCACGTATATATGACAAATGATTTTTCGTGACATTGTTACGACACACTCGTTACAATCCAAGCACTGCTACTACGACTACCGTTTCAACCTGTAATACGATAGATGCGCCCGCGTTAGCGCCGAACGATAGTGCACTGTTGCAAGGTTATATATTAGTGAAAGTATATCAAGTATATCAATAAAGTAAGCAACGCAATATCGATCGCGCTATCCTTGTATACGATGACTGAATGAAAGGAATGCGCGAATAAGTCGGGATTATTTAATTTGAGAAAAGAATCTGTATAGAATTTTCTTTTTTTCGTCTCTTTTTCTTTTCTTTCTTTAGTAATTCATTTATTATTACCTTTCCTTTTTTCCACAACGAGATTATATTACAGCTACAATATTTCCTATACATGATGTTACGTCTTCTGTGTTTTTGATCAAAAGTAAGTAAGTTCTCTTTGCAAAGAATGTACTTAATTGTTTCGATTGATTCGTATAGACGGATTACTGACGGATTAATCACACCGACAACGAGCACAGAAGAGAGAAAGCTAAAACTTTGCGAAACGGAATTGTTGCAGGATTTTCGCTAATAGTTTTATTAGAAACTTCAGCTAATTATACAAGACGCGTTTTCAATCTCCAATTATTGATTTCTGCGCTCCTGTTCGTTCATCAGTTTTGATTTATTACGAACTTGTTTGTATTCGACAGCGGTACCATTTTTTACAATCATCAATTATCGGAATCCTTTGTGTTATATTTTATGCGGGCAAGCCCAACAAAGAAAAGATAAATGAAGCACATATCTATGAGGTTTCAAATAAGAATGTAGCGAAGCGAAAAAATGTCATTACATATCTTATATATAATTTTTCACAATATCTAGAAATTGTCAAATAGATACTGGAAATGGATGAATGTTTCACCAATGTCGAAACAAAATGTCGAGAACGAGAGTATATATATGCGCGTGTGTAAGAGTGAAAGAACGTCCTTATCAATTATTATAGTCGTGTAAAATTAACTTTGATTCTCTCTCTCTCTCTCTCTCTCTCTCTCTCTCTCTCTCTCTCTCTCTCTCTCTC
>NW_022639452.1:57013-74513 GCF_010583005.1 Odontomachus brunneus
TCTCTCTCTCTCTCTCTCTCTCTCTCTCTCTCTCTCTCTCTCTCTCTCTCTCTCTCTCCTCCCCCTTTTTCCTCTCTCACACACATACATTAATCTCCGTAACGTCGAAATTGTACATTTTCGCAACGAAAAAAGACGAGAAAGAATTTATAAACTTCTCTTTTACTCCGAATACGAAATGGATATTCAGATTGAAAGTTGCACATAATTAGACTACGGGTGCAATTGCAGCTGCAACAAATTATACGTATAAAATATAAACTGCAAGGACTACAAAAAGCAAAATAGTCACTTTTATACGAAAATATTCGTTTCATTTTTCTTTCTCCTCGTTTTCTCCCTTTTTGTGTCATTAGCGGACTTTCTTAAGAGTAACATGTAACATGTAACGACTGCAGAATAACTCGCTGTAATTCACGTCGTTATAACATCTAATGATTTTTCTTCCATTTTTCTTTCATACAATACCGTGCGCTTGGGAAATGCATCATGAAAACGACCGCGATGCATTTGCGACCCGAGCCGCAGTGCCGCTGGTGCATTTGATAATTCGATTTTCTTCGTCGGAAATGAAATTCCCGGTTCTCTCTGGATATACCAGCTGTCTCCTGAAAAGGTGTCTAGCGACAACTTTAAAATAGCACCATGGTAAAAAATTTCAAAATACTTTTTCAATTTTTACTTCTGTTTTTACTCAAGGACAATCATACTATCAACATTTTAACATTATCTCTTTCATCGTGTTCTACACAGAATATGTACGCAGAGTGTGTGTGTGTATACAGACGAATTAATAACATTTATGAATTATCATTGACACCAAACGTGCGATCCTTCGAGTAGCAAGCACTTTTGCTAAATGTACTATCTCGTGTCAGTGATTGTGGCATGATGGCTTGTTCGATGGAATAACTCGTCTGTAAAGAAGAGATATTGGACAAATATCAAACACGTATAATCGGGCAAAACTAAATAAACGTTACGCCTCTGCACAACTGACCATTTTCTTTTGTTTCCTCTTTTTCTAGCGTAACGTGCAATCGCGTTAGGATGAGAACGAGGAAATTGAAGCGGAAAAATTCACTTCATATCAGTAGCTAAACGGAAGCACGGAATAACGATCTCTTGCGAATATTTCACGATCCCAACGAGATGCCGACTGTCCAAGAGTTGACGATCGTTACGTCCAACGATACCAACACAACATACGATTACGATTACGATTACGACATCAACGAATCCTTCAGTTATTTCAATTGGGCGGAATTGGCACCCGTACTCATCGTTTACGGCCTAACCTTTGTCCTCGGATTAGTCGGTAAGTTCTCGGAGTAGTCGTGATGAACGACTAGCTTGCTTCCCGCGCAAAAGTCACGATATGATGCCTCTGAGCTCTATGTGGTCAATCGCGTGATGCGATCGATATCTCTATCTCAAGTAGTTCGGAGGAAAAACCTCGAATTCGGTAGCTCGCGACGAGCAATCTTGCGAAAGAATCGTAATTTTTTTCAGGGAACGTCGTTATGATCGCTTCTACCCTATGTCCACGACTCAGACCGTTACCAGCGACACCGACGAATGTCTTCTTGGGCGGTCTGGCTACCGCTGATCTCCTGTTGATTATATTCTGCATACCCGTGAAGGTAACAGATATTATTTCTATTGTGTATTAACAATTGTCTATGATCGAAATTCACACAGCCATATTCGCTCGTTGTCGTTCAAATTCAATTACATTAGGCAACCTAGTCTAGCTCTATCAATGACCGGTTTAGCGTGTGAATTGTCTCGTGACTAACTACTTCGACTTTATTCTTGTGCCAGCAAGTCAAAGATGACAATAATAATTAGCATATTGCGGTTAGTAGGATGGTAGGAGGTACATTTGATCTCGTTTTGAGTTGTACTTTCGGTATGGACACGCATCATGCTATTTTCAGAGCTTTGTGTATATTTCTAATTATCACAGATTTAAGAAATTGCGGTAAAACGTTGTGCACGCGCGCACGTGCGCGCGCGTGTGTGTATATGTGTGCGTGTGCGTGTGTGTGTGTATGTGTATACAATGATTGTACGAAAGTGCGCGAGTACGAGTTCAAAGTTACTTGTTTAAAATTACTTCATATACCATAATACTCTGTACAGAAGAGAATGCGTATGACATGGTTTCATCCTCGCCAACTTTTTATTACGTGTTGTCACGCTTAAACTAATTTTAACTGACACGGTACTTTGTAGTCAATAGCATTTCGCACTTGCAACGAACGGACAAGCGTACCCGTTAAAAGACAACGTAATTAAATTAAGGTTCGCGTCCCGGTGGTGTTGATAAAATTAATCAAACAGTAGCGGCGCAAGCCAGCGGTTATTATGTCTTCCTGCGCGCGCGTCAGTAACAACAAATTGTTCAGTCTCGCAGTGCCTTGCGTTAACATGGCGAAAATATGTCGACACATGTTGGACTGGATCATCTGGTTTGTCTCGACCACAGACGATGCGATGAAATAACAACTGCGGGTTCATTAGCACTAGTTAAAGAAAATAGGACGCATCATCGATACGTGCATGTTCACTGCGTATCTTCCATCGGCATCAATTACGATCGTGCATTTCTCCTCAGATAATTACACTTTGAGAATTCACACACGGATAAGCGCCGTGTCACTTTGTCCCGAATGAAAATAACATCGAATCGCGCTTGCTTCTAAAATTACAGTGACCACTTGAGAAGCAGCATGGTTGGCGCTCACGCTATGCTCTCGACGTGCTGCCTCTATTTGTTTATCTTTCTTCCTGCTCTCGACATTTTCCAATTTACTCTTTATAAGCTTTCCGTCTTTGATGCTCGTCGTGCGCCAATTACTCGATCTCACGTACTAAGTTCAATGAAACTGATCAAATAAGCTGTAGTTTCATATTCGTATTCCGTCGATGCCGTAATCGTCTCCAATAATGTAATCTGTGCACGTATCTATACGACACAAGTGTAACAGAAGTCACTGATTTTATTTTATTGTACAGTTTTTCTTTCACGTGCAATTAATGACTTTTTGAAAATGAATAAAGAAAGAAACAGAGAGAGAGAGAGAGAGAGAGAGAGAGAGAGAGAGAGAGAGAGAGAAGAGAAACCCTGTTGTTTCCCTGAAAGCGCGGGAAAACAAATATATCGGGCTCCATCGTTTTAACTGTTAGTCATCTGTCACTCGCGAAAAACGAAAACGAAACGAACAGCCTCAGGGGCTTACCGCAAAACTGAGAAACTTGTGTTGCTTTGTTCGCGACAACAATTTGAACCTTTAGTCTGACTACTCTGACAATCCGAGTTAATTAATATTGGATTCGCTGTCTTTTTTGTAGTTCCGCATACACACGACATAAGCAGAGAATTGAGTTAGCAAAAGTTGACGCTAAACAACGCGTTGGCGTATACGTAATCGAGAATTTATAATCTCGAGTGTTCAAAAACAAAAGTATAATACCAAATATTTCATTAACTCATACGATATTTGTCGCTGCTGAAAATTCCAATAAAAAAGGATTAGGTAAAAGTTACTTCGGTAACCATTCGAGTTATAATACGATTAGTCAGTTCGTGCTTGAGCGATAGTACATCATAGACAAAAGATATCTTAAGCTTGTTGTTCCATCCGTTCACACTTGGCGTCTCGTAGATATTAAGCATGTTTTCTTTCGTAGATATTAAGCATGTTTTCTTTCTATCTGCGTCTTACAAAGCCCCGCGAGCATAATATAAATTCTCTCAGATAGCTAAATTTTATTGCATTTTCTTGCGTTCGCGTCTTCAGCTGAGTAGTCGAACGATGACGACAAAAATCTGATGAAAGTTTGCTCGTAAAAGGTAATCGAGTCACGACTAGATTGCCAGGTGATGTACTCGCTCGCTACTACATACGAGAAAGAAAAATTTAACTTTTCCACTTGTTTTACGTAGAGCTCTCTCGATAAAAAGATATGACCACGACATAGACGAGTCGCAACGTAACGAGGACCGACGTTCATCATAGAATTGTTCACCATAGAAATTTTGCCTTAGTCCCACTTCTTCGCTCGCATCTTCTTCTTCTTTGCAAGCATCGAAAATAGTCGAAAATAGTCGAAAATAGTTTTCGTAAACAACTCTCGGTTTCATTTTTGTCTTTTGTGAAAGCAACTCTCGCTTACTAAAAGTCAATTGTAAGAATAATGAATATTAAGGAGCCACTTTCTTTTAACATATGCAACACGACATTTCATCTAAATGTATGGTCATCTTAAGAAGATACCGAATTAGCTTACGGCCAACATCACGTCTACTTAAATTCTTCGTGAGATTTGATATTGTCGAGTATCTCTGCCAACGGAACACGATTCTTAACATTTCATTTGATTGGATGATTGCTCACACTTAACCTCGATACCTTCGGTAGAGTATACGCGGTGCTCCACAAGTCACCTACCGCAAACTTGACTGCAAACAAGACAAGTTCTTTGACGAGTTTAAATTTCATTTTTTATTAATCCTCCAGAAATTATTCTGTGATTATTTGCATAATTATTTATATATCTCTTTGCGGCATTCTTTTGTTTTGCTGATTGAAACTATATCGAAGTTGATTGAATAAGGCAGATTACTGATGTTAAAGTTACACATTGTGTTGACGTTGAATTTAGTGAAAAACTGCACCAGCATATTTCTTGCTTCTTCTCTACGCGAGTAAAGAGTGTAGGAAGAAAACATTAGATTAGATGGCGTCTCTATCGGCTATCGTCAATGCGATCGTAAATTGCCGAATTGATTTTGACTTTAATAGAATTAGCGCTCCGGTTCGCCATGTCGCACCTGTGCACTCGAGCAGAGTACGAAAATCGAGAGATGCTCTGGAAAATCGATACCATACGCGTAGGATAAAGAGTAGCGCGAGATTACAAAATTTCGGCGTACATTGCACTCATTAATGTCTACAGACTATAGTCGACGCTTCGGTAAAATCGACTAGAACGGATCGAATATCGTTGTCAATATCGATACTGATGTTAGTTACGTCAGCGTAATCAATAATGTATGTTATATTACCGAGACGATCGACAACGGTAAATCCGTCGACTTTGATTATCGTTTCATTAAGTTTATTTCAGCGATATATACATACACATTTTCTATATTTATTTAGCAAACAAAATCCCTCGAAAAGGGAAAAATGTCTCGACACACACACATACACACACACACACACACACACACACACACACACACACACACACACATATCATGCTAATATCGTGCTGATAAATAATCGGCGTTATTTTAGTACACCGCCACGTTAGTAACGACAATTATCGATTGAACGTTTCATCGGAGTATCGAGTTTAAATAAAATATTTGTATCACACAAAGATGGAAAAAATTGTGACATTACAACCGAATTCAAATATATAACTAAATTAAATTAATTTCATTTATATAATAAAACGCGTCGGCAATTATAAATGATACATTTTCGTGATATATACACACACACGCACACACACATAGGAAACGTTCTAACACGCTCAAATAGATTTCATGTTTAACGATTCGATTACTCTCGAGTAGAATGCAAGCTGTGTTATATCCAGTCATAATATATATCGCTAACGGGAACAGGCTAGTTGCGCGATCCAAAAATAATTCTGAATCTAATATCAGTGAATTACTTCTTCAACGTCGATCGATGCCGTGCACAATATATCCTCAAAGCCGAGACTCGCGCAATCATCCCATTAAAAGCGAGTTTTATCGATGCGATTCTCGTGCCACGTGTTCTCTCCATTAATTGAATAATCCGGTTATGATTGATGAATGATTTTCGTGCCAATTCAAAAGCATCAGTTGCCATAGCGTTTGTTCCGCTGAAACAGAAAAATACTTGAAAAGCGTCATCTGCCGAGAGGTTTTGTTGATTGTCTGTGATGGTTTTGTTGATTGTATGGGATATTTTCCATAGCATATTCTTTATAAGCGCGCGCGTGATGGAAATTATGTTATCACTTATTTTACAGAATGAACAAAGGTCGCTGTTTAGTCTCCCATGCAGGCACGATTTAACGTGACTTGCAAAAATGTTTCGTGCGATTCACTTTGAAAAACGTGATAACGAGATCCTTTTGATATCTTTTAATATATCTTAGGCTATTTCGCAATTTCTTGTTTACGATACAAAATAAACGGCATGAACGAAACGCATCACTTCTGACTCGCGTTCATACGTCTATTTCGCGTGTGTGACAAACGGGTATCGCGTTGCGCCGTACCAGTCGATATAATACGAGCAGCTGTGATGCGGTGTGTTTGCAACGCCAATTAATCGGCAGTACTTTGCCCTTTGCTAACGTGCAAATGAACGTACGCAACAGCCACTCGAATTTGCTTCCTACGCTACTGAATAGGTACATGTACCTGTTGCACGTCTGTGCAACGCCGTTTCTTAAGATGTACGCTGAGCGCTTTTATCCGAGCGCTTGTAGCCGATTCTAATCTAGACTACGTTTATTACTTGATGTCCTTGTCGTCGAGACAAGAAGAAAGACTCGCTCTTGGGAGTCACACAATACAGCTCTGAGTAAAAGTTTCGCGTTGTCAATTACCAGAGGGAAAATGCTACGTCAAAGTGGCGGTATCTCGTAGTCAACTTCCCTAGTTTACTTTTTCGGTTCCTAACTTGCACAAGTGTTGGACCGATTTAATGTTCCCATTTGTAACTGGAGATGGCCTACTAAGGCATAAAGTTTAGTAGTTTTCGCGTATCGTACATGCATTGATATACACACTTTATACTACATGTTATTGCGTAAGAGTTCTCCATTACATTTGTGTGTATTTATAGAATCTTTCTCGATCTTTGCGCGCAGCAAATTTAGTCCGATCCATCGCAAAAGCAAATTAATGGAGTGAAATAATCTTATAAATCTCACCGATAAATCCGATCGAAAAGCAAGTGAGTCGATGTGAGATCGACGCGTTTTCAAAGTACGCCGAGTAATTTTCCCTCCTCGACCGCTTTGAGTGCATCTGGTAGTGGATTACGGGCAAACTATAACAATTAGTTGGCGCGTTCGTGATTGTACGTAACGGTTCTGACTGCGCAACAGACTCGCGAAAGAAGCATGTCTTGCAAAGAATTGTAAAACATAATCCATCTATGATCATGTGATCATATTCACAATCAATTTGCACGATATAACTTTAGAGTTTCAAATATCGTTATTTTAGCTCAATTTGACAAGGTTTAGTTAAAATTTAACGAAGTTTCTAACAAAGCTTATCGCGCACAATTATCGGCACGAGAACAAAGAGAATTCGTAAATACTCGATGCATAGCTCGATATATAACCTACAATATTTACCGTGTCACGAGAATGCAAAGAAGAGCACGTGCAGCGGCCGATATGCGGTCTATCTCATACATGACGCGCAATCGTGCCTCCGACGTATCAAGCAATCGGCATTGCACATGGCACGAATAATGCGACAACAAATTATAGTACGATTATTTGTTGGTAAATCTCTTTCATGTATCGCGATCAAACAGCGTGTCTACTTGCGTGTCAATCTTACTATCGAAACGTTAAGAAATATTTTACATAAACGACATTCAGAATCTAAACTCGCACAAACATGTTTGAAACACTCTCAAATACATGTTCAATACGCGTATATTGTAATTGTTTTCAATTATATACAAAACACTATTTACTCTACTTGACGCTTTTTCGTCAGAAATAGTAGTAGTATGCGCGAGTACAAGTATTCAAGTATATATATATTCAAGTATTCAAGTATATATATATATATATATATATATATATATATATATATATAACCTCGGTGCAAATCCATTAAATTGGATTCTCCGTATCGTTGATCCGCGGCACCTGCTTTCCCAGATGGAAAATATTGGCTCGCCTCTTGGTTTACTCTTGGTTCAGCTGGCGATCCTTTATATCGCGTAAAGGTACGCGGCGTAAATAAGATTGGATTGTTTGCGCTCCGACGACGATAGAATGTCCAGAGGCGATGTGTCCGTGCTTCAGGCCTCGGATAGCTCGCTATAGCGATATATTTTATGTCGCGATCCTCTTCGTTCTCACGCGGGAGCAAGTACCTACATGCCTCGAGGACACTATTGCGTGGCAATTCGTCGTCTTTTTTCGATCAATTTGCGCGATGTTTGAACTTTAGAGTTTCGAATATCGTTATTTTAGCTCAACTTGACTAGGTTTGTTAAAATTTCATCAGATTAAGAAAAGTGTCTCCGCCATAAAAAAGAAGAAAAAATATAAAAATTCACGGGTAGCCTTAATAAATTCATAATGCGTGCTGCACGATGTGTGTGTGGACGCAACGTGTCACAGATGTTCTGAACTAGTTATACGTTAGGAACTAGTTTTCAGAATATAAACTAACAGGATGGACATATATGCGGACTTCTAACGTGCCGTAGACATTACAAGTGGTTTGTCGTAAATCAATTACCGTAAATTCATGGAAATGCGAAAGAATAGAGTTTCGTGCCGTATTACAGTATGGACCGCGTTATCATGGCTCGAGCGTTTCGACAGGGAGAAAGAAAGAGAGAGAAAGAGAGAGAGAGAGAGAGAGAGAGAGAGAGAGAGAGAGAGAGAGAGAGAAAGAAACAGAGTTCAACTAGTTGCACGTACGACATTTATTGGAAATTGCTATCGCCCTGTCGCAAGAGAGACGAAACTTGCTTTGTCGTGATGAGAATAATTTGCGCGTAAACGGCCAACTATTTCGCAATTATTACTCATCTATCATACTACACCTGTTCCGATAGCCAAATTACTAGAAAATGATATTATAAAAATATTGTTAAAAATATCCTGATACAACTGCGAGACCAAAGAAGCCCGTTTCCTTGGAGAAAGAAGAAAGCATTGAAGGTGACTGGAGATTCGAATGCACGCGTCTTAATCACTCAAGTCGTTAATAATTCTTCCCGTCGATCAACACGATTTGCACGTGTGATATATGAAGACGCGAGAGATGGATAAGTGCACAGTTTACTCCGCGTTCTTCAACGATGCGTCATTACTCATCCACGTCGTGGACGAATCCGTCCATAATTTATGAAGCTCGCGGTGTCCGCATCTTTTTCATTCTTACTCTCGCCTTACTGATCCTTTTTCTCTTGATTAAAAGAGGATATCTTCTTCAAAGCAAATGTTTAGTTACGTCGTCGCAAACTGATCTATTCGCGCGTACTATAAATCAATATATTATTATTTTTTCAAAAGAGAAAGAAAGAAAGAGAGAAGTAATATCGCTAAGCCGACCAAAGATAAAAGTTTGAACTGACAAGGAACCAACAATTTTACCGAGAGATATACCCATTTTTCCCAATGTTACTAGCAACGAGTAACTCTTTTCGCTTCTTCGAGCTTTCGCTCACGAAAGGAGGTGAAAGTTTGAACTCTGTGAATTACCGCGAACGACCGCCCGGTAAATCCTACCTACATTTTAATACGAAGGATCTCCAAGCGGATTCCAGAAGCGGGAGGCCGAGAGCAGCGTGCAAAAGCAGCGAAAATTGTGCGAACGTTGTAAGCCTCGTTACCCCCGTGGCACCCCTAATCTAATCTCTTTAGGCTTAGGATCTAATAAGACACAGCGGAGAACACTTTTAATCCCCGCTGGCGCGTTAGGACTACGACAGGCGAGCAGTCTGTTGAGGTAATTTAATCGTTTTATTTGTTCAAAACCGCGGTTCAAAACGGCTTTACGAGCTCGTAAAACGCTCTCTATCCGGTGCGTAGTAAATAATAAATGTTCGCACGTAGCCCATCGACGCGTGATCGTTTGCCGCTCACCAAGGATAAAGTCGACGTTGTTTCGTTGCGTAAACCGATCGGATACCTTAACTTTACGAGACGAAATCGAGCCGGACCGAGCCGAGTCGAGCCGAGTCTGCGCTGTTTTGTAATTTATTGGTATCATAAATCACTGAGATGATTAATGCTTTTTATTAACGATCCGAACACTGGTTAGATTACACACAGTGGCCCATTTCAAGTATGGCTAAATAATAAGGTAATAAAGATGAAAGAAACGCCTCACTATCGCAAAGAAATAGCGCGTCTATTTCTTTGAAAGATTCAATTTATTATCTCTTGTAAAATTGCGCGAATAAAAACATTGAAAAGACCGTGTATTTGTCCAACTAGCGCGATACAAGAGATATGTTTCTTCTCCGTAAGGCCACATTTATCGCATCATAAAGATATGATTTTTAAGAATTAGAAAAATCATATTTTTTCAAATAATACTGTTTTCATGTCGGACCGTTGTGTCTGGAATATTTCGGTCGCAGAAATTTCATAGCGGGACGCAATGGCGCAATAGACGTGCTTGCAAGGATAAGCGCTGTTTAAGCTCGCTTCTCGCGAATATTGTATAACTTGTCAGGGTCCGTTTTCGTAAATCAGTGCTCTCGCCCCAAACTTTCATACATCGCGCGAGTGGACCAATTCAGGCAGGACAAGCACGCTCACCGCTACTACATATTGCATTCCAACATCGCGGCAAGATATTCGACGAAAACATTCACTCATCATAAAAACAAATTGTGTCATTCATGGGTTCGGGCGCGATATTTCTGTCAAGAAAAACTCATTTATAATGCAATTAATGAAGCGAGTCATCATTTCTTTTCATTTTATTCTCTTTTCTTTCTTTACGCGAGAAGAGTTTCTTTCTTCTGCTACTAGTTGAATAATCAGGAAAGAATTATTTACTCTGCGACCTTGAAATGGCGCTGTTAATATTATCACATAAACACAGAGAAAATGACATAAAACGAGCATGACAAATTTGTTATTTTCACACACGAACAAAGTTCCCACAGGAAGATACGTAACAATTACCGTATCCCTTAACACCCCAATTTTTCAGTCTTCCGGTCGTTAGGCGGTTACGCAACATAAGTTATGATAAATCGATATATATAAGCTGTTCATGTACCGGAACGTCGTACCAAAGACATTTATAACATGGATGGGACTACATGTGACCGAGTCGATGATCAATCGCTATGCCGCTCTAAATCATCGACAATTTATCAACAACTGCCTCGGCGGGTGAGGATACAGATAAATCGATGTCTGAAGCAAGCTTTTATACATTTCCCGAAAAGTCGAACATGCCGACGTAAAGGTGGATCCTAAGAGTAATAAAGAAGCAACTTGTCTCAAAAAATCGGACTCATGATCTAACGTGTAGAAATGCACGACACAGAAACACTTCTCCTTTGACAATCGAAAATAAGAAGAATGTAGCACGACCCAGACAAACGCCCAGTTCGATCAACAGTCTCGATATTTGTTTAAACGATGCGATTAAGCAAAACAATTGCTTAAATGTTTTTCGTAGTTACGCGTGTTGTTGCTTAATTTATGCAGCCGTTGATTCAGCGCCGTGTTTGCCGAGCGCAAATTGCACGAGGAATGCCGCTTGTTAAATCGAGCACTGTTTTATCTGCGCCGATGACAGTCACGTAGCGCTTATAATCGCGTTTGTCACCGAACACACCATTCTTGTCACATACAGGTTGCAGGTGTGCAAAAATAATAAAGTTGAAGAATTTTCAAGAAATTCTTTTGCAAGTCGGTGAATTTCGAGCGAGCTTCGCGTCAGGCCGCATTGAACTTGATTTGGAAAATACAATGTTATTTAACGTTGCGAACGTTAAATTGAAAAACTGACGCTAAGACCGTGTCGGCGTCTCTTCCGATTGAATGATATTTTATTGAATGCATTTGATTGAATGGATCGTAGATCAACAGCAGTAAACGTAGTATCCTTAAATACGAGCAAATCCTCATTTGCTGGGTAGCATTTGCTCGAGTAATGCAATTAAAACGCTCGGACAATTATAAGCACGATAACAGACGTAATTGCGGAAAGTTCAGTTTCGATCATTCAGATATTCTGTTGAGGTACGCGCTTACGATCGTCGCATATCAATTCGCCGAAATGCAGAAATTTGCGCTTCGAGTGCGATACACACATCAGTCAGTAAAAATGAATAACACAGATGAATAAAAATCGTCCACACAGGGCGACGACAGATGGGAATATAACGTAGGATATCCCTCTCGTCGAAACAAGTGAAGCGGACGCAATTTTCAGCGAGTATACTTTCGCTCACTGAGAATCGTCGCGACGTCAGCGTTTAACGACGTTAGCTTTCCGACATGTCACGTAGCGTCGCGTCGCATCGTTTCCACGTTAATGGTCCGAAATAATGCAACTCGCGCGACAATCGTAAGCGCTTCCGGCCAGTGCATCGGTCGTGCCGTACTTTTGAGATCAAAGCCTTCACTCTCTTTAGATTCCTTTTCGTCCCATCGATATCTATATCTGTACAATGTAATTTGGAGCAATCAGCGGCAAGATTTCTGATCGCGCGAAAATCAAACCGTATCTTGAACGCATTAATTATAAAATTGAAAAGCACGTCTTCTTTATCAACGCGATACCCCGTCTTGGCGCACAATGCCATTAATTATTATTATCATATCGCCACTTTGCGCGCAATTAAATTGACGCGATGTTTGAGCACTAATTGGCTCTATTAAACCGCGTACACGTACTCGTCAGAGTGGTATTCTCGCGCTTTTACGAATATCTGTTTCCTTTTAGGGGAACCACTCGCGCGGTACCAAAAGATACTCGCGAATTACAATAATTTCCATTTCATTTTCCGTAAGCGATAATCAAATGTCATAGTCAACGAAGGATGCTTGTGAACAATAATCCTCGCGTTCCATCTGTCGTGAGAGAGACAAAGGGCAGAAATATATTTGCCGGCTGTTCCGATAAGCGGTTAAAGTCTTGGAAGTGGAAAGATGGAGCGGCTCGCGCTAGTTGTATTTATAACTCACCGTGATCCGAATCGGTATGAGGCAGTTTTCGGAGCCAAATCGGTTTACGAGCTATACGAACAATTTCCGCCCTTTTATCAAGGTTGTCATGTTTGTAGACATTATATTAACTTTAAGCGTGAAACTTTTCGCCGATACACACCTACACGAGCCCTACCGTCTGGATCCGCGTACATATGTGTATATATATATATATATATATATATATATATATATATATATATATATATATATATTATTTGATTTCAACTTCAAAACGATATCTTAGTAAACGTTAGCAAAAGCAGGCCCTCGTCTATAAATCCTCGCAATGAATACGTTCGAAATATCTCAAGCTAAAAGCTCAGGAAGGAAAAGAAAATCTCCTTTTTTTCTTTTTATACTTTTTGTTTTCCTTTTGGTATCAGTCAGTTGTGTGCGATTCATTGGCGGCGCCGCGACATTGCGTCAATACGCGAAACAGAACGGGCGGCGCCACTAATTGAGTCGCTCGTTTCTTTGCGCGCGCGTACAATACACTAGCTACCCTTTTCGCGCGTTCGCTACGGTGCGAATGATGGATTAATTATCGGTTGTAGCGACGAGAGAACACAACGCCGCGCGTTCCCCCACGTTAACTCTGCAGCTCGACACAGCAACGAGAGTCTCGACCGTTTCGCTTGTACCGGACGTCGTCGCAATCACGGAAATGACACCACGACTACAAATCGGGCGTCGACGAATAATGGTCGCGTGAGAAAATTTGCTCGACATATTAGTCTGTCAACGCAAAATTAGCGAAGAATAATCCTTGATTCACAAGAAAATTCAATAGAAAGAATGTCCGCGAGCGCTCGACGAGACGCTGCGTTCCGCTAGTAAGGATGTCGCTTCGCTCTTCCAAAGATCTCTTTCCTCGTTCTCACGACGACGGGTATGAAATTTGGAATTTCAAGAACGCGAGGATATTGAATTTTACACATCTCTCGAGGAGCATGTGTACGCCATTTCTCATTTTGCAGCCATTTCTCATGTTGCCGTGCAATCGATTCATGCATATTCATTTACTTATTTACTATAGAAAAAGAGAAAGAGAACTTGTTCAATTCTAACTTAAAGTAACTTATACACGTAAATAAAGTTGTGAATACAGTAGAAAAATGAGTGGCTCTTCTAACCTGAAGTCGATAATCGTTTACGAACCAACAATTTCTTTCAAGGAGATCGCCTGATATCGCAAAATAGGGACGGTTGAATCGTGTTTGAGTAAGAAAATGACAAAATGGCTGAGGAATTTAATTTCAGGCTTTTCATTTCGCGCTCCCGGACGCACCGCGAACGTATCGGCATGTGTCCTTACCATACCTGGTGCAATTACTGTTTGACGGATTAAAGCAACCCACTTTCCTACCCACTTTTGCAAGACTCGGCTCATATAATTACGCGCACACAGATCATTTGCTCCGCGCGAAGAGCACGAATTACATTTCGGAAAATGCTATTAACCACTCGCCTACTTACACCTATCTACTTACTCGATGCAACGTGCCACGCATGAGTCGTGAATCGCGAAGCACGTGTTACGTGCGAATACCAAACAGTCGATCAACGATTTGTACTCGGTATAAACCTCGAAACTGCTGAAAAAGTCACTGGAAATTGAAAGCGATTGTTGAATCGCGCACCAATCGAACCAATAAGCGAGCGACTCGTAGCAAGTGTAATATCAAACGGCTCGAGATGCTTGCTGGTCCAACATGTGAAGACGATTGAATCCCCCAATTGCGCCCCCCATACAGTGTCAGTCGATACGCGGGGAAAAAGTTTCCCACCTCATTGCCTATATCACGTACATTCATGCACCGTAATTGGTTTGTTACAGGTAGCAAAATTATTCTCCTACACGTGGACTATGGGTATCTTCCTGTGCAAAGCGGTGCATTACATGCAGAGCGTGTCGGCCATCTGCTCGGTCGTCACTCTTACCGCAATGTCGATCGAGAGGTGAGATTACTCGTACTGCTCGTACCGCGTGCGAATATCGCGATCAATAATGCGACGTCGGCGGCGCCAAAGTGTTGTTATAATCATATGTAAATTGTTCGGATAAGTAATTGCTCGTTTGTGTCTCGAATTGATACTGAGCATTAATGTCAAGTCATATGCTTTGCTCGATAGTCTGCTGAAAAAAGAAAAGAATGAGTACAGAAAAGAAGGGGAAAGTTAGGTATGACGTTTTTCCGGGACATATATAACACGAGTACGTATAAATAATTATAAATAATTTGAACATATAAACCCGATTCTGCCGCAATATATATGTATGTATATTTTTACATAACGACAAGCGTGTCTTTTATGCTGAAACGTATGTGTCTTTGTATGTCTTTTTATGATGATCTCTTCGAGAAAATAAACGAAATAATAAATCGCGCGCCAGAAATACCTCTAAACAAAACTGCCGATACGGTTAATTTAATGAATCGAGAGGAAATGCAGCGAGCTATTTTGCAGTAAAATACCACGTGTGACAGCAATTTGTCGCCGAAATGTTAGCAATTTAGAAAAAACATTCATATCTGCTGAAATTTTTTATATAAAAGCAACAGTTTGTATTTCACACGATTTCATAGTTTCACGATGACTCTGAGCAGAAGGCGCGCAGAGAGAGAGAGAGAGAGAGAGAGTAGCAATTCAATTCTTTTCTCCAGTGTAGTTGTTTCGTCTCGTAATTTATTCATCGATATACATAAATGTAGTATACAACGTCTAACAACTAATCATCTAACAACTAATAAACAAATGATTTTTTGTATGATTACTTGTCATCTCATCGTGCGTCGCGCACGAGAGAATATTTCTCGGCACTAAAAGCACATGAGGCCCAGGGAAAAGCTGTGTACGATCCTACGACCTTTTGAAAAAGAGAACGAGGGCCGGAAGAAGTCGTCGTCCTTCCGGTTGCCTGGTACGCGAATAGTTCTTCTTTCATCTCGCTCGAGTCACGTATCCGACCTACATAACGATCTTTATATCATTCTCTCCCGCGATTCACCTATGTCGTGTGATTGCAAGACGACGTTTGAAATTGAATATCCAGCATTAATCCGAGAACTTGGCGCGCCATTCCAAAGCGACTCAACAGATCTCTCAAAACGTTTGCTCTTTCTCGACCTGCCTTGCGCTACCATGCGAAATCGGAGAGCGACAAAAAGAATCGCTGCCGCGTATCGGAAGACTCGGGTTTCGATGTGTTCCTTACAATTGAATGAAATTACAAGAATCTGGGCGATCGCGAAGTTAATCTCCCGAGGAATTAATTATGCAATTCCGCCCGACACAATCGTTTTCCTGGAAGAATCACAGCGCATTTAGCGATTACAGTAGAATACGCCACGGATATGTCGCTACTTGGCGCTTATCCAGGAATAACGATTTTTCTTTTGATTCCTTTGAATTGAAAACACTAGGATACATCTTTATCCTTTTTTTCGGACATATTTGAGTCGAATAACGTTCTAATCTAATAATCATTACTGTTTAGAAGCCCATTCTCAAACGATATCAAGTTCTGTAAATCTTACTCTTGATAAACTTCTTGCCAACTTTTATATTGCTCAGCTCTTCAGTAAGGGTCGGATATTTCTTTTTCCGTTTTCACTCAAACTGCTTCATACATAGAGTCACTCTCGAACCATTAATTTTTTGTCACATTTGATTATTAAATATCTCTCGCATCCAATCCTTTTGCGTAATTATCTAGTTATTTAACACAAATAAATCTGTAAAATGTCAAAGAAACACGATCGGATCGTAGGTAAACTAATGAAATAAATCAATCCCAACAGTCAAACTGAAAGCAACATGTGCTGAATACAAATGGGAATTGGAAATCTCCACTAAGAGAAACTTTACAAGTCGCATTCTTCTAAACGATTGATAAAACGACTATAGCGACGAATACCTCTGAAAAATATTACGGACGAAACAGCAGCGAGTGTTTGTTGACTTTCTCAAGACAGAACACTTTCAAGTTTTTATTTTTCCACAATGCGAAAAAAAAATAAAAAATGGATCAAGAAGAAGCTAAAGCCTTTTTGCTTTTTGTAGCGAGAACGTACAAAACACGCATACCGATAAAAAGAAATTGGCGCGAAAACGATGTGAAACGAAAACGTGGCCGGAGACTGAGAAGAATGCAGGTTTTGCAAGATGCGGCGCGAATACTCCGGCCGATTTTTCGCCAATTATGCGATTCGATCTCTATCCGCTCATTATATTTCTGTTCCTCCCTCTACATTCCGGTATACTTCTCTCGAGGATAGAGAAGATTTTCCCCATAGACAAAATCTCAGCCCAATTTGTCCGAAACTCGTGTTTACATGAGATTTTCCTCGTAGCGAGTATCTTCCAGTACGCCTGACAGACCACAAGAGAAACACGCTTATGATCCGATCTTATGAAACCTGATTTGCACATAAAAGCTCGTGTTTCGACAATTATATACACTAAGACTTTACGTATAGGCTGCTACAACTTTATTGCATACATATATCTCTTTCCATCTTTTTTCGCAAAAGAG
>NW_022639452.1:77013-78891 GCF_010583005.1 Odontomachus brunneus
CTCTCTCTCTCTCTCTCTCTCTCTCTCTCTCTCTCTCTCTCTCTCTCTCTCTCTCTCTCTCTCTCTCTCTCTCTCTCTCTCTCTCTCTCTCTCTCTCTCTCTCTCTCTCTCTCTCTCTCTCTCTCTCTCTCTCTCTCTCTCTCTCTCTCTCTCTCTCTCTCTCTCTCTCTCTCTCTCTCTCTCTCTCTCTCTCTCTCTCTCTCTCTCTCTCTCTCTCTCTCTCTCTCTCTCTCTCTCTCTCTCTCTCTCTCTCTCTCTCTCTCTCTCTCTCTCTCTCTCTCTCTCTCTCTCTCTCTCTCTCTCTCTCTCTCTCTCTCTCTCTCTCTCTCTCTCTCTCTCTCTCTCTCTCTCTCTCTCTCTCTCTCTCTCTCTCTCTCTCTCTCTCTCTCTCTCTCTCTCTCTCTCTCTCTCTCTCTCTCTCTCTCTCTCTCTCTCTCTCTCTCTCTCTCTCTCTCTCTCTCTCTCTCTCTCTCTCTCTCTCTCTCTCTCTCTCTCTCTCTCTCTCTCTCTCTCTCTCTCTCTCTCTCTCTCTCTCTCTCTCTCTCTCTCTCTCTCTCTCTCTCTCTCTCTCTCTCTCTCTCTCTCTCTCTCTCTCTCTCTCTCTCTCTCTCTCTCTCTCTCTCTCTCTCTCTCTCTCTCTCTCTCTCTCTCTCTCTCTCTCTCTCTCTCTCTCTCTCTCTCTCTCTCTCTCTCTCTCTCTCTCTCTCTCTCTCTCTCTCTCTCTCTCTCTCTCTCTCTCTCTCTCTCTCTCTCTCTCTCTCTCTCTCTCTCTCTCTCTCTCTCTCTCTCTCTCTCTCTCTCTCTCTCTCTCTCTCTCTCTCTCTCTCTCTCTCTCTCTCTCTCTCTCTCTCTCTCTCTCTCTCTCTCTCTCCCTCTCCCTCTCCCTCTCCCTCTCTCTCTCTCTCTCTCTCTCTCTCTCTCTCTAATTTCATCTCAGCAACGCAATTTCAGTCGGTAATGCAAGCGGCTCAGTTTTTCACATCGTTATACGATCTTCTCGGGTTACGTGTTGTTGTATCTTCTCGCTGTGGGCGAAATGTTTGCGAAATAAATTCAGATTAACATCTATGCGGCGTTTCTCCGCACAATGTTCGCCCCGCGTGAGATAAGATGGAATTCTATCTCCGAAATGACCGACACAAACGATAAAAACAATTCGACAACGTTTCGTTACAATTTGGTCACAATTGTACATATTCACCGCGGGCAAGATGCGTTACAAATAGTCCAAGTATGTTTTGCTCTGTCCTTTGAAATCGGGAATGTTTTAGGTATTACGCGATAGTGCATCCAATGAGAGCGCAGTATACGTGTACGATAAGCCAAGCTCGCAGGATTGTAATTATAACTTGGATTGCGGCGTTCCTATTAGGAATTCCAATAGTGTTCACACAGGTACGTATTTGTAGACATTAAAGACATCATTTCTTATTTCGTTTCGCGCGACGCGTAAATGGTTATTCTGTTCGTTTCGCATATGCAATATATGATGCGACTCGTTATTCGAAATATTTCGCTCATTCGTTTGTTCGTTCGTTCATCCGCTCGCTCGCTCGCACGCATACACCTACGAAATACGACGATAGTTGACGCTTCGCAGGTCGATAAAATTGATGCAAACTGCTCTTTACCCACGTACTTTAAAGAATAGTGGTTTATCTGGAGCGTTAGAAAGACACTAAGCCGGGATAATCGGCCGCGTAGTGGAAGATCAAGCGAATCCAATGCGATGGGATTTTCACCTGGCGGAAACTCTTTGCTAGAGCTGGCGACAATTCTCCAGACGGCAGAAGCTCGATATATCCTGCCCTGCTAAATAATTCAGGCTGTCTCACGCTGAAAGTCTCTATCCTAACTACACTGTCCCCCCCCCCCCCC
>NW_022639452.1:78975-115355 GCF_010583005.1 Odontomachus brunneus
CCCCCCCTTTTAATTCACGCAAATCGCGAAGATGCAGGGATGCAATTATAATAAAGATACGTGCAATTAATTATCTGCATCTCGCGACCGCTTACATTATGATCGACAAATAAGTGGAAATCGGAGCGTACAATAGCAACACGAATTGTCTTGTACTTTTTGCATAAGATCAAATGATATATCAGATTATATCAAGTCGATATATCAAATGTCACCTCTCGGCGGGGTCACCCACTAGTAGTGGCAAACTACGTGACGTCGCGAAGGATTAATGAAACGAGCGAGGGTGAACGCTGATCCTCCGGGCCACGAACAAACGTCGTGAAGCAAAAGCGAGGGTGCGATAAAAAGCTCATCTCGTCTCATCTCGCCTTTCGTATGCCGGTGGAGTCTTATCGCCGACACGCATATGTAAATGTCGGTTGGATGAATACGCGTTTGCGACTCGCATTACAGCGGTATATTTTCTGCACTCAGCTCTTTTCAGATGCACAAGCAAGTAGGACTGAGATTAATCGCGTACTGGTGTGTTCGCGATTCCGAAGCTGGGCTCCTGTGGCAAATCCACGAGGTCTACATGCTCCTCCTAGTTCTCGTCCTGCCGTTGACTGTCATGGCGTTCTGCTACACGACCATTTGTTGGGAGATCTGGCGCGTTATGAAGCGCCGATATCATATGACGTCGCGACACGCGTAAGTATATAGAAATAGAATTCTCTTTCGCAAAACTTCGCGACATTTCCTTCGCATTAAACGCCGGCATTAGACCAATCAACGTAAACCGTCGCAGTCTGCGAAGTAAAATGGCCCGATCGAGAGAAGGGAAAGAGCGCACTTCTCGCGTGAAATTTCGATTACCTTTCAGCGAGGTAGACGTCAATCGTGCGGCGGATGAACGGAAAAGAGGAATGCCATTTTTCGCCATTTGACGGACGTCCCGCGTTCGATGCATCGCGTCAGCGGTTTAATATGAATTTTTGACTCGATTGTTGAATTTCCGGAAGGCTGACTATGATGAAAGCTCGTGTTCGGATCGACGCACGATAATACAATTGTACGCGAAAGAAAGATCGTGTTTCCATTTATAATGCATTTCACGCCCACCGCCGCTCGCGCCGTGTAACTATCGGAGCAGGACGCGATAACGCCATGCAATCGTGAGATTTCATCGCGATTGAGTTGTATGCACAAGTCGCGGTCGCAAGTCCTCAAATTTGCTCATTATCATTACGTCGTAATAACGTCGGATTTTAACAAACACAAACATCTGTTTCGGCGTAATGGGCGCAATCGCGTCACATCGCGTCGACGGGTGCTTCTTTGGAAAGTGAGCCCGCAGGCAGTTTGCTCGAAATAGATCGATCGGACAGACGCGATATTGAATGCAGAAGTGTATTTGCACTTTGTAACTCGATTGTGCACAGACTCGAGTCAAGCATTTCGTAGCTCCGCGTATTTCTCGAGGCAGACCTCTCTCGGGAAACCGCTGCGCTGATAATTGGACTAGGTGTGTGTGTGTGTGTGTGTGTGTGTGTGTGTGTGTGTGTGTGTGTGTGTTGGCGCCCGATTATACGATTATATAAATAGATAGAGGTAAACAGATAAATAAGTGTTTGTTATCGGAATGAAATGCTCTCCCGAAACGCGACTTTAATAGGCGCACCGGTATTAATCGAAGGGAGAAAATTTCACTCTCATCGAAATGAAATTGTACAAGTTGCGTACAAGATCGGAGCAAAATGCATCTTTCACACACCGTCGTCGAGATGGGGCACATACCTGAAATAAAAAATCCAAGCGATTTGAGATTGGAATTACGCGAGGTTGCTGATTTTTGTGTGCGGTTCAGTCAAAGCGCAATTGTCATTTCATCTATTTCAGGTTACATCCAAGCAACACGGACGCGGAATCCATACCAATGACGACAAAGCGACAAAACGTCGCGAGAAACGAACGGCGGACGCGTCGTGACGATACCGACGAGGAGTCACGGACCATGAAGCAGGTTGACTAATCTTTACTTTGAAATCGCACCTTGAAACGCGTTTAACCGCGCCGTAAGAGTTTACCAAACTGTGTTAAAAAACTGTCGCGATAACAGGTGGTGAAGATGTTGGTGGCCGTTGTACTGCTGTTTGCGCTATGCTGGGGTCCAATTCTCATCGACAATGTGCTAACCGCTTACGGTTATCTTCCTCGTATCAAGAGCGGAGCACACAAGCACCTCAACACCGTGTTCCAACTAATGGCCTACTTCAACAGGTACGGGTCTTTTGTGTATACGGCCTTTTGTGACTTTGTCGATCTTTTTAACTAGACGCGCGCAACTTTGTGGTCGTTGCCTCTAGAGGGCCGTTGGCGAGCTCATATTATATCGGCCGAATCTTGCTCATTTATCGGTGGTCGCAGACGCTTTGTAGAGCACGTGAACGGCACTTTGCAAAGGAATCGAAACACTTTGTTCCAAAGCTTTCTAAACATTCACGACAAACTCGGTGACACTGACGTTTAATAAGAATCAACGCCTTTAATCCGGCCGCACGTTGCAGCTGCATAAACCCGATAGTGTACGGATTTATGTCGAAGCACTTCAGAAAGAACTTCCTGTCAGCCGCCTGCGGCGGATGGTGGCTTTGCTGCCCTAGACGAGGCTACCGAGCGTCCGTCACGAGGCATCCCAGTCTCAGCCAGACCAGGACCACTAGCGTGAGGTAAGTCGTGCAAGTCGTTCCTAATATGTATCTCGATACGGTAAGACATAACAAATGAATGAGGAGATTGGACAGAGTTACGGAGCGCGCGTCTCACTTCTCTCGAAATCTGCGTGTGTATTGGCGCATAACCATTACTCGCGATCCAAGTTGCAGCGCGTCAATCCGAAACACGCGTTCCTGTTAAAATTAGCCGTAAACTACCAACGCTTGTCGGAGGCAGCAAACGGCCAGGCGTAAAATCTCCCAATAAAAGCGAAATCTAAAGCTGCACGCTTCATAAGAAAGCTTCACGCGCGTTATACTAGCACCTGCTTTTATGATAGTTGAAATTCTTGGAGAAGAAGTTATGTATCGCGGAAAATGTGCTTTTGTTGGTGTAATAATAATTTCTTTCAAGTTTTATTAGACTCGCGCGAAAGGGATGTATACACTGCTTTATTTATACGTTTCATTCAAATTAACGTGTTACGTAGTTATAAAATGTATTTCCGCTCGCGGAAATACTTGGCGGTTGCATAACAAATTGCAACATCCTCTAATAACTATCGCGTGCTAACATTAACTACGAAATTAATCAGCATTACGCATCGCGAGATGCAAGCTAAGATTCTACCCAAATAAAGACCTCCATTTCTGAATGCATGATTCAGGTGGATTCGAAACTCGTCCGACCTGCATCCCGTAGTTTACCCGTGACACGCTCACGGAAGACGAGAACCAAGGCCCACCAAAACTCGTGCATGCCTCACGAATGTCCGGCTAAACTAGACAAATGCAACACGGTACGATTGTGAATCGAGGTAAACTAAACGCTAACTAAACGCGTATACCACACAACTCAATGTCCACATCACTGCTCACTCGCACATTCGCAAACTCGGTCGCTTATCGATTTATCGTATACGCGCAGCCTTCATTTTATTTCGCAAAAAATCGAAGAATCAAATTGTAAGCTCCTTTCTACTCATCAGTTGCAGCAAGAAGAAGTTATTTTTCGTGTACAACGCACTATATAAAACAAAAATGATGTTTGAGTGGCGAAATAGGCACGCAAGTTTTTCTTTGGCTTGCAATATTTCCCTTCCTGCCGGAAACAGATTGCAATGAAGGATACGTGTATATAATCGTATAGAAAAGAAAGGAAGCGAATGTAAACGACACATTTAAATCCAACGATCGAGCCGTGTCATCGCTTGGCGGTGGCAGCTAAAATGAATCTGCAAAAATGATTGGAATAAACACACTGTGTAGAATTAATTACGTGTTGTCATGTCGATTGATTCTTCAGCATTTCATGTCGCGGCTATATAAAATTTCCATCGTCCTATTTTACACCGTACGTATTAAAACATTCCATCTTAAAACGAAATAAATTAAATCTCATTCTACCGAGATTAAAAGGCACAATGCCAAAGATGCGTCGATAAAATTCCAAGCATCGCGAAATTTAACAGAAATAACGAAAGCATGCAAGAAATAACGAGACTGCAAAAACACGAAATGCGCAGCTAAATAGCGATAGTTTGTTATCAATCGTTTCTCTACGTCTACATGTTACAAGTCACTCAAGAGTTCGAGAGATTAATCGAATTAATAAGCTTCGCACATATATGACAAGATGTTACCTATCCTTTAATAGTGAGTGGATTTTACTCGGCAAAATTTTAACCCGAGAGACTCGACTTACTGAGACATTTAATGTTGAAATTGAAAAATTGTACAAGATCTACTTGTGCTCTGATCTTCTGAGCGTCTTTTGAATTCTTCTTCTACGTAGTCCCGCGACACACTATCAGTAACTAAAATAGAAATAATTTGGAAATGTATTCGTAGTACTTTTGTAATCACACTGAGAGAAAAAAATAGTTGGAATAATTATAATCTCACTAATCTCACTTATTTTATAGTTCGTTTTGGTCTCAAATATATTTATAATTTATCTAAACATAAAGATATAGCAGAATGAAAACAGATTTATAATCACCATCTTATTATTTTATGTGTATAGTAAAGCACGCTTTAGGAATATAGTTACATGTATCTATATTTTCCAAATATTCCAATTGTATTGACTATATAAAATAGTTAATTTCTCTTACCATTCAATATTTGCAACCTTACTATATTTTTTATTTCAAATGATTATAATTCTTGGTAAAAGTTTTACATGTCAGTTATACTATACTTAATATTGTAAATATTACAAGCATTATGGTGAAATTTACTATAAAAGTGATGTTCCTAACTATAATCTTTTTATTATGCCATAGTTCCAAATATCATACATTTTTCTCTCACTCGCGCAAACAATACTCGCGGGTTATTTGGCAGATTATCTCATCGAGAGTATACTAACCGCTATTATTCCACTCTCAATCCATGAGAAAACAAACTAAACGAGAGCCCAAGAGATTGCCCGTAGCTAAATATTCCGAGTCGAAATTTGGATCGTACGATACGCTACTTTTACCTTGAGTCAACATATAGTGATCTTTACGTTTATGAGGACTTACTGTGTCGTTATATTTGTAAATATTGAGGATTATATTATATATTGCACGCTCGCGTACACTTCTACTTATGTAGGCAGAAATGTACTTTTCACAACCATACTAGACTAATGAATATAAATACGGCTTATTTACATTTATGTCTTGCAACTGTGCTCATACAAGGCGGCTCGAAATTCTGAATGTTTCGAAACAACGTTATTTTATCGCTACTGTGTCATAAAATATAGCTCAAGTATCACAACACTTGATTCGAGATAGAATAGTGTTGCGAACGGGTCTTGTGTTACACCCGCACACACGGAGTTATTCCTGAGTGTCCTTCGATGACGCTTCGAAAGTTCTTGGCACACGATGTAGGTGCCTCACACAGTGTCTCTCTAGAGAAAAATATCAAGAGAGAGAAGATTCGAAGAGAGAGAGAGTCCATTCCTATCAGACCCTTTCAGATCACCTACTCATCGATCAGAAAGTTTCGCAATAATTTCCCAATTCCGATCACCTTGTGTTATATTTCGTCGTCTTCAAAACTACATATAACAAAAAAACGACTATTAACATTATAATAACAGTAGCTGTGCGTTGATGCAAACGAAAAATGAAAAAATAGAGAGAGAGAGAGAGAGAGAGAGAGAGAGAGGAAGGGGAAAGGTACAATTAATCTTATTATTGCGCGGTACCGTTTCTTTTCATATATTCCTCAAAACTTTCATTCTCTTCGACTGAATTATGCGATACAAGTGGAATTTTGACAAATAAAGAAAAAATTGATATATTCGTTTCACGTTTATTTTTAGTTTTCCATGCTCGGCAAAATGTCTCGATAATCTTTGCCTTCGTCGGAAGCAAACCGTTGCATGGAACAGTAAAAGCATAGTTCCGAGTTAATCTGCTCGAGTCATTTACTCTTCTAGCACACTGTGCGTCAGTGCGGAACGAAGCGCCGCTCAGTTAGATTTATTCGTTGAAACGTAATCCAATACAAGACGTTTCTCGCGACTTGCCCTCTCCTCAAACTTTGTTGGATAATGAAATTCTATCGCCACGCGTCTTTTTCTCTCCGTATTTCGCTCTGTCTGCTTTCAGATGGATCTGATTCTTTTTTCCCCGGACCAAGTCGTCGAGGGAGGCCTCCGTCAGACAGGAGACTTTCGACGGATGGTGAATAAAGTCGAGAGAAGTACGATTACACAGGATTTACAGTGGTAGGAGGTACACATCGCGCCCTTCGACCTTCGCAGCCGCCTACGACTGACGCAAAGTGGATACGAGTAGAAGCGTACGGTCGCGCGTGTATTGAAAGTAACAAACCCGCATAAACCATCCGTCAGATCGTCGCGTAATCGGTGCAAGTTCCCAGCGAGTCCCGGTTCTCGTTCACCATTCGCACCGCATATAAACTCTCGTTCGCGTCGTCGGCTGAATAATTGGATGTTAGAATAATCGAACCTGCGTTTAACCTGCGGTTTCAGACGCGCGGGCAACGCGCACACCAGTCATAGCTACGTGTAGACTATACGAAGCTATGAATAACGTATAAACATGTTCACCTCCACCTTCAGATCTCGTAGATTTAGAAATAGCTCACAAAAATATATTACCAAAGTAAAGAAGCTGATTAAACTATTAAACGCGAAACACAAGATCGGAAGGGACGATTGAATATTCGCGTAGAAAATTTCTCGAATGCCGTTAAGTTGAAACCTTCTCAATTTGTAGATTCGCTCAACGCGTAATATATCATTTTAATGCTCATAAATAATTCAACGAAGGACCAAAATCCTATATCCGATATAATTTGTCGATTCAGCAATTATAAAAATACTCGACAAGTCTCAAGAAAAAGAGGACGTTTCGACAGCTGCTCGATGCACGTTTCCGAAATATACTCTCGACATGTCTCGAGAAGTATTCGTTGCGATGTTGGTCGCAGTCAATAAACAATTATACGTTATTTAACAAACATTGTACAACAACGAGAAGGTTTGTCAAACATTCGCGGCGCTTTTGGTAAACGGCCGGCAGGAATTTTTCAAACAATTTCCCGCAATGTGCTTACCTAGGCTGTAAATTCGTTTACTTTACCAGCGCTTTCGCGTGCTTGTGTATTTAAAGCGTTTCAGGGAAAAAAAATTGCGAGAGAATGCTCTCCCTCCTACAATACATTATCTTTCCACAGGACTAAATTAACGTTTACGTATAGTGTGTACAACGGAAATACAGAGGGAAATTTTCAATTGTACGTAAGCTCTGGCAGTAAAAGATCGATCTTTGTACGTATATTAATTATATTAAATGTTAGGACAGGTTCTATAACAGATGATGTTGCTAGAAATAATAATTGCATTAAAACATTAAATCGAGGAAGAATCTCTCAAGTATGTATGGGTGATATTTACGTGTTATTGTACATGCTTTTACGTTTTTCCTTACATATATAAAACTTTGTTTTCGAAAAAATGAAATAGGAAAATTTCTCAATTAAAAAGTTTTAAGATAGAAATATGTCCTTTTTTTTCTCAGAGAGAAAGAGTGCGGTCAAGATACTTGGTCCAATTTCTTCGTATTCGATTTCCTAATTTTGCTATAAGAAATAATCATGAGTTAAAATTACAGGTATATCAGTTTCAACGTGTACGTTTTTATCGTTCCCAAAGAAATGAATTCCAAAATTTTCAAGTCCGACAGATGGCGCAACCAAGAAAATTAAAAAACATAATTTATTGTAATGCAAATAAAATATATCTTTATTCAAAGTATTATTTGAGAGTCATATCACTCAAATCCTTGTTGAAAATGAAATGAAATAAATCATGACAGTGACTATATCCAAGGTACTAGGTGATGCACATGACAAAACACTTTTAAACTTGTATATTTGTAATCCACTCGTAATTATCTTTGGTTTTATAACAAAATTAATTGGGAAATCGAATACGAAGAAATTGAAAAAAAATCGTCTATAGCTATTTAGCTGCACTCTGCCTACTTGTATCGCACGGAATCATTGGGCACTCGTAGTTATAAGTCTAAAACCAGTTACAGGAATCTCCCTATACATAAAAAAACACGCACGAACGTTTATTTATGTAATAACAGCACGAGTAAACTCCATATAACGCGATCAGAAAATTTGCAAACTGATTCTTTTTCTTCGTAACTTATAATAGAAACGTTTTGCAATTAATTTCATCTTCTACGTAACTTCTTGTGCAATTTCTTCGAAAGGTGGCGCGCACCAAATTTAGCAATTGTTTAAAAGGAATAAGACAAATTATGAGATGAGCGTTCTTGTTACAGAAAAAATAAAGAGATATTAGTCCAGTAACTTTTTAATCACGCAACGTATGGACCCATAAGTAAACCGCAACGTTGAAAACGGCATTAGTTTTAAATTCATACTAGTCAATTTCTTCGAAAGCTATACTATTTTTGTTACATCCAAAAACAAATATTAAATAAATGTGGAGCAAATGTCTTTTTTCCTTTGTTTCATCTACTTTGACTCAAAAACCTCCTACATCTAACTTTTTATGTGTACAAATACTCCAGTAATATATAAAATCTTACAAAAATATTGCTCTCTCTCTCTCTCTCTCTCTCTCTCTCTCTCTCTCTCTCTCTCTCTCTCTGTAATATAATCATATATCGTGTAGTCTTTCTCTATACTATAATCTGATTATGAGTTAAAGAGACATCAGAGGTTGCGGATTAATAAAATATGATCGCAACGACAATTATACGATTAAATCTTATTTTGTGACTCGACGTGCCGACGACGAAGAGACGCTATCGACTGCTCGAAATGTCCAATAATCGTATTGAAACATACCGTTATTTAGACAGTAATAAATCGTTGTTTACAGGTAACATTTATATCTTTTGGTGTTTTAACTGATGTGTCCATCACACTCTGCTTGTGCGGGGCTAATTAATACACATTCGAGATAGTTGCGATTATTTATGCTTCATATTGTATATTCTATACTCTATTTGTTAGTTATTGTTTATTCATTAGAATATCGCTGAAGAGCCAGCGTTGGAGGCATTCCAAAAGAAGCATGAACATTTATAAATTCAAAAATTTGCAAACCTAAAGCTTTATAAATTTAAGAATTTATGAATACGCGCGTAGCGTTTGTTACAATAATGCGTATTCCGGAGCAAAGACATAACTCATCGCAACTCGAATAAATGACCACAAGTTTATTGTAAGACGACAAACGTAGTACGAGACTTTTAGCGGACCGCATAAAAAAAATTTAGAGAGCAACTTGTATCTCGCGCGCGCGGAACCGACGGGCTGAACAGAAGTAAGACTAGGGCTGCGTTCCGAAATGCACTGCCAATACTGAAAATCTATAGTTTATGTTACATATATTATAGAATTTCAGTACTGGCAGTGAATTTCGGAACGCAGCCTTGATCTCAGCAAGAAAGAAAAGATACTGCCATTATCTTCTGAAACAAAGTGAAAATGTTGCCTGGTGCTGCTGGAGAGCAGAAAATATCTGAAATGTGATATGACGGCGCAACAACCCGCAAAAAGAAGCCGTACAACTAATATGAGAGATCAGAGTGTCGCATGAGAGAGATCGTATGATGTGTCCAATTATCCATATTGCGTGGTAAAGAAGAAACACTTTCCGAGGCCAAGGAAAAAACAACGTCAAAATGGATAAGAAGATGCGAGAGGTGATACAATTGATCATGTACCTATTTTCTTCGCGTAAGCTCGTTAAAAATGAAAAGTTTCATTTAACTCTTCAATGAAAACTGACAATTTCTTATACAGTAAAGATACACGATATATTTTGTCGAATATGACAAAAAAGAAAAAAAACAGAAAGAAAATAGAAGTATTGTTGTAGAAAATTTATGCGCATATTTATGCGTTATGTACAGAAATACTTGTTTGTAGTAATAGTATAAATACACCTCCTCCCTATCATATCATATATAGGATGTCTAACAACCACGGTAGAGATATTTTAATAGCATATTCTGAAGATAAAGTAGAGTCAAAAATCCTAATGCAAAAATGTCGACACTACAATAGTTTTCAAATTATAACCGATTAAAGATTATCAATAATATCGCGTAGAATTTGCACGCTCAGGCCCGTAGTTATATAGCACGCACATCGTTTTATTATTTGTTATCGACTTCACAGTTAATATTGATTTTTACTACACAGCTGATTCCTAAAAACATTAATAATTATTATTGCTAGAATTATTAAATTTAATAGTTTCACATTTGAGAAACAAGGATTTTATGCGTTTTTGACATGAAAAATAATCATGAAAAATACGATTTATACGATTTCACTCCTCATAAAACGTGAAAAATATAAAAATAATAATAAATTATTTTCCATGATTACTTTTCATGTCAAAAACGCAAAAATCCTTGTTTTAAGTGTAAAACTATTAAATTTAATAATTATAATAATAACAATAATAATTATTAATGTTTTCAAGAATCAGCTGTGTAGTAAAAACTAATATTAACTGTGAAGTCGATAACAAATGATAAAACGATATGCGTGCTGTATAACTACGGGCTTGAGCGTGCGAATTCTACGCGATATTACTGGTAAACTTTGAACGGTTATAATTCAAAAACTATCGTAGCCTCGACATTTTTGCATTAGGATTTTTTACTCTACTTTATCTTCAGAATACGCTATTAAAATATCTTACGGTGATGGTGAGATACACAAATAAACATATTATATACCAATTTTGGTAATATACCCACATAGCATGTAATATTACAGTAATATCACAGTAATATTACAGTTCCATTGCAATGAAATGCAGTTTCATTTACAATGAAATGTAGCAGAAATATTACTGTAATATTACTGAGATATCACAGTAATATCACAATGTCCGCGAAAACGCATCACAGTAATATTACTGTAATATATCACAGTCATTATTGTAATAAAAATGTTCGATTGTATAAAGGATTTGTCTGCGTATTATTTTATATATTACATATTTTTATTCGCACCAACAAAGAACTTAAAAAAAACTAAACTGAATTGGGTTCAAACCAGCTCGGAATACCTAACGTGCAGATTTATAATGTGACGCCTAGTCCGCTGCGCTACACCGCTGCTCGATCCGTGTTCTACTACAATGGAACTAAGAGTGCTTGTTAAATTTCAAACCGCAATTTCTCATAAACGATTGAGAGTTGCATAGTCTCCGAATAACGTTTGTTAATTCTATAACAATATTATATTTCTACAAAAGTTCGGTAAAATCAGTGACCCGAAGAAAGGAAGTTCCTCTTGTGAATAATATTAACAAAAAAGATATTTGTCATATTATAAAATAATATATTACCTTTGAAATATATTATTCATACTTCAATACGATATATTACGTGCCAACTAACATTACATGACATTTTAATAACATTTTAATGACGTAATGAAAATGTTATTTGACATTATCTTGCTACTTAGGATTTAATATATATGCAACAATGTTACTGTAATATTATTGTGCAATATTACAAAGTAACATATCAATAATATAATTAATGTTACTCACCATACTCATGATGCAGAGTAATGTACACAACTTACTGATATTAATAAAAAATGTATTTATTACATCGAAAAACAACCCACACAGCAGGAATATCTCAAATACATCATAGGGATATCTTCAAGATATCACATATCCCAAATATATCTTTAGGATGTCTCTGTAATGTATTCTGGACACCTCTGCTGTGTGGGAATACATTACCTCAAATATATTTTATATTCTAATACAATTTATAATATTCCAAGTAGAAAGGTGACTTCAAATAACGCCATAATAACGTTTTAATGATGTCTGTAATGTCAATAAAAAACTGATATATCACATGATGTCATCTTTCTACTTAGAATATGATATATTGCAACTGCAATATTGCAAAAATATAAGTGAAATATTTCAATGATATAAGTATGTAATGTTGCAGTAATATTTCTGTAATATTTCAATGAAATATGTAAACGTGCAATATTTCAGTAATATTTCTGTAATATTTCACTGTGATATATAATATTACTACTATATTGCAATATCACTGCAATATTTCTATAATCACGTGCTGTGTGGGATAATAGTTGAAATGTTAATATAAGCGACTTATATTTAACCAAGAAAAAGGCTCCAACTATCGAATAAAACAACGTTACCATTTAGAATCCCGACAAAAACAGGTACGTGAAATCACGTACCACATCACTATCACGTGGATCATCGACGTCGACATCCACGTGGTACATCGAGTGGATCATCTGCTCGAAAACGGTACTAGAATCCACGTGGAAAAAAAAACAGATATCCACGTCGAATCCACGTAATTTATATGAATCAGGTGGATGGGCATTTTCCCAGTAAAAGCTAGATATTCCTGGAATATTTATAAAATGTTCCTAAAATCTAAAATTAACATTCCAAGAATATTCCAAAATATTCCGGAATATTCATAGAACGTACAAGGAAAAAAGCGCAAACAGTTTCACTTTTTTACAAATATTGGCAAATTGGTTGAAATAAAAAACTAGTCAGCGTTTGCTGACTTTATTTGAAATTTGAAATTACTTGATTCCAAATGTTATATCACACTTAAAAATTCTCACTAACACTGGGATTTGAACTTGGACCTGAGGCACGTTTGAATTATGAGCCTGTTGCTTTAGACACTACACCACTTCTTCGACCGATAAAAACGTCTTATATTTTATCTATATATGTTGCAATTAACGCAGTAATATAATTTTTATGTCATTTAATTTTAAAAATTATATTTTTCGTACTTTTATTGTTAATTTAAACCTTAACTAATGAAGTGAAGTCTACGAAACACCGCACATTCCATTTCGGTCTTAAAATTTTTATAGTAAAATTTTTTTTATTACGTTATTTACACGTCGAATTTACGTAATTTACGTGGACTATGTGAATGGGCATAGCATGATTTGATGAATTATTAAATCTATAGTGTAATGAATCATTATAATCTGTAACCAATATAATCTGTAGTTGCAGTCAATTGCAACTTACGCAATTGAGATGCTCTTCTATTATAATAAAAACTGTATTGCCCAGATCGAACATCAAATCACGTTGACGTCAAAATAATGTCAAAATGAGAAAATGACTGAAAAATTCATTTTTTAATCACGTTTCGATCATTTTTCTACTCATTGTGGCGTCATTGCGTTTATTTGTTCTACTTGGGCATGGGGATGTGGCTAACATGAAATTTACGTTGAAGGTTTACGAGAATAAATAAACGTTGCATCTATATCGACATTTCGTGGATAAATGTCCATCTATGTATTCCACGTAAGTTACGTGGATTCGACGTGGATACAACGTATCTGTTTTTATCGGGATATGGTAAACGTGAAATCTACGTTGATATTCGAAGATTAGATACCTCGATCTATCGAGAACAAATCAACGTTGCATCTATATCGATATTTCGTGGATAAATGTCCATCCACGTATTCCACGTAATTTACGCGTAATAAACTTGTTGGATATTAGCTATTTTCAGACACCTTTAAAGAACATCCTAAAAATATTCTGATGACGTCCCTCCGTCCTAAAAGCGTCTTCAGAACGTATTTTAGAAAATTTGTGTTGTTCGAAGTGCACTAGTGTGCAACGGGCATTAGGTGTAAAAGTGTGAGAACCAACGCACAAGCACATCCGTAACATGTTATGATACGTTCAGTACTGACAATACAATTCAGGCCATACCTGTACGTAAACTTAAACTTAAGTCAACGCACAAAGAAATCCGCACAAGTAAACTTAAGGCTGGGAGCACAGACTTTTGCATAACGCATAAGGGAATCAACCAATCAGAGACCTTTATTTCCCTCTCCAGTATAGAAATGAATGACTCTGATTGATTGATTTCCTTATGTTATGCGTTATGCAAAAGTCTGTACTCAGGCCCTAACATGTTACGGATGGCTTGTGCGGAGGTTCTGAACAGTAACAAGCAACTCGAACAAACCTACTGTCGATTCTCGATAATCAACCAACGGTTTATCAACCAATAAAACGGTCGGTAATATCACCAGTGTCGGTAAAGAATAGGAATGTGTGACCACAAGTCGCGCAAAAATATCAGACACTATCTACATATAATCTTGTTTTATTTTAAATAAAGTTCTATTAACATAAAACTTTTAATATTTGTGTTGAATTTAATACTTTCTGTGATACAGCGTCAGAACAGTATGTACTCAGAGGAAAATACAATACCAGATTGTACTTTAAAAGTCTTATTACGACATATTGAGACAATCTTAATCCTCATTACTTAGAATGAAACTGTCAGTATATAAATATAATGTACATGCGCTGTTCTTACATCGAGCGAAAATTCGTCGCAGCACACACGTTACGAACCTAAGTTATTTTTACACCATTCGAAAGTGGTACTGTCTCAATAGAGACACGCGCACACATACATACATACATGCATACATACATACATACATACATGCACGCACGCACATCATACATCATACATACGCACACACGCGCGATAAGGAAACCTACCTTGAACGAATCAACAGACGAGATACTTTCACATGTCGTGCGAAAATAGTGGGAAGAGACAAGAGTTTTGCGTAACATGTGAAAAGCACTCTCGACTCCGCTTACTCGTTCAGGATGGACTTTTCTCTGTCGTTATATGTAATTTTATATTATATAGACGGAATTAAAATAATCTATTAATATATGTATTCATGATACGCGGTACGCGTCTGCACATGAATCAACGATTCGCAAGAGCTGAAGAGCAAACTTATGAAGGAGAGAGGGATGGGGAAAGAGGGTGGATAGGGGAGGTGTGTGTGTGTGTGTGTGTGTGTCTGTGTGTGTGTGTGTGTCTGTGTGTCTGTGTATGTATACATGATACACACAAAACACACAACTAAACACGAAACGACAATCTATTGTTGTTTCTTTTGCAGTGAATCTTGGAGATTGACTTTGTTTTACGGCAGTTGTCTGCGTTGTTTCAATTTTTGTCGAGAGACACGTGATCTAGTGGAATGATGATGCAACGACATGAAATTTCTTATACAACGCAAAACCTGAAAAGAAAAGGTACTTTTAATATTATAAATTATCCTATACATCGTAAATATTGTTAATTATCAAGTGATCTTGAAAACATGGATCATCATGATCATCATGGATCATCATAAACATCTTGAATAACGTGCGGATAACCATCAACTTAAAAGCATACGAAATACATTTCAGAGGATACATAATAAAATGAGATAATTTGAGAAATCATTAACTGACACCATTTACACACGTCAAAACCTCTAGATAATTTAATAATATGTAGAAAAGGAAGAAAGAGCGCTAAGAAACTGGAAAATGACTCACCGGTAGTTGCAACGCGAATTGCGCGTTACGATCGCAAGTGAGAATTTCTATTAATAGGGTTGATGCCTCTGATTCTGACGACCACTTCCCCTCTGCTTACCACCGTAACCCGAACCTCCTGCAAATATATGATAGACCGTTAGTCCAACGTCTCACCGTCACTCGTATCCTAGCTGCGTGCATATGTCACATATATCTCCACGAGAAATTAAGAAAAACGTAAACAGTGAAAAGAAAAAAAAAACATGTCGGATCGTCTATATGCAGGCATTCATCTAAAGAGTAATAAAGAAACAAATGAACAGCATAAAAGTAGAAAACAAAGTATGGAGAATATAGGTAGAGATTAAGAAAGAAGGTGAAAAGCTTTACACGCTCTATTAATATTTATACTTAACATTTTTCTTACACATGTATGGAACCATTGATAGTCGAGATACAAAATAGCATAATGCGGAATACGTTTGTCAGACGCGAATTCTACCTAAACCGAATCTATTTAATAATTTGATTACACACACGCTCGTGCGCGCACGTTGATACAATATCACGTAGAAGAAATAATACGATGGATAAAGAACAAGAGGCATTCAGTGCAAGGAATAGAAAGCAAGATAAGGATATAAAGAGAAAAGAGAGTGGACAAGTAAAATTTTTACTTCCGAGAACCACAAAGAAATCATGAACGGATGAATGTAATTTTAATACAGAAAAAATGTATGCGAATGAGCGAATAGGTCTGAATGTACGGCCACTAAAAAAATATAGAATAGTGTGTATATATCGTATAAATCACGACAATAATAAAATATCCTAAAGAAAGGACGCTAAAATGCGTACCTTTACCACGTGCGCCGCCGCGCCCACCACTGTAGCCACCGTCGTAACTACTGCCATAGCCATATCCATCTGCGTCATGTAACACACCGTATAAAAAAGGAATAAAATCAATCATCGATATATGCATGTATATCGATAAGAACCATCAGTCTACTTTTAGAAAAACCAAATAACATATATGCATATCGCATTCGAAACAAAATTATTTTTCTACGGCAAGAGCACGTGTATGGCGGTTTCATTACGGATGAGATGATCATTGTGAGTTGTGAAAGAAACTTGGAACATCATGCGTGTCGAGAAGAATGTGTCCAGGATCGAAAGCGGGATTATTGAGGGTCTCAGTATATTCAGTACATGTCGTAGTATCTTGTATACGATTTCGCTTGAACATTCTTAATAATCTATCTAGCTAAAAGTCTCTGGATTACAGCGCGAAATTGTACAAAATAAAAATGTCTTTATCGCCGATCAACAAACACACTGGAATGCCAACGGTTATTCGAATCATTCGGTCATTCATCTTTCTCGAAGACAAAACAGAAAAGCACGGCAAAAAAAACGGTTCCCGATAGTATAATCGCACAGACGGGAACCCGCGAGTCTACCGTCAGCCTAATGAGAATTAATGAAATTACCATATCCGCTATAATCGTAGCCGCCGTAGCCTCCGTACCCACCACCACCATAATAGTCGTATCCACCGTATCCATCATAACCACCGCCGTATCCACCTTGACCGTATCCGCCGCCGTATCCGCCGCCGTAGCCGCCCTGTCCCCATCCGCCTTGACCACCGAATCCGCGACCTCTGCCTCCTCTGCCGCCACGACCACCCCGACCGCCCGGTCCACCACGCATGCCACCCATACCGTCCGGTTTGGGCGTTGCCTTCTTCACGTCGACCTATATAACATTTTATATTTCGTTATTTCGTGCTTTTGTCATGTTTCGCGATCTTGTTTTGTTGAAACACTTTTCTTCGATCCCGAACGCGACTAAAGGATTAAACAAACCCTAATTATACAATGTCAATATTTCAATGAATGCAATTATTGACCAATGAATGCAAGTGTTTATGGGAGCTACATACGCTAGCTTAATGTAACATCAAATTTTTTATCCAATAAAATAAAATAAATAACACAAAAATTCGCGTACTCACCTCTTTACCGTTTATCGTCTGTTTCGAGGTTTTCAGCAATTCATTGACCACTTGTTCTGATTCGAAAGTGATAAAACAGAAGCCTTTCCTCTGATTCTTGGTTTTGTCGAACGGCATTTCCACCTCAACGATCTGCAGGATTATTTCCGATTTTTTGTAAGTATTATGCGCGTATATTTGTTAAAAAGTATCCATGAGCAATAATCACTTACAGTCCCAAATTGTGAGAAAAAATTCTTTATATCGTCGTCGGAGAGTTCTGTCGAAAGACCGCCAACAAATATTTTTCCATGTCGAGCTTTTGCCTTTTTAGGATCAACTTTCTTATTATTGATCACGTGATCACCAGCTGCCATAATCTGAAAGAGAAAACATACTCCTGAGATATTGTTCCGAGATCTATGATTGTTCGTTAAAAATTCGTTAAACATAATCAGAAGGAAATTTGTCGTCACATGCACTCGGTAGCAGAACTGGACAACTGATATCATCACGATATAGTAACAAGAGAAACACATTCGGTTACAATGCTGATACATGTGCTTCGCAAACGTCGCGACAAAGTGTACAAAAAAAAACTTATGATCACATACTGAAGAGATAATAATTACCTTGTCGAGCGACTCTGCCTTAGCAAAGACGATAAAAGCGAATCCTCTCGATCGTCCCGTGTTGGGATCTGTCTTGACATTAATACTTTCGATATCGCCATAAGAGCTGAAATGTTCCCTCAGTTCCTCTAGAAATGCATAAAATGATTTTTTTAAGAACCTTTAAATTCTGCATCGTCTTAAAGTCAGCAATCTAAAGAATTGTTGTTGAGCTCAGATAGAAAGATTTATCTCATATGACACTTGTCATCTGAAGGTGTCCTAAGTAAATACCACATCATGGCTATTATTGCGATCTTTGTTTATTTCTGCTCTAATTTGTTACGTTATAATTTGTTACATATACATATATATGTATGCATATGGAAAAAGAATATATAACTCTCGTTTCATTACATATTAAAATTTTATAAAAAAAAAAAAAAAAAAAAAAAAAAAAAAAAAAAAAAAAAAAAAAAAAAAAAAAAAAAAAAAAAAAAAAAAAAAAAAAAAAAAAAAAAAAAAAAAAAAAAAAAAAAAAAAAAAAAAAAAAAAAAAAAAAAAAAAAAAAAAAAAAAAAAAAAAAAAAAAAAAAAAAAAAAAAAAAAAAAAAAAAAAAAAAAAAAAAAAAAAAAAAAAAAAAAAAAAAAAAAAAAAAAAAAAAAAAAAAAAAAAAAAAAAAAAAAAAAAAAAAAAAAAAAAAAAAAAAAAAAAAAAAAAAAAAAAAAAAAAAAAAAAAAAAAAAAAAAAAAAAAAAAAAAAAAAAAAAAAAAAAAAAAAAAAAAAAAAAAAAAAAAAAAAAAAAAAAAAAAAAAAAAAAAAAAAAAAAAAAAAAAAAAAAAAAAAAAAAAAAAAAAAAAAAAAAAAAAAAAAAAAAAAAAAAAAAAAAAAAAAAAAAAAAAAAAAAAAAAAAAAAAAAAAAAAAAAAAAAAAAAAAAAAAAAAAAAAAAAAAAAAAAAAAAAAAAAAAAAAAAAAAAAAAAAAAAAAAAAAAAAAAAACACCTATTATATCCAAAGATAATTTCGAAAAGAATGAGTTACTCACTGTCAGTTGTCTCCCAACTTAGACCGCCAACAAATAATTTCCTGCGAAGAACAAAAACGGCAAGTTAAAGCTAACGAAAATTAACGCAAGGTATCTTCGTCGTGAGTCTTTAGTTAATGTCACAAAATCGAGTGTTTCATTATAACGAGTAATTTATGGGCCCATCGTTAAAACAGATATATCATTATTCAGGCTTGTGACGTCGGCAAATTCTCAAATATCTGCAACTACGAGCGGAAAAGTTATCTTCGATATAAACGGTACAGGATAGCGCGTGGCAATGTGTCCACGCCTCTTTCGCGAGTGACTGTTACAAGCTACGGTAACAATTCATTCATAGCCGGTCACTAATTTAAGGATATAACATGTGCATATTCGTCGCATGCAACATGTACTTTCTTTCATTTTCTCAGAGTCCATTATTACGATTGAGTGTAAAAATAAATAAAACAAATAATGAAAATTGAATGTACCTATCGTTCAGAGAGTCCTGGTTACCGCTCGCCGACCTGCAAAGCAACGGAACGGATTTATATTTTACTAGATTTTTTTTTTAGTATGTTAATTGATATTAAGAATTGTGAAATCGAAGCGAAAGTTCGTCTTTTGATAAACGAAATGATTCCATTTATCATTGAAGAAAAAAAGAAAAAAGAGAGAGTATCAACTTGACCCCTGGAAATATTAGAGAATCAGTATTAAGTTATGAAAAAAAATTAAATGTATACGATATATGCAAAAAAGAAAACGTAACGGACCTATAGTGTCATTCGCAAAAGGGGCAGTGGATCGACTCTCGAAGAGATTTAGGTAGGGAACTTTGTTCAGCAGGTGCGTATGTGTATATATATTGCTTATAGCATACGTGCAAATATACGTCTATATAATATATCTATAGATATCTTTAAATTTATATCTACGAACGCATAAGTGTAAACTACAGCTAATTAGATCACCTATATGGAAATTTAGAAAAGATTTCTTATGGTAATATAGACATGATAATTGCAAAATCCGAGGTCATTGCAAAAACGATGGAATGATACCGTTCCTAGAATAAATGAAAAATGGCTGGTAAAGATGGGCTCGTACAAAAGATGTATAACAGTGTGCATCTGTCCTTTGTGGTATGTGAAATAGAAATTATAAAAAACGATCATACAAGAAGACTGCTTTGCACACCCACAGAGACCTTGATTCGAACGTTTGAAAAGTATATACATATATTTGTCGTAAGAAAAAAAAAAGTAATAAAGAAAATTAATAAATAAAAAAGAACAAAAAACCAAGAAATCAGTAAATTCGAAAACAAAAATAGATACATATATGTATATATATGCCAAAGTTAACGCATCGAGAGAGCAAGATACTTTTTAATCGACGTGAACACGAGCAATAGTTACAACTCCAGTTGAAGTACAGCTGCTCCTAAAGGAAACAAGATTTAACTCTTTTCCAAGTAGTACTCGGACTGCTGATTGATCCAAAGAATACGGTAGGAAAACTGCAACTATATCGAAAAAAAGCTAAAAAGATTGTTTTCATATCACAAGTTGACGATAAATAGTGTTCGACACTTTTGATTAACACATCTACGTGCACACAATATATCGGATATTTATTTCTATATGTGTCTATATATAAATATATGTATGTACTATATGTATATATGCTATATGTATGTTATAAATATATATATATATATGCTTGTCTCTCTTCCTTGTCTCTCTCCCTCTTTCTTTCTTTCTCTCCCTCTCTTTTTCTCTTTCTATCACTTTTTCTGTCTTTTCTCTGTGTCTCTCTTTTTCTCCCCCTTTTTCTCTGTTTCTCTCCTTCTCTTTACGCAACACTCATCGACAAATGTACGACAAGTGTACAAGGATTGTCTCGAGTCGCGATACACTTTTTCATCCATCTCGTACTCAAACAATATAAGCTGCAAGCTTTGTTTTCAATGATTTTTTTCTCGCAGTATCGACACAATAACCGCCTGTATTGATTACATTCGATATTTTCGTAAAAATCGTTTATGGCTGGTGATAAATACCGTGGGCACCAGTCACTCGCCGGTAATCTCAGTTGTTGGTCGGATCACGGTTAGCCGGTTGCGAGCCGCCCGCCATAATCGCACCGGGTCGTTTGCCACCTGCAGATCAAGCCACATAAACCAGGGTTAATGGCATTCCGACCTACTGGACATTTTCGCATTGGCCCTAGTAATTCTGTGCTTTGGTCACGCCCAAACGGCATTTGTACACATAGGAATGGAAATAACTCTACGCGTGACGCAGCAGGCAAGTGTGTGTCTGTGCGAAACTTATCGATCTGAAATTTGACTCGACTTCCAGTGCTTGTGTTGTGACGAAACATGACGGACTTGAACTTGACGTAGACTTCTTGCAATAATTCAGACTCAGAAATTATTGCGTAAGGCTTCATACGGTTTCGGTTCGCATAGATCCCAGGTAAGCGTACGTATGGTCAATCGTGAGCAATTGACTAATCAGAATTCAGGCTGCAATGAATGAACGAGGATAGAAGACTCTCAGCTGGCCGAAAAGTGCATATTCAAATTTATATTCTATAAAAATATTACGATTATTTGCGTGACGTTGAATATACAAGTCTGATAGAGATTGCGAGGCAGTTTGCAGCAATTTTTCTCTCTCTCTCACACACACGCACTTTCTCTCTCTCTCCCTCTCTCTCCCTCTGTATTAAGTACTATTACTTACCAATTGGAACTATAATTACAATTAGATATAGGAATAGAAATATGATTTTTGCATAAATGTTTACAAAATTTGAAATGGCAACAACAAAAATAAATATATTCTGCGCAAGAATGGCACATGTTAATAGTACATAAGAAATTAGCACTTATCTGTATTACACATGTTTGATAGCTTAAGTTATTCTTGTAAAATACAACATGCAACATTTTTCACTTCGGAATACTCGATTACTAAAAAAAAACTTTAGACTGTGGAACATTGACGTTTGGTTGTTTACTTTTGTTACTTTGCACACAGAAGTCATGTCCCTTGGTATGTATATGTTTTTAATTGCGAGTAAGAGGAAGTACAGCTTCAAATTCGTAATCAATAATCATATTTTTGGATACTTTTGTAATGGTATATTTGTGTGTGTGTGTGTGTGTGTGTGTGGGTGTGTGTGTGTGTGTGTGTGGGGGTGTGTGTGTGTGTGTGCGCGCGCGCGCAAAGCACACACGCACACAGAGTATAGCGCATATAAAAGATGTGTGTGTACGCGCGCGCGCATAGTATAAATAAAAACTTGCTTCTCGCGCGAACTCCTATTTGTACTAAAAATACAGAATTTGAAGGTTACGTCCACTTTTTCTGCGAAAAAATTTATATAGCTCTACTATTTAATCTAATGATGCTTACCCTGCTTGCTGAATTTACTAATACTGGAACGTATTTTCCCACATAATCACCATACAGAAAACGATGAAAGTAACGCAAGTTTGCGAAAATCCAAAGATGTATCCAAAGGTATGCAAAAAGTTAGAAGAAAGAAGATGCAAAGATTTCTTCTACAAACGGTACACAGCGACTAAAGAAATTACGGCAAGAAAAAGAGAGGTTTTCCACATAACACATCGTACAAGTGCGACTATAAAATATTTACATAGATTAGAATCTCGTATATCCACGATATCGTTTCAAATGTGTCGGGTGGTCAAATTCATCCATCTCGAGATCTCGTTACGCTGAAAAGGAGTCGGTTGCGAGGGGGAGGGGGCAGTAGCGGGCAAGAACTTACAATCTATGAACACTCGAAGCAAAGCATTGTCGAATCTCTACCAAGATACCGCGCGCAAAATACACTTTCTCTTTGACGCCCTGCCCTATCTTAGTAATTTCTCAGTTTACTTAATCATCGAATATCATGTTACTCAACAAGTAACTCATTTTCATACGCGGAATTTCCGCTGTAACGCTCGCAAGGGACTGCCTTCTGTGTGTTTGTAACGCAAGTGATGAACGCGCCCAAGTAACACGTGCGGAAAATTACTCTCGCGCGACTCGGATTATGTAGTCAAACTTTCGATATTCGCAACCTCGTATACGCCATTTTATCTTTTCGTTGTACGCACATATATGCACACAGAGACAATCTTCGTCTCTTACGCTTTGCTTGGGCGCGCCCTTGCCGGGTCCGTGGCCGATGCTTCCACTCGTCATTCTTACTCGGCCATTATCTATCTTTGGATTCTTTCGCCAATAGTGGCTCGATCGCGAACGGGGATTGTCGTCAAACGACAAGTAGCCGGCTATGCGGCCCGCCACGGCGAAGCAAGAAGTCCGAGTCGTCGAAGCATAATCCATTTACATCGTGCCGATGCGAATGGATTAACGCTTCGCGGTGGTCTACGTATTTTATCTCCGCCATTTTGACGAGCGCGCGAGCGAGCGACGCGATGCCTCGCGATGCTTCACGCGATAGCACGACAAATTCCGAAATGTTCTCAGGACACAATAATCGATACAGTATCGCGCGCGCACGTAACGAATGAAGGGGAAAAATTACCTGTCTTCTTGCGACTCTTGACCGTTCTCCGCTGCGTCGCCGTCGCCCATGCCGGCACCGACGCTGCCGTTACCGTTGCCGTTGCCATTATCGTTGCCGCCGTTTTCTGCCTCACCATTCTGCTCGAAACTTTGATCGGCGATATCCTCGCTGAAATCCTTATTCTCTTGATCGGCCATTGCGCTACTATTCAACGATTCAGCACAAGATGTTGAATCACGTTGTCGCGAGCAACGTTACCAGTGTCGAACGCACTGTGTGAGCTCGATCCAGCAACACTTGAGCAAGCGTCCGTACCCCTCGGCTGCCGAATGGAGAAGAGAGCGTCGTACAAAGATCACGAACCGTATGCAGCTTTAGCGCGCATGCGTGAGTACACCATTCGTCGCGTGACTCGTGCTTGGGCTACGTTCCACAGATGTCTATGGCTGCGTTCCTTTTGGGCGCTTACGCACTTTAAGCGCTTATAAGCGTCACTCTATTTTTCTTCCGCATCTAATAAGTGATAAAGATAGAATGACGCTTATAGCGCGTGAGCGCCCAAAAGGAACGCAGGGTATATTAAACTAGATTGCTAAAAACCCTTGCACAATGCCAAGCTACAGGCAATAGGAATAACCATTAGCCAATAGGAACAGAGAATAGAAATAATTGATCAATCCGAATTCCTATTCCGTGTTCCTATTGCCTGCTGCCTGGCATTCTGCAAGGGTCTTTAATTCCGATTCACAATAGGTGTAGTAAGCTTTAAAGCCAGCGGCACACGATGCTTATTTTCATGCTGGATTGCTTGCTGGATGGAAATACTCTGTTCTGATTGGTGCATTTCTGAAGACGGACCAATCAGAATAGAGTATTTCCATCCAGCATGAAAACAAGCATCGTATGCCGCTTGCTTTAAAGATTATCTTTAAAGATCGTTCTACATTAGTTGCAAGTCAATCGCAAGCAGACGCAATTCTTATTGCGCCAGCCAATCAGAAGCATCAATGGTGCTATTGATTGGCTGTCGCAACAAGAGTTGAAATCGACTTGCAACTAATGTAGACCGACCTTAAGACGTCTTATGTCCCGATTTTATAGCGTGTTCGACTGGCCCTGGGTTAAACACTCTGAGAACGATTAATAACGTCATAAGTCTCTACTAGCCAATCATAAAGCTTATAAGTACTTGTTCGACCAATAAACGTAGGCTAAATAATCCAGAGTGGGTTAACCCAGAGCCAGTCGAACATGCTATTAGCACATTTTGGCCGAGTGAGTCCCAGATACACCCATTGACAAACGGACACATCCAATCATATGTCGTTGTTTATAGAGTGTCTAGAATATCTCTAGACATACGGCGTTGTGGTTAGCTGTGTCCATTTGTCAATGTGCGCATCTGGGACGCTCCCTTTTGTTGGGTCCATATTCTGAATCCTCTTTTATCTATAAAAATGCCTCTAAAAAAAGCTTGGGAGCCATCCCAAGCTTGGGAATTCAGATTGACTGAGAAGCTATATTTAAGGTACTGTTATGGATAAAAGAATATTCAGAATATGGGCCTATGTTGTCTGGATATAATCTGTGTCCAATCGGGACGTGGTCAATCGGGTTCCCTCTTGGAGTATATAGACATGGAAGGAGGAATGTCAGCACCAAAAGTGTGTCCAAAATATGTGCAAAAGTGAAAGGTATAGAAGCGATATTCGTTCTCTTTGCGCATGCGTCGAATCGTCAAATACTTTAGGCAAATAATGGATGTTTACAATAATTCGAATTGGAGTTAGTACGAATTAGTTTCGCTAGGGCCAAGAAATATGATAAGTACAAGCATCTAGTATCATGATTCATGATTTATGACAACTCAATGCTGTCCGATAAATCGAGTAGAGTTTGGATAGTATAGCGTATAGTATATGTATAAGAATTAACAGTATCAGATCACATAGTTTCGTAAAATATGTAACAATAATATTAAGAAATAATGATTTATTATATTTTAGAAAAATTAGAAGCACTAAATTAAATTATGAAGAGGTATCATGTATTTGTGAAATATTCAATAATATTAGGTTAATAATAGGTTACAAGAATTGTTTTCTACTTTTGGATATTTCACAAATACATGATACCTTTTCATAATTTAATTTAGTGCTTCTAATTTTTCTAAAACAACTCATGTAACAACTCATTGTTTCGTAATATTATTGTTATATATTTTATGAAACTATGTTACCTAATACTGTTAATTCTTATACTATCCGCTATATTACCCTAACTCTACTCGATTTATCGAACAGCATTGAGTATATATATATATATATACACACATACACACACACACACAATCTATAAAAATATAAATATTCTTTTTATATAAAAATATAAGTGTGTAAATAATTATAGATTACACATATGAACATACACATATACAAGCACACATATTTATATATATATCTATATATAAATGCATAAATGTCCTTAATATATTTTAAAATTAATATGTTTGAAATGTTAATTTGACAGATTTTATACTGTTCTTATTTTGTTACATACGAAATTATAACATAAATCCAATATTATCATAGATTAATGTTTACTACACGTGAGATTACTAATACTTCTTTTCATTAATTTAATATCAGTGAAAGTGTAACAGATCATTTATTCATATATTGATATATAAGGAAAATGATACGCGCTAATCATTAGAATAATAATTACGTACCTACCGACTTTTATCTTTTTATTTCTCTTGAGGACAAAGTATCACCTCACGTCGCTATGAAGCTAATCCGACTACTGCTGAGACAGCTTTTACTAAAATTTGATTAAGCTAGCGAATTTTTTGAAATGGGTCGATTGAGTACCACTGTTCAGTCGGATTTTCAATCCGACAACTTATCGTAAATACCCTATATATGTTTCAGTTGTGATGAACAATATGTAACAAGAGCTGTCATAAATGAAATTATATTAGAGTTGCATTCCAAAACATCTTTTTCAAGGAAAATTTTTTACTCTTAATTCTATAGTTCATGTTACATATACTATAGACTTAAGAGTAAAATTTTCCTCGCAAAGGACGTTTTGGAATGCAACCTAGGATATAATACTAAAGTGATAAATAAATATTAATACACCATTATAACACATAAGAAAATAATTTTTATTGATGATCATGTACAGTCTTCGTTTGCCAGTTTGAGCAGAGTAGTTTTATCTCACACAAGTGTAGATGGTCCACTATTGACAACTTGTAACAGTCTTTCAGCTTTCGTAGCTAGTGTTTCAATGCGACTAATATAAAATTGAGATGTAGCCTTTGGAGGTGTTTGATATTTTAAGAACTGAGTATTTTCACAACTCAGCAGAGCACATTGTGTATCCACTATCATTGAAGTGTATCTAGAAAATCATCAACTAACAAATAATTAATTGTTTTTAATTTTAAACAGACATGTATAAGATTTGTATGCATGTTTCTTGCTTGGGATAAAGTGTAAAAAGTGTATCAGAATTGCATTTACACTCGTAACACGAACGGAAATCAAGACGTCATTTTTAAAACCTCTCAGGCTGATATTTCACGTGTCGTACGACAAGCTTTTTGGATACGTTCATTGGTTGACGAACAGAGAACCTAAAAATACTCTATTCGCCAACCAATAAACGTATCCGAAAAGCTTGTCGTATGACACGTGAAATAGCACCCTAAAGAATTAAGATGCACTAAGTGTGAAAGTGTAAAAAGTTCAATTAATGTGAATAAACTTATTGGATATTAGCTATTTTCAGACAGCTCACATCTTCAAAGGACGCCCTAAAAATATTCTGATGACATCTCTCCGTCCTAAAAGCGTCTTCAAAACGTATTTTGGAAAATTTGTATTGTATGAAGTGCACTAGTGTGCAACAGGCATTAAGTGTAAAAGTGTGAATAGTACAAGCAACTCTGAAGGGACGTCTACATTGGAAGTAAGCAGTAAGAAGTAGAAAGTAAGAATAAGAAATTGACCAATTATAGTTAATTATTCTTCTTCGACTGTAGTTGGTCAATTTCTTACTCTTACTTCTTACTTTTTACTACTTACTTGCAATGTGTTGACGTCCCTTAAGGCCCGATCTACAATAGATAGAGTAAGGAGTAGGAGTAGGAGTAAGAAACAAGCAGTAAGCAAATTGACCAATTCCATTCACACGTTTCAAAAATAATCGATTGTGATTGATCTGTTTACTTACTGCTTATTTCTTACTACTACTCCTACTCCTTACTCCATCTATTGTAGGTCGGGTCTAAGGCTAGTGGCACACAAAAAAATTTAAGCAGTAAAACGTAAGTAATAAGCAAATTGACCAATCACAGTCATTGATTCTTCTTAAATTGGTCACACACACTTTCCATAACAGTAACAATAAGACGTAACGTAAGAATTGACCAATTACGATCGAGTATTCACAAAAATGACGACCTTACAATTCGACGATTCTCAACAACGATTGGTCAATTCTTACGTTACATCTTACGATTACTGTTACGGAAAGTATGTGTGGCCAGCTTTACGGTCTACAAATCAACGACTATGATTGATCAATTTGCTTATTGCTTACGTCTTACTGCTTAAGTTTTTCTGTGTGCCACAGCCCTAAAGCTAGCCACACACTTTTCGTAACAGTAACAGTAAGACGTAACGTAAGAATTGACCAATTACGATCGAGAATTCATAAAAATGACGACCTTACGATTCGACGATTCACAACATGATTGATCAATTCTTAAGCTGATGACACATAGGGCGGTATTCATAGTCAGATAGTCTTATATTTAAGATCAACTTAAGTACTTAAGATGTCATGAACCAATCACAGAGCCGTATTCGCATCTTAAGACATTACTTAAGACGATCTTGAAATAAGATTCGACTATGAAGATTCGGCCATAGAAAAATTTAAGCAGTAAAACGTAAGCAGTAAGCAAATTGACCAATTACAGTCATTGATTCTTCTTACTGTCCAAGAATCAACGACTGTGATTGGTCAATTTACTTACTGCTTACGTCTTACTGCTTAAGTTTTTTTGTGTGTCACGGCCCGAACAAACTTATAAGCACATTAAGTGCAGAAAGTGTCGAAACTGTGATGTAGTCAACGATTTTGACGCATGCACAAAGATGACGAGTATCATTCGTATATCTTTCTCTCTTGCACACACTTTGGACCTTAGAGCATATATACATAGTAATGGGGAGTAATGGCACGAAAGTGTGTCCAAAATGTGTGCGAGAGAGAAAGCTGTACGTTCCTATTCGTCCTTTGTGCGCATGCATTGAAGTTGACAGGTGTTACGTCCACGATAGATAACTATATAGGGAAATTTGAAAGTAGTGAAATCAGTGACTTACGTGGACGGTCAACAGAGTGATGGCTCCGCTTTTGGGTCACTCTGCTTTTCACCGAGTTTACCCTGGGTCTCGGGAGCCTGGCGAAACGATTGATGAATCTGGCGAAAAGTCAGCGGTGCTTGTTCTCCTGGCTCGGCCTCGGATGTTCCGATACCACGCGGGTTGATGCGGCCCGCGATTCAGAATTTGATTTCGCAACGTTTGAAATATGAAGGGTAGGCAAAAGTAATTGCAACACAGTCGGATTTTACGACTAAGTATAATATACTGAATAAGTACATGAAGCTACCAGAGACTAACTATGAGAAGAAAATAATTATATATATTGCCTTCTCTACAAATGCGCGCGCTTTTATACGTCGCTTTGTCGCTGAGAGTCGTTCTCCGATTGGTCCATGGAGTTATGGCGAGGGAAGAGATTCATTCCTTTGCATGATGTCACCGCGTCGGTGTCCTGAGTGGTGTTTAGGATTCAGCTTTCATGCTCCTGTTTATGTTGGCTTATCGCACTGAGCGATAGCGGTTTCTTTGGGTCGATCCGAGATCCGTCGATTTCGAGACTCTCCAGCAGCACGCAGCATTCGGCATTTTAATTATAATGTTTTAACGCTCGCGAATATGCATATGCGCACGTACTTACATCTAGTAACATAGGGATATAATATCTAGTGATGTCTGAAATCAGACAAGTCGGCCTCCCGGTCTATAATAATATATTATTAATGTTCTAAAATAGATCCGGACGTTACACAGGTTAGGTTAGATTATAAAGTTGACTGGAGATAAAAGTTATTTATTTTCTTTTCATAGAGCTCCGAGAATTTTTTCATAATTTTGTATTAATTTTGTAGTACTTCAAAAAAATGCAAGAAAATGCAATAATAAAAAGTTAATACAAAATTCTGAAAAAATTCTCCGAGCTCTATGAGAAGAAAATAAACAATTTTTATCTCTTGCTATTTTTCGGTAAAATTGATAGAATTTAAGTAAAAAAATATTGAAACCAATAATTTTGTAGCTCAAAAACTGACGCATGTTGGCGCATACGCACAGAGGATGAATAGGAATGTATATCTTTCTCTCTCGCACATATTTTGGACACACTTTTGGTCTACAGGAGGCATACACAATTCCCCCTCCATATATATATGCTCTAAGCTGTGGACACCCTTTCGGTCTATAGGAAACAAAGGCAATTTCTCCTCCTATATACTCAAAGGGTTTTTCCACCCGTCCTACATACAGTAGCCATTACAATTTTGTCAAATAAAAAATGCAGCAATGATATTTTAGTTATAGATATTTTTATTGTATTTATTATATACAAATCTTTAAATAAATATTTACCATTAAGTAAATATTATTATTAGAGATATTCAAATTGATCGATTATTATCGATGTTTCCAATATTTCATCGATTATAACAAATTGATACATTTGTAATCGATTTTTTAGAAGTCAATTATTTTTTTCAACATCGCCCATCCCATCCCTAGCGTGGCCGCTCTCAGGAGCGGTGCACTTGGACACGGTGCATTTGGACACAGCCAATCACAGCACCGTGTGATTAGAGACATTTGTAGGGTCCCTTGGAACAGCGACTTGTGATTGGACTGTGTCCAATTGCCCCGTGTCCAACTGATATACACCCGCCGCTCTCAGGTTTCTCTCTGGCTCAGATATTCTTACGTCCATGATCCATTTCCACTAACTTTGATTAATTTAACCGGCTGGTTATCCCAACGCAATTAACCAATCGCATCTGTCAATTCTGACTAACGAGAAAAGCAATTAGTAAATTTCATTGGAATTACTCATAACTAGTCTATTAATTTTACCAAAGTTGATAGAAACAGGCATAAAACGAAATCAGCGCCATCTAACAGTATCAAAAAGATGTACGTCGCATCTAACGAGTTTGAGTCTCAGCTAAGCGGGGTTTGAATCTCAGTTAAGTGATCTATTACGCTTAAATTATCCAGGTAGAACACAAAGTCGTATAAAAGTCAAAATAACATCAAATGATATAAAAGTAATGTCATTTTGACGTCATCATTTTCATGATAATTTCATGACAATAATATCAAAATGATATCTTGATATCAAAATGATTTTATGTTCTACCTGATCAGTTTCAAAGATTCCGCTATGAGCCGCCACTGTCTTTATTGGCAAATCAAAGTCGTAATACGACTTAACGATAAGTCAAAGGAATTTTTATTTTCAAGCAGACTAAAATATCGACTAGGCGACCCTCTATTTTTCAGATAATAATACAAACTGTAAATGATAAGTATAAAGAACTACTTTTTTATTTTTATTTGATTGAATCAATTTATTTTTAAATATAGTTATATATATGTGTGTGTGTGTGTGTGTGTGTGTGTGTGTGTGTGTGTGTGTGTGTGTGTGTGTGTGTGTGTGTGTGTGTGTGTGACGAAAAAGAGGAACTTTCGCTTGTAAATAGAGAGTACAGTATGAAACAATGACAACGTGGGATGAACATCCTTCCCATACAGCACAAATCTTCAAAGGAGAAATCTCCCCTTATAGAAATATCATACTAAGAATCATTGATAATTACTTATTATCCAGTATTTTTAATACTGAAAATAAGTAATTATCAATGATTCTTAGTATGATATTTCTATAAGGGTCTAAAAACGTTCTAAAGACATTTTGTACATCCTAAGAACGTCCCAGAACATTCTTTGAAGATTTTGTGCTATCTAGATTGTTGCTTTTATTGTTTTCATGAGAGGTAAAAATCCTTCTGATCTAACGTCGTGATTATGAGTGAGTCCCAAATGCGCACAATGACAAACGGACACATCCAATCATATGTCGTTGTTTATAAAGTCTCTAGAATATCTCTAGACATACGGCGTTGTGGTTGCCTGTGTCCATTTGTCAATGTGTGCATCTGAGACGCTCCCGCGATTATTGGATTGATTTTATGAGATTTTATGAAAATTTCTTATTAATTTTTAAACAACATTTAACATTTTATCAATATTTAAATAATAATATAAAAAATATTTATGCTATTGATGTAATTATGTTAAATAATAGTTTAAATGTTAGGGATAACTTATGAGGGACCATTGTTGAAAAAATGCACGACATTGATCAATTAATATTTAATAAATTCTTGATTCCTAACAAACACAGAATATAACTATATTATATAAAATAGAAGTAACACATAACATAATGGATATTATATGTTATTAATATTAAAAGTATATAACTTTCTTTTATAATTGCAATCTAATTGTGTTTTAAAACTGCTATAATTCTATGTTATTTACAAGTTATAATTGTATAACATCAACCTAACTAAAATATAACAGGTTATATAATAAATATTTATTTGCATTATATCTATGTTATATAGTATTCTTATCTAGGTATCGGATCATTCACTAGATGGTTTCCATTTCCTCGTGTTTTTCTCGTATGTAAAATATGATATATTAATATATATAAGAACGATAATTCCTGATGGAAATATTTTATTAAATATTTACTAAAAATCTCTCTTAATTGAGAGATTTCATTAAAATTTATTAAGATTCTTCAAAATTAATTGAAATTTATTAAAATTCATTAAAAATCATTAAAATAAAAAAACTCATTAAAATTCATTAAGATTCATTAAGATTTATTAAAATTTATTAATATTTATTAAAATTAATGAAATTAATTTTATTATCATATACCAATAAAATATATTTTACAAATTTTAATGAATTTTATAAACGTAATGAATTTTAATGAAATTTTAATTGAAAGAGATTTTCAGTAAAATATTTCCATCGGCACAAGATAACAAGACGGCACAACTTGTACTATAGAGCCCACTTTTATAGTAAAGTAGTACATTTTTGGATTAAGGGAAATTACTGTTACAATAATCCTTACAGTATTCCTTGCATTTTCATATGTATAGAGAGATAGAAACGAATAAATAAAAATAGCTCCAATAGAATCAAATGTCTGAGGACATGCCTGAGACACTAGACGTCTAGAATGGCTCTAAAATAATTCTGGAATATCTTTATACACTATATCTATTCAATAATAAAAGAAATAACAGTTATATAACAGTTTCGTACTTTATATAATAATTATATAATTCTTACCGTATTTTTATAACAATTATATAACCATCGTATCACTTATTTAACAATTATATAATATGTTATTTATATATTACACACACACACACACACACACAAACAAACACACACACATATATATATAACGTTATATAACTGTTATTTATATAAATAGGAAATTACTACTAACGTCTATATAACCTGATACAAACGTGTTATATTGCGTGTTACATTGTGTTTTATTACAGCAATGTTATTATTATATAACTGTGTTTGCTGGGTTTTTATTTATTCGCGACTCGCAACCTGCGAGCAGTCTGTTAACACTATATAAGATTATCATTTTATTCAACAACAAACATTCTCGCATCGTACCACACACATATTAACCTGATCGTATATTTATACGCTAAAATATATATATTTGTATACAAATGAAATGGCGCGAATGCTAAAAACCACGCAAAAGCGGCCGTCCGCTACATCGACTATCCTAAAGAATTATATGTTACGAGAAGCAGGGGCGATTTTTCTCGACTTTATGACACAATATCTCATTAATGTCTCGTGCTCATACGCGCACTATAACTCATGTATAAACATCAGGTTTTATAAATGCTTTTCGCTATTAAATTATTAGAGAAAAACATTTCTGACAGCTAATGTGCAAGACAACTTAGAAAATAACATTAAAGTCTTTCGACACAGAAAAATTGGGAAAAGAGAGAGAGAGAGAGAGAGAAAAGATAATATATAAACTCTCTCTAGAAACAAAATAATCTTTCTCAGGTCATTCTTAATATAGAATAAATTAGATTTGACGATCCTCATTGATCTTTTGGAACATGTTATTCAAAATCGGTTAACACTAGTTCAATTTGTTTTTCACATTCTGTTATCTCCGTAATTTATTATTACCGCATGCCAGAAATACCAGCAAATATACATATGTTTACGGAACATATTGTTACGTTTCAATGGCAGAAAATTTATTACGAACATCCAAGTAAACTACTTTAACAATGATCAGATACAAATTTCTCTATTACCAAGCAAATAAAGAAACGTATGTTATTTGATTTCACATAATCTATCATACACTCTTTATGTTGACGCGTTACCAAGTTAATGATTCACTTTTATTGGGAAAATACTTTTCAATATTTCTATTGGAAAATATATTTTCCATTTGAAATTATCTCTATAGATCGAGTATATCTTACTTGCGCTAAAACTACGGCGCAGATCATTCGGTATTACGGGCCCACTGCACTAAAATAGGACAAGTGTGTATAACAAGGAACTCAGGCCGCAAATCGATTCAATTCCGAAAGACGACACCCCGTTTGTGATGTACAAGTGCGTCACGTGTACTAAGAGAGCCACGACCTCGCGTATCACCCTCCTATAAACCCTATAGAACTTTGTCTCGTCGTATCTAGTTACGAGTCGCACGAGCGCACGTGCGTAACGTCGTTTCTGGGTGCTTCACCTGACACGTGGCCGACGAATTTCAATTCACCGGCTTTCCATGGACGTAAGTGCTTGACTTTGCGACAGGCGTCCAGTCGTCGGGGTCGCTTGAACTCACTCGACGACCATTCGCTTGTTAATTCACCATAGCTTATAACTGTCCCTAAAGGAAACACGCACGCAAACAATACAAAAGGCATAAAATGTTGACCTTAGAAACTAACAAAATTGAAATTTATTAATACAAGATATCTGTGTGCAACCGTGCGCGCGCGCGCGCGGAGAGAAATAGAAACATCGTAATGGGTCAAGCGATATCGACCATGCGGAGCTAGAGAAGGCCAGGAGAAATTTCGCGATCTGTCTCCTCGATATCTCAATCTCAACTATTTTCATAATTATTTGCATTGCCATGGTGTTCCGATGCGAGATTGGCTATTCCTCTCTATGCTTTCCATTGACCTCTGACAAATGTTCTTTTGTTACTCTCAGCCGCTAATAGATTTTCTTCCCTGTTTCGACCTCCTCTCAGTTTTGACATCAGCATTGTTAACTCGTATGCGCATTATTCTTGACACTTGTATATATTAACAATTTCGACGTTCTACCTATTATTTTCTGACACACAGTAATAATGTAAATATCGCGTAATGCAAAATGAAATTTGTAGAGTTTCTGTAACATTGATTTTTTCGAAAATTTGCAACATATTTGCGAAGCATTTATGTACTCGTAAATTTGTATTGTTTTTCCGTTTCGCAAAGCGTTGTTCTGCTAACAGAAAAGATAACGAGATGCGTACGCACATCTAATCTCATCCAAGTTTGATTTTATAATGCGACAGGCAACAAGAATCGAAATATTTTATTTCGTTGAAATAAAATGCGTCATCTTGAGAGTACTCCTCTCGAAATGATAAACTGTCGTATCATACAAAAATCAAAGTGTCTTAGTCCGTTTACCGAGCTTTAATAATCTGATCGAGCATGTACTATTGGATGGAATCGATCCGCTAGGTCGTACGCCTTTCTATCGATACGTTCTTCAAACTACTCCCCACTCCTACCGTTCTAGCAAACTACTACCCACGCGCACTTGGAGAACTCGAAATGTTACTCGTCATAGTACAAAAGTGTCAGCCCTAGATGCGGTCTCGGAATTGTCGGGTATCTCTTGCACAGTAATTCTACGAAATCTCTCAGTCTGTCGAAGATAATGTAAACGACGATAATGTAAACTGTGAAAATTTATGGAGGCAAACGATGGCCGCTTTTCTTACTTTTCTTCCTAATATTTATTTTTATCGAAAATTGTCATTTGTAGTACAGAACATATGAGCGGAACACGCAAACGTTCGTCAGGAAATGACGCAGCCCAAACAGCGACATTAGTGGCGACTTTTAATCTCCTGGACGTTCTGAACTCGCTTTCCCCGAATTTCCGTTCATCCGTTCATAGTAAGAAAGAATCAAGTACAGAGAATGCATGGGGACAGAGAGCGAGAGCGAGAAAGAGAGAGAGAGAGAGAGAGA
>NW_022639452.1:117879-120610 GCF_010583005.1 Odontomachus brunneus
AGAGAGAGAGAGAGAGAGAGAGAGAGAGAGAGAGAGAGAGAGAGAGAGAGAGAGAGAGAGAGAGAGAGCGATCTTTCTCATGGGAGCGTCGCGATGTTGGAGGCGCAGACTCGCGATAACCAGAGCCAGTAGTCCACGCCCGCCGCTTCGCCCCCGGCGGGGGCGTCGAGTCTGCGGAGGAGCAGAGGAAGGCAGGTGCGAGGGGAGAAAAGCAGGGGGTAAAGCCTCGCTCCAGGAGTGAAGAAGAAGGGGTGACGTGGGGTTGGGTGCTGCACACCCCCGCGTCGTGACGTCACGGGGGTTGAATCAATATCACACCATCGGGAGGACGGCAGACAGTTGGCCGCCTCAGTACGAGGTGGCCTCCGCGACTGTACGGGACGTACGTACCGGTAGTCGTCGTTCCGACGACGACGGCAACGACCACGACTGCAACCACGGTCGTAATTACGGCCACGATCGCGAAGGGGACGACGTCGCTCGCCCCCTCCGGGACCGGTAACTGCACTTTATGACTGTATTCGTCTGAGTCGTTGGTAAAGTGGTTCCCCCCGTACGATGAAATAGTCGCGGCCGCTTCGGGTCTGACCGGGATCGGAAGACGCGCGTGAGGACCAGCTCATTACAAGTCTTTTGTAAGTACCCGTCTGTTGCGCTATCCCTTTGCCGATTTTGAGAGAATTCCGTTGCTCTAGATAGAAGCCCTCCTAGAAGTCGTTGCGTGACTTACATTGCATTCACCCTTTGCCATATCCATATAATCGCTACTAAAAATAGTTATTAAAAAATCACTTGGCTAGAACGTGTAATTGATATAAGCGTCAAGAGATGCAAGCGTATAAATTGCGATAATTCGTGGATATGAGGTCTCGTGGTGCTTCCGTATGATGCGATATTCCGTAGATGCGATAACACTTGCAGAGATTATACTTGTCACCTCACGCTTGTGACAGTCTCGATCTCAAACCCCACTCCTCTTGCAACAATCAACTTTTGCAATAATCTCTCAGTCTCTCATTCTTTCTTCCACACTGACTAAAGTTATAAGCGACTTTTCGAATAGTTTTGAGCATTGAGCATTACTTGACTATGACCATTGTTTATCCGATTATTTCTCTTTGTTTGTACAATTGGACTTATTAACTGGTTACAATTAGTGTCGAAATACATAGAAACGCGATGTATACGCAAACGTATCGACGCGAGAATAGAAAGTAATTTTGAGAAATAAATATCGCAAAGATAGGACTTGAAATTGACTCGAAAATCGCCTGAGAGTAAACGAGAGAGACTGATGAAAAGTGCGGGCAAAACACCGCGAGGATATACAAATGAGATATAATCTCTCGGCAGCTGTCTAACAGCTGATAATTCTTATTGTCACATTTGCGTGTGTAGTTTTAAAGGAAAATCAAGTCTAAGAATACAAGTTAAACTTCTCTATGGGAACATTGTTAACGGTCTCTTTGGTCGACTTAAGTCGATTGCAAAGTATATAGCCGGATGAGTTGCTTCGGCCATCCCCTTTTCTTCTCCGTCAATTCTTGCGTTCAGTATCTCGGCAGGACATAGTTCGCTCTTTCAGGTGAAGGACCGTGGTTCTGGTAGCGTGGGGCAGGAGGACAAGCAGGAGTGGAAAGGAAAAAGCGAGTAAGGCAGAAGCGGACTCGGTGAGTTGGTTGAAAATCGATGGCCATCAGCGCCCATGGGCGGCCTCGCGTTTAGAACAAGGAATAGCCCCTCCCAGAAGACCTCGCTCCGGTGGGGTGACTGCTGCCCCCCGAGTCCCAAGCCAGCGTCGTTGTCAGCCTGGAAGAGCCGTCATCAAGACATGCCGCCGGTGCCCGTGTGAGGCTGCCCCCCGCTGTTGCGTGATTGTACCTCGCGGGGATCTCAGAGGTATCCTCCCCCTCCCCCCTGTTTGTCCCTTGTCCTCGGGCTCCCTCGTCGAGCGACTCGCCTCCCCCCGTGATTCCGACTTCGACATTTTTCGCAACGACATTTCCGCACAATGTAGCGTGGCTTGCTTGCTTTCTTTTCCAGTCTTACTCAAATAAGGAAGGGGACGCGTGTCCGTGCGCTCTGCGAAGGGAGCTCTCTGCGCCTTGTAGCTTTCACATATCTCACACATCCCCTGCTTGCAGTTTAACACTGCAAGTATACACCATACACATTAGCCCGAGCGTACGCTCGAGGTATGCACATCGTTCGCACAAAGAGACCGATATAAGCCAAGATGTTCGATCGTTTCCTCGTTCGAGAGAACAAACGGGGTTACAATTCGTTTCGTATTGGTGCGTAAGTGCGCTACTTAGATGTACATACTTAATCACGATTACATCTTTTTTTGAAGTCACCGCTTGAAGTGCGCGGCTTTTGCGCCTCGGATAGGCTACGCCTAATAGGATTAGAGGGTGAGCTCGGTGAAGCGACTTACATGCCCCTCGGGTAGAAACATAATATTTGCGCTTAGCTGCACTTGTTGGGCGTGAACCTAACGGGCACGATGTCGATGACGCGAACGATATACTTGATAAACTTTACAGAAAATTGATAAGTTCTTCGTAAAATCTACTACGACAAAATTGTTTGCATTGAAACGAAAAAACGAGAGAACGCGCATATCTTTTCTTCTGGTGCGCTTTAAGTTGAGCGCTTTGAATTGTATGACGCACCTTGAGAGAGAGAGAGAGAGAGATAGAGAGAGAGAGAGAGAGAGAGAGAGAGAGAG
>NW_022639452.1:120941-129048 GCF_010583005.1 Odontomachus brunneus
GAGAGATAGAGAGAGAGAGAGAGAGAGAGAGTGAGAGGGGGGGGGAAGGAGGGGAGAAGCGCGTGCTCGTAAGAAGATGCATTTCTAGAAAGAAAAGTTGCAAAATGCGAAAATATAAAATCCAACTCAGGTATCCGGGGGATCCTAAAGCGGATCAACCGCCAAACTTGCCGGACCTACGTCTCCGTCAACTCGAGCTCGCGCCGGTGGATCCCTATTCCCCGAAGATGATCAACATCGCAGGTGTGGTCTCGATCGTTCTGTTCTACCTGCTGATCTTGGGCGTGGGAATATGGGCGGCCAGGAAGAAGGAGGCTGGCAACGACTCCGAGGAGGAGGTGATGCTGGCTGGCCGCTCGATCGGACTCTTTGTAGGGATATTCACGATGACGGCGACCTGGGTCGGCGGCGGTTACATCAACGGCACCGCCGAAGCGATCTACACGAGGGGCCTGGTCTGGTGCCAGGCGCCCTTCGGATACGCCCTCAGCCTCGTTTTCGGTGAGTCCGCTCGATCTCGAGACTCCTCCACTTCCTCGTATATAATGATATAATAACGACGATTGTCGTGCGGCCGTTTAAGCGTTCACGCCGACTCGGCGCGCGACTTCCTCCCTAGACGTCTCGATGATTCTGTCGCAGGTGGTATTTTCTTCGCGAACAAAATGCGACAGCAGGGGTACGTGACAATGTTGGATCCGCTTCAAGACGCGTTCGGCGAGCGGATGGGCGGTCTCCTCTTTCTGCCCGCTCTTTGCGGCGAGGTGTTTTGGGCGGCAGGCATCCTCGCAGCCCTTGGCGCCACGCTGGCGGTCATCATCGACATGGATCAGGGCACCTCCGTCATTCTGAGCGCCTGCATCGCGGTTTTCTACACTCTCTTCGGCGGTCTCTATTCCGTCGCTTACACCGACGTCATTCAGCTCTTTTGCATATTCATCGGTCTGGTAAGCTCGCGAGATCGCTTCAACGTATACAACGCTCGACTTGTCAGACCTCCTTGTTTATTCATTATCATTATCGACACGTTTTCGTCAATCTCGCTCTCTCGTACCAAAAACTATTGACCGTTCGATAAGGTTACCAGCGTCAACTAACCAACTCTCTCTTACCTTTTACTCTCTTGCACATTTAAACTACAGTAAAATTCCGATAAATATCGCGGCGCGATGCTCGAGCCTCGATAACAGAGTATGACAGAGAGCTGATCGATATCGCGCGCGGTTCCGCGCGCTACTGCGAAGAACGTTACCAAATTTATACTCTACGTATACGTGCTGACCCACTTGCTCGCAAAGAACTCGTTATCGAGCTGCTGAACTACCGCGAAACTGTATCGAGGCGGTTCCCGTTGGCACACTGGCAGATTCGAAGACCCCGCGTCAAAAAGAGGTGATATTCTGGCGTATTGCTGGTATTACTATTGAGGGGATCTCTTTAGTAATTAGTTACGAGTCCTCTCGTATACGCGCGATTCTTTCATTCGACCGCCGCACCCGGCCTTTGATCCGAATGCAAACTCAGAAACTCCGTGACGAGACTGTCGTCCATTAACTTTGATTAGGAGCGATAGAGAATTGGACCTCTAAAAGATATCATCACGCTGCCGAAATGGATCTTTTATCTGGGAGGGGAATCCACGTCCGCGGCTACCATCGACCAGCGTGTAACAATTTATACAACATTTATATATACTTGCGACATACGCAAACACATTACACTTACGCACAGTTGGCATCGGGTCGTTCCTCCCTGATGAAGCAGACTGAAATGTTCGCGAAACGTCGGAATCAAACAAAGATGAATCCACACGGCTCACAAACCAGGAAACCAAATCTAACTTACGCACAGTTGGCATCGGGTCGTTCCTCCCTGATGAAGCAGACTGAAATGTTCGCGAAACGTCGGAATCAAACAAAGATGAATCCACACGGCTCACAAACCAGGAAACCAAATCTAACTTACGCACAGTTGGCATAATTGCGTATTTTTCTTAATACACTCTAGTATCATCGTTAGTGGCGAGAAATCCCTTTAGTAATTATTACTTCTTCTTGTACAGCTTTCCTAGCTACAAGCAAAAAGCTGAAGATGTTGATTGTAAAAAACAATGCTATATCTTTTGTCCGCAGTGGATGTGTATTCCGTTCGCTTGGGCCAATCCAAAGGTGCAGTCTCTCAGTTCCATGGACGTTGATTGGATCGGCAAGGTGGAACCTGAAGAGTATTGGTTTTACGTGGATTATGGTTTACTTTTGATATTTGGCGGCATACCTTGGCAAGTGTACTTCCAACGCGTTCTCTCCTCGAAAACCGCGGGGAGAGCTCAAATATTGAGTTACGTTGCCGCTATGGGTTGCATCCTCATGGCCATTCCTCCCGTCCTGATTGGAGCGATCGCCAAAGCAACTCGTAAGTGTCACGCATTTATTTATCGGCATTTTATTATCGGCCAATTATTTACGTGCTTCCAAGTACGATCCGTCAACTGCAACAGCGTAGTTATTGTGTAAATGTAAAATGCGCGATTCGACAAAGCTACGTTTCCGTTTATTTTTTTCGCCCAAAAGAAAAGTGAGAAGGAGGAAAGCGTTCATCTCACCCTTCCCCCTTCCTCCTCCCCAGCAATGAGAAGAAGAGAAACCCAATTTGGATACATTAATAAGGAAACGTACTATTACTTCGTCTCTGTTCCTCCTCCTCTCCGCTTCCATAACCTCCGTCTCGCTCCACGGAGGGTGCAGTAACGCGCTCCCGCTGCGCGTTTTTCACCCCTGCCTGAGAGGATCGAATTAGAACCCAGGTTGTCCGTCGTCCCACGCTCCTCGTCGTGTCCTCCACAAGACTACTTGACATTTGGTGGCACGGCAAAGAGAGAACTGCTGGTATTTACAAGCGACCGAACGAACAAAGATGGTAGACCGGCGAAGGGCGCGGGTGGATGATCGAGGGGTGCTCTCTCTCTCTCGGTGTTCCGCAACGTGTACAATAGCGTGGGACTTGGCCATGTGGCGTTGCCTTCACGAGGGCGAGGGTCGTAATGCGACTCGTTCGTCGAATAGCGAATGTGCGAATACGTTGCCGGAACAAATTCGGTATTCCGTATGTCGGTATGTTGCGAAAGAATCCTAGCTGGTCTGACAGAGAGAGGCAGGACTGAATTACCTCGAATAAGCGAACATGCATGAGATTATATATAGACAGGCACCTCCGTTACCTTTATCATCTTTGTCGCCTTTGCTGCACCAATGACCCGATATATCTATATTTCATGAGATAGGCTCTTGGACAAGCGCAATCTCCACTTTGGTATTACCGCGATTTTTATCCGCGATCGATGTTGTCCTTTAACAGCTCGCTCAAAAGAATCTTCTTTTTTTCTTGCCGTTGAGAAAATAGACGAGATCCAAAAGGGCACATAAACGAGCTATTGATCGTTATCGTCCGAAACGTGATTTTACGTGTTGCAGCTTGGAACGAAACAGGATACACTGGCGCTTATCCTTTCACGGAAAAGGAGACTAGCATGATCCTGCCGCTGGTTCTGCAATACTTGACACCAGACTTTGTTTCCTTTTTCGGGCTGGGTGCAGTATCAGCGGCAGTGATGTCCTCTGCGGATAGCAGCATTCTCTCCGCTAGTTCGATGTTCGCCAGAAATGTATACAAATTGATCTTCCGTCAGCGGGTGAGTTACTCTGGCATGCAGTCCTAGCTTTCGTTAATGCACACGGTGAAATGCCCCTCTTGTCTCAAGTATCGCTCGAACGTGTCGAAACATACTTTCGGCGCATTTCGACCGCATTTGCACGATATATATGGACGAGCTAACGAGCTCCAGGGAAAATTTGTCGATCATATTCCATCGCTCTTTGTGACTAGTCACAATTCCTTCTCTCCGTTTTCCTTTGTCGTATATTGCATTGTTGTTAGCCGTCGTCACGATCGACGAAATTTCCTGACCGCCGTGGGGGATGTGTTCTCCGTATCTCGTTGCAGGCGTCGGAGATGGAGATCATCTGGGTGATGCGAGCGGGGATTGGGGTGGTCGGCGTGTTGAGCACTGTGATGGCTCTCACGATACCGTCGATCTACGGCCTCTGGTCAATGTGCTCGGATCTGGTCTACGTGATCCTGTTCCCGCAGCTGCTGATGGTGGTGCACTTCAAAGATTACTGCAATACCTACGGCAGTCTGTCGGCATACATAATCGCCTTCGTGGTGCGCATCAGCGGCGGCGAACCGATGATGGGTCTGCCCGCATTGATTCGCTACCCGGGCTACGACGAAGAGTCAGCTACGCAGATGTTCCCGTTCAGAACGATGGCGATGTTAATGTCGCTCGTGACTCTCGTTGGCGTATCATGCGGCACACAGTTCGCCTTTCTGACCGGTCGACTGGCGCCGGGCTACGACGTCTTCAGATGCGTGGTCAATATCCCGGAGGACGTCGAACGAGTTGGCCCGGACCCCGCCGAAGGAGAGCAGATGGCGGTCCTAGCTGGAGGCGTCGGCAAGCTCTATGGCAGCAAGGACGAATCGAACGGCCGAGTGAATCCTGCGCTCGAGCCGGACTACGACATGGAGCCGGGATGTACGATGGTCGGAGCACCGGATGGTGTTGTCGCTGGCGGAGGTGGCGTTAACAGCGGCGGCGGCGGCGGCGGCGGCGGCGGCGGCGGCGGCGGCGGCGTAGGAGGCGCCGGAGGACACCTGGTACCGCACGTGCCCGGCGCACCTCGGCAACCACAATCCAGCACCGCGTTCTAACTCCTGGTTCCGTGATCGGATGCTGTGACCAACAATAAGTGTGGCGGTGCGGACCTCTGTATATTTCGTTCTATCCTCCGTCTCTCTTCTTCCTCCGATACTCCTCTTCTTCTCCCACGCTACGACGAGTACTTTGCGTTATCCCGGCTTTCTTTCGACTTTACTCCTCGTTGATGATAATGTTGCTGTTGATCTTTGATTAAAACCCATTATCGGATTTTCTTTTGTTCCTCAAGACGACTTGTAGATATATATGTATCGCGCGCCTCATTTTAGTTTCAACTTGAACGTTTTTATTCGCTACGGATTTTTTTACGAAATAACTGCCCCAGCTGAGGAATTTGCTGTTTTTTACCAGAAAGATATCTTATCGCGGATTGAAAGTTGGTACACTAAAATGTCCAGTCTGTCTCCGCTTCATTGCACCTCACATTCTGCAAATCAACGACGCTTTCTCCGATAACGTATTTTCGCAAATCACAAAAATAACAACTTTCCGAAAGCAGCATAAATTATTTAAAAGAAAGGAACTAAAATTCTTCTTCCTTATTCGTTTTTAACTTTGTCGATTGGTACGAAAATCCTCCGTGTCCATTTGTTGTCCAAATCCGTTTCGCAAATCCCTTTTCTATCCGCCCTACAAACACGGAGCTCCGAGACGAGCCAATGCGGTGGCCTGCGGTAAGTCCGACAGAAAGTTTCTTTCGTACTTTTGTGCGCGTGTGTGTCTATGATTGTGTCTATGTGTGCCTGTTGTCTGCATGTGTATGCGCACGCTGCTGGTGCCCGTGTAACGACCTGTACCTGCCCGCGTCTGCTCGCACTCGCGCTCTCAACACCGCTGAAGGCGAGCAATAAATAAAGATGAAAGAGATAAAGAAGAATGAAGTAGATGAGGAAAGAGACCGGAAGCGGAAAGTATGCGCGAAGCGAACAAGGACAAGGGGATAAGCGTAACGTTTCCAAACCGAAAGTCGGAGCTTCGAACGTACTCGGGTCGGACATCCCTACCCCGCACCGCCAACTAGGCCTAGTGATTTCCTTGTTTTCTTTTTGGAGAAGTATATATATATATATATATATATATATAAGCATATATATATATATATATATATATATATATATATATATATATATATATATATATATATATATATATATATATATATATATATATATATATATATATATATATATATATATATATATATATATATATATATATATATATATATATATATATATATATATATATATATATATATATATATATATATATATATATATATATATATATATATATATATATATATATATATATATATATATATATATATATATATATATATATATATATATATATATATATATATATATATATATATATATATATATATATATATATATATATATATATATATATATATATATATATATATATATATATATATATATATATATATATATATATATATATATATATATATATATATATATATATATATATACATATATATATATATATATATTTAGAGTTTATCACAAAGCTGCTTGACAGAGTTTTTAAGTACGAGCGATCTGTTTGATCTGACACAGAGGAAGGAAAACGGATGGAGAGAGCAAGAGAGAGAGAGAGAGGGAGAGGAAAGGGAGAAAAGGCGAAATCTTCAAAAACTTATCGGAACTTGATCGATTGACGTATAGCTTTTTCATTAGAAATCAATTAGACTGAACGGCCAACGTATTAACGTTTACGTAGGGTTATGTACAAAGTCGTAGGCGTATCGGGCACACTTTCTCTCGATTTTGTATACATCAAGCGTTGGACGAGAGAAAATACTACTCAAAGTTATCGTCCAAAGTAAAGTCAATTGAAATTTTCAATTTTTTTACATGATGTAACTTTCACCTCTGTTTGTGTCGAAAAGTTTTTGATAGAACTGAACACATTAAAGTTCTGCTATTGATAATTTAGAGATAAAATTTAGAAAAGTTTTAATATAAAAAGTAATGAGAAAAAAGTAAGCTAACATGAAACACATTTATAAGAAACAATAAATAAAAAATAAAGTAGAAGAAGAAAGAGAAAAAAAGTATATGGTGAGATATCGGATTGTTTTGAAAGAGAGAGAGAGAGAGAGAGAGAGAGAGAGAGAGAGAGAGAGAAATGTTAAGAAATTATTAATACACACACACTGACGAATAATACACACTATATAAAATATTTTGATCAAAGGGTTTTCAGTATTAATATTTTAATATTAATATTTTTCGTATTGATTTCGATTCTTGAATACTTTTTGCTGGATATTCAGTAATATCTTCGATGTTGAAGTACTGATGATAAATATAAACCACACACTCACTCTCTGGCACACTCCTTTGCGAGATCTATTAGAAAAGTATCATATCCCGGTATCCCATCCTCCCATCGCGCCTCTCGTTGTAATTAGTTTTCACTGTAATTAGTTACCGCGCATCGTAATGTCGAACGTCCACGTCGATGTTAAGAGAAGAAATGAAGCTTTTGTACTTGCGATCGATTATTCTTCCCGAGCTTCGCTCAGTCGAACGTACACAGTCGAAGGTATACAAGACGCGCGCGCGTGCGCGCCATACAAAAATATACGTATACAAATGATAAATGTAAAAGCGTACAAATGCACGTGTATAGATGCGTCATTAGAACCGGATGGCATCGGAGGATGACCTAGTATGTCGCAGAATTTTTATTTCTTCGCGACTCAGGTGTGACCTCGTCATAAGGAATTTACGAAACCAAGTACCGTGACCAATTTAATCGCTCACCCGTTGCTGATGTAGTGTTACATTATCAGATATTACATCGATATATCTTTTCCTTTCAAAATTGTCAGGGCGCTCATATTTTTACGTTTCGCGATAAGGAATCGCGCTTTCGGACGCAACAAGAAAGATTAAAACCTCACCACTTATCCTCAAATATAATGTTCCTGATTCACCGCATACCTCACCAATAAACGGTACGCAAATGACATTATCGTCATTTATTCGAGTATCAAACGTGAGTCGCGGAATCCTATCGGACAGATCGCTCGTAGCTCAGGTTCGTTGTGTTTATTATATAGTATATACATACAAACATATATATATATAAAATGTACGATATAATCATGAACAGTTGAAGTAGTAAAGCAAGTAAAACAGTGAGAGATGAGCGATATGAAGGAAACTTGAGGATACAGATAAATTTAAGCAATACATGCGCTTACACCACATACACATACGTACATGTACACACACTCTCTCTCTCTCTCTCTCTCTCTCTCTCTCTCTCTCTCTCTCTCTCTCTCTCTCT
>NW_022639452.1:129898-150682 GCF_010583005.1 Odontomachus brunneus
CTCTCTCTCTCTTTCTTCTTACATCCTCTATACACTAGAAGACTAAATCAATAGACGTGAATATCGCAGATGTGTTATCATAGCGATCATTGTTAATTTCGCGCGTTAGTTTGTTATATCATATATTGCGCCGACCTCAAAGATGCTACACAATAAACGCCTAGGAAAATAATATTATACTTGTTACATATCCGATTGCTCATGTATCGTATCATTGTTTACCGCCAAAAAATGGGAGCGCCGCGCTTCGAGACTGACGCCGAAGCCGGAAATTGATAATCCTCGGAGGGTTTCGAATGCGATAAAACAATAAGGCTGTCGATGAAGGTGACGCAGCAGTCTGTATAATTTTGTTCGAAAATTGACAGAGATGTTGAGAAGTATCGATATCTAGAGACTTCCCGAGAATCATGACGTTAATGAATGAGAATCAAACCCAAAACTTGAGTTTTGTCAATTTCATTGCGGACCGTCTCTGGCTCTGGTATAGGCTGGCAGACGCGCGTTTCCTGATTTCAAAAAGTATTAAGCGCGAGGACTTTGTTCTCGAATCTCGAAGTGCGACGCCGCGTAACGATGAGAGATGAGATACTTATAGATAATTTCATAGATTGTAAAATATTTTTCTACTTAGTTCTTAATCACCCGATGAATTGTGATAAGCGTCTGATTTTGTAATCTTACGCTGATTTTTCTTCGCGAGGTAAACGACACTGTTGATTAAATTGAAATTCAAGCCATTTTATCGTTTCCGTTCTCATTTCGCTGCATGTTCGCGAGTGTCCAATCGGCAATTTCTGTCTAAAGTGCGTGATTATTATCATTTTTGGAAAGTTCTCTGCCACAGAAAAAGAGTTTCAAGAAAAGTTAAAATACTCGCTTCCCTCCGCGCAAAAAGTGTTGACGAAAATAACGCGCCTCGTTCGTTCTCGAGCTTCTCTATCGCAAAGTGACTCAATGCAATCAAAATATTCACGACCGAGCGATGAATACGATGTATACGTCATCGTATAAGCGGCTCGTTAAGCCGAGCATGAAATTACGAATAGTCCAGGTGAAATTACGAGCGCAACGATGCGCGTTCGCAAATAAAGCGGAAGATGCGGCGCACAGGGACAAGGAGGTGATATTCGTTAGAACGAACGTGAGCTCGCCGTAGCATGCACATCTCGTGTATTTCCGTCAGTCATTGAACGGCGAACTTTCACTCGGATATATTTATTAGAGACGATGACGAGCGGACCGGCTCCGAGAATCGGGGTTATTATATTCGCACTCCAGAGGCAATACGAAAGTATCGTATTTTTCTACACACGATATCCTTTCGATTGTTTATGAACTTTTCGACCGATTTTTCATGTTATATTTGTCTCAATCCGTTCAAAGACTCGTACGTATTTTCCGAGTTCCGTATATCGAGACGTATCTCACTTTGCTCTCCTCATTCCTGTGTCCAGTCTTTCGAAGCAAACGGTGGTAATTTGTACGATACGAGTGCATCGTACGGTGGCTTTGAACGCGACAAGAGCCTTGAGAGCTTTTCGGCTTCTTGGTTATGCCAGTGTCGAGAATCTGGAAATTCTCGGATTATTCAATTTTGAATTTTTACATCGTAGATCGTTGAAATATAAAGATATATATTAGTTTCCTCGACTCTTTTTGTATCTCTAAGTCCGCGTTCTGTCTGTCTCTGCATCGTATTTGATTTTCAACGGTTACACTTACTGAACCGATTGCAAAGATAAGGTATTGTTTACCGCGCGCAGTCGATCCCCTTCTCTTTTTCTGAATCGGTCATTGTGGCGCATACGATATATTCTCAATTTGCTTTTCCCGATCTACACCTACGCTTCGAGATGAGATTAATCGATAAATAGACGTTCCCACTGTTTGTTTTATACGAATTTAAAAGAGAAGGAGAAGCCGCGAGTTGAAGCGGAAGAGATACAGTTATAGCTTATGAGAGAGACTCTCATAAGACGGCCACATATCATCTACATATCAACATACGTTGTAATCGATGACGCAACGAGAAACCTATACATGTCATAAAGTGTGCTCTATTGTATCTAGGTGATTAGTTTAAGGTATGGAGGTGGAAGTGCGCAATAAGATGAAGTGTGTACATATAGTATGTACCCCTCTTTTTCAGGGGTGAAAGCGTTCTCTTTTAAATTAAAGGAGAAGCGCTCGTTGTTCCTTCTCTTCTTTTTGTCCGCTCGCGTCTTCTCGCGTTCTCTTTTGATAATTTAGCGCACTGTTTGTTCACTACTTCGTAGTCTCTCTCATTTGTGGAATCCCGCCGGTCCGACGATCTCGTTAACCAAAACATCGGACCGTGTTGGGAAAATTATTTTCAAATTTCTATCGTTGTACATACGGCCACACAATTGACGCGTTCAGTAAATCGCCAATTAACGTTTCGGACAAATCTCTTTTTCCTGTCAATTCAAAGAAGAACAATCTAAACGAAACGTTGTTCATCCGAAATTTTACTCTTTCGCGCAGAGTAGCGTGATCGTGTGAAAAAAAGAAAAAAAGAAGAGAAGGAAGTGCCGAGTGTGCGAATCGATAGCAGGCGGTAACGATAACTTAGCGAGAACGATTTCCAACTGAATGAAACGGTCGATTACTTTCTCACTTGGAGACCAACGATGGCGTACTTGATGTTACGCGTCCCAAACGCACGGGATGACTACCTAACGTAGAGTACTATTTAATAATGTATAAAACAAACCCCGCGCGGAGGATCAATCCCCCCTCCTTATCCCGCCCGGAAGAATATATCCATGTATATGTATTGCAGAAATGTTATTGTATTATATGACATTATATATACGTGTATAATTGACAAACGAAAGAGATGTTGATTGTAAATGTTACAAATAAACGGTGTACAAAAATATCGGCTGGTTCTCATTATTACGCGCGTCCCCGACTGCAGCGCGACTGTACCAGTTCTACAATTTTCAAAACTTACTTTTTAAGTTTATAGTTGCGCAATGGAAAATATGACTTTCCCGTAAGTACCGCCTAAACTCTTTCTTCTTCGATCTAAAGTAAAATTATTATTCGCTTAATTAATTCATTTAATTGCTCTCGGCTGCAATCACCAGGCTATGAATAAAAATTCGACCAATCAGCGACTTTAGCAAATTTTTACCAAAGAGAGCGAACAGAAAGCCAGTTTCGCTCAAAGGATATGATATCTTCAAACTGGAGGCGCGGATTAATTTCATCCGAAAAGAATTTTGAAAAGAGAATATGATGCAACAACCTACCTTGTTTGCGGCGATATAATACATATGTTGTGATCGTGACGATGGCTGCATTGTATCGCTCAGATACACCAATAGAATCTACTACCGCAGATCGGAGCAAGCGAGCGAGCGAGCGAGCGAGCTCGAATATTTACGATTCTCCAGAGTTTCTTAAGGTGCAAATTTTGACGTAAGCGTCAAGACTTGTTTGCGGCATCTCCATTCCGTCTCAACTTCGAGTGCGACTCAACGTCAGGTCAGAGGACACGCTCGAATCGAGATGGCCGCGAAGCTTTCGACATCGATACGCGCTCTTAGACACTCAACGGCAGGAATAGAAAGAGAAGACTCTTAGTTATTCATGCTTTCCCGATATCCAAGCCATGGCAATCGATAAATCGACCGTCTGTCCGCGTCGGCCGACTAACCTTACGCCCGAGCTCCTCGACCTCGCTTCTCGAGCAGTCGTCTTCATCCGGATGTAGAAAGTTTGCCTCGTGCACGACAGGGATGTCTAGTTAATGGTTTCACTCGCGCGAAACGATCTGTCGGATATATATCCGCGTTCTATGAGATCAATGAATAACAATCGGAGATGTTATCTGAGAAATGTATCTCATTAGCGTAGAGCGGCTTTATTATTAGTACAAAAAGCGTCTTTACAAAATAAATAAGTTACAGGCTCCGAATATAGAATCTCGTACATTCTCCGTCATCCTTCTTCGCTGGTAGACATCTTTCGACGTCAACGGAAGGCTCCGTGAACAGAGACACCTTAGTGGAAGCGCGTGGAAGTAATAATAGCTAAGAATAAAAAAAGATGGTAAGGGGAATTATGTCTCGTCGCCTGACTGTTCGCGGATGCGCGTCTGCCTTGATAACGAATATTTCGTCATTCATAACTGTTCGAGAACCCATCGTAGTGTGAATGGCATTTTTTGCCGGAAACATTTAGCAATCCGAGGTGTTTTGTAGATTTATTAGAACGCGGCGAACGGTCCTCGTACTCTGTCATTTCCTGTCGGCTGCCACAAAGAAACGCTCCCACGAAGGACACATCGGCGCGCGATCGTTCATCCAAGTCATCCGAGATATATTCGACAACGAGATTCGCTTATATTCGCGGCGCAACGGCCTCTTCGCTTGTCACGTCCACGATAATTAACCATGAACATCACGAGGGTACTCAGCCGCCTTCTTCGCACAAGAATCAATGTGCGTTTTCCGACGGTCAATTGACGCATCGATTGACGAATGCCGGGGGATAGAAAGAGAGAGATGGACGTCTAATCGATATCATAGAATCCGATGGAAGCCGATGCGATCGATGCGACAGAGATCGCCTCGCCTCGCCGAGTGCGTGTGAACACGTGTCTGAATTAATATTGGTATCCTCCGTTGCTGGCGTAACTCTGTCCACCCCCGCCGCCGCCGCCGCCGCCGCCGCCGCCGCCGCCGCCGCCGCCGCCGCCGTTTCCAAAGCTTGGCGCGCCATAGCTCGAGGACGGCCTGCCGCCTCCACCGCCGCCACCAGAGTAACCGCTGGAGCTGAGGACAACGAGGGAACATGGTGAGGAGAGAAGTAACATATCACCATTGAATCATTCCTCGCTTTCGTCCTTACCCGCCTCCGAAACCACCGCCACCGCTGCCACCGGAGTATCCGCCACCCCCGCCGGAGTAGCTACCACCAGAGTATCCACCACCAGCGCCACCACCGGAGTATCCGCCGCCGCCACCACCACCGGAGTATCCGCCGCCGCCGCCACCGGAGTATCCACCACCGCCGCCGCCACCAGAGTATCCGCCGGAGCTGGGCGCCCCGTAACCGGTCGAGGGTCTGCCGCCACCATTCGACGGTGCCCCATAGCTCGTAGAAGGTGCGCTGTAACTCGACGAGAGAGCTCCTCCACCGAAACCACCTCCGAAACCACCGCCACCACCGCCGGAGGGTGCGCCGTAAGTAGACGAGGGCCTGCTACCTCCGTTCGAAGGTGCTCCGTAGGTCGACGATGGTTTACCGCCGCCGCCGAAACCACCTCCGCCGAAGCCACCACCTCCACTGGAAGGCGCCCCGTAAGTGGAAGACGGACGTCCTATGGAAGGCGCTCCATAGCTACCGGAGGGTGCACCGCCACCACCACCGCCGCCGCGAGATGGGGCACCGTAGCTGGGAGAAGGTGCTCCGTAACTGCTGGAAGGCGCACCTCCACCGAAACCACCGCCGAAACCACCGCCGAAACCTCCACCGCCGCCGCCGCCGCCGCCACCGCTGGACGGTGCCCCGTAACTCGTGGAAGGAGGCGCGCCGTAGCTCGACGAAGGTCGACCACCTCCGAAACCACCGCCACCACCGCCGGAAGGTGCACCGTAGCTCGTCGATACTCCTCCACCACCACCAGAGTGACCTCCTCCCCCTCCTCCTCCTCCTCCTCCTCCTCCCAAGTTAGGTGTGCCGTAGCTGGTGGACGGTGGCAAGTAGCTACCAGAGACTGGTGCTGAAAGCATCGTCGATGAATATTTCTCATTCCGATCCCCGATATTCACGCTCAACTCGACTCGGCCAAACACTCACGGTCTCTTTTTAATTTTGATAAACGTTTCTTTTCTTTTCAACAGGCTTATTCCTCTTACGGAAACTAGTGTCCCTCGACTAAAATATCCCTCTTTTGAAAATTACCGTGATGTCTCCAACATCTTCGTTCAATATCGTGCGTTCTTCGCGTCCAGGAAATGAGACATTAGTCTTCATCCGTCTCATTTAGAGAATATCGAAAAATAAATAATAGTCGTTACGAGGCAGATACCTATCTCCTTTACATATTATTATGATGCATCTCGAATACTTGAATCGCTCTTGGCGCGCACGATCCAAAAACTCTTATTTGCGCGCGCGCAGAATGGCTGTTACATCCGGTACGCATTGTAATTTGTGTAAAATTACTGTTAACAAACGTTATTTATTTTTGCCATGACGTGATTAGCGGCGAGACAGTGAATGATGAACCATGGCGGTAGGATTTACGTCCTCTTAGCAGTCGCGATTCTGAAATTCTAGCGGAATAGCATAAAATGATTTGAAAACTTGGATTTTTCTTGGAACGTAGTTTTTGTAGAAAATTGTAGAAAATGATTCAAATTTACTTAAATGGTTCTTTATCGCTAAAATCTCGTTGAATTGTGTGTGTATGTGTGTCTCGAATTATCCGAAATCACCCGAGTCGAAGTTTTGACCCTACTTTCAGCCTCAGAATTCCATTCAATACATATTTTGACACTAAAGAAAGTGAAAAGAGGAAATTTCGGACATCATCAGAATCAAAGTAGGAGCAAATTGTACATCACTAGAATTCTATTCTAAATTGTAAATCATTACCATTAGAATTAAATCTACTTTGTTAACTTAGCTTCTACTATGCGTTGTAGAATTCAAAGTCTAACCAAAATTCCGACCAAAATTTCATTCGGACTGTTCCGAAAAATTCAAAATAGGGAAATACAACATGCAAACTTGATAATTGAAAAGAAGTCTCTCTAGCGTCAAGTGAATCGATATGTTATGTTTGCAATTTGGCAGCGACTATGAAAACTTAATCAGACCGTGACGATTTCTTATCGTCGTGAGACTTGGCTGCCTGCTCTCCACCTGCTCTCGACGCGATAGTCGACGAATCTGATCGCCGTTACGTTCGACCGTAGCGATTGCGTTTTGTTCGTCCAGTTGGAACCAAAGTCGTGATATTCACGACAATATAGTCGCGTGTATCGAATTTTCTACGAGCATTAACGTCACTCTCGCGATCGAGTCACGCTCGCTTTCTTCGCGAATGCAAACAGCGCGTCCGATTGATTTATCGCGCAAACGTGATGCACGACGATGCGATCGTCGAAGAAGCCGCTTAATGCCGATATCGCGACAGAAATGTGTGAGAGAAAATCGACCGAGAATAGAACTAAACGACAGAGTGTAACGACAAACGGAAAGGGACAAACGTGTCAAAAGCATTGAACATATCGGATAAAAATGATAAGAAATCGCAACAAATGATAATATCTAACCATTAAAGAGTCATTCCTTCTTCATTTTAGCACGAGAACGAGGCGTATGAGAAGGCGTACGCTTTGCCGTCCTGTTAAATGATCCCGTTTGTCGGTTGCCAACGAGATTTGCAATGATATATGAACGATAACCTGTAAAGCACGCGTCAAAATTTCGACTTACGCAGGTGAGCAAGAATCGCGCGAAATTGCGAAACGGTACTGTTTTAAAGTGAATCAGTGAATAGTCACTGATATCAGTTATAAGTATAGCACTCAGCACTTTCAGTGCAACACTTATATTTGCAAATCAGTGTATATTCACTGTTTTCAGTGATGTTTGACTGATTCATTTTAAGAGAGTAACCTGATTTATACACCTGACTCTAGACGCCATGCGTCTAATTCGCCTAAAGACACCGGCCGGCAACTCACATCTCGTCTCAACATCTATTCTGTTTCTCCATTTCAGGAGCTCCTCAGTCACGCTCAGTTTCCGCTCTGTTTTTCTCCATTCGTCCCGACTTGACAAATACAACGCGCGCGTGCTGCTTTTGAAACGAGCAAAAAATATACGGCCGCTTAAACGGTTAATTGGACCAATAAAGTTTCAAAATTATCTCAAGTTGTGGGAGAGCACCTTTCGGACTGACACTCATTTTTACTTAAATCCATCGATAATGGCACCTGAGACCGCTAAAGCGGTACGTAAAGTAGTACACCAACAAAAAAAGGACTTATCGATTATATTGATCCAAGAAAGAAGAGCGTCGAGGAAGCTACCGTCGTCTCTCACTTTGCGCGGTACAACAGTACTGCGTAATACACGGAGATGGTATACACGGAGAAGAAAAATATAGAGGAAAAAACACACACGTTCGATCCAAGTTGACTCGAGGAGTCCGAATTCATGTTTGCTTTCTCACTTTCTAGTAGCCGTGCAAAAATCCAACGCATCGCGAGACGATTGTTAAGCTCGATGTCTCGACGTACTTTCTAGCGCGAGTTCTCCGATATGCCGGCTACAAATTGCTGTGCGGCACGACGGCCATTAATTACACGTTTTATACTCTAATAGAGAAAGTTTGTTAAATCCAGTCGGATGCCTTCTCCCTGTCACGTTATCGCGCATTATCTCTCTACGGCCGATCACACATCTATTCGAGGGCGCTCGACGGAGGTCCGTCCTCCTCCTCCTCCTCCTCCTCTCTTACCGTCCGCGTGGATAGGCCTCAGCAACAAGGCGGTCGCGGCCAGCACGGTTATTGCCAGAGGGGCCCGACTTCTCGCGGACCTCATGGTTCCGGCGGTCTCCAAAAGTCTCGTGGAAGCTTCTGCGCTCGGTCCTCGCCAAGTCACATGCACGACCGTGTCCTTTCGCGTTCCTCGCGCTCGACCGAACGAGCACCTCTTTAGGCGGCTACCGGAGAGATACTTGTCTACGTACGAGCAAAGGATCGAAACGCAGCGGCTACGTGGCCTGCTCGACGCACCTGTACGATTTCGTCTAACGTGCTTCAAACAGCGTGCATCTCGCTTATATAGTTGGCCGTCTTTCGGAGAAAGTCCTCGACGGGAGTGCAGGAGGATGCTACCGGCCAGGTGAGCGAGACTCCCGCGGACGTGGGAGGCAGTTAAGGTGCGAACGGGGGAATCGCTCGGCGACCGGACGCCCTCCGCGATCGACCCTGGTCGGCCCTTTCATCGCCGAGTGAGAAATCAAACGGCTGGCCTTGGTGTCGTCTAATTCGGACGGGATCCATCTCGAAGAGCGAGTCCACAAACAAATCAAATATTCTTCGTTAAAAAATTGGAGCACGACGAACAAAGAGCAGTTGGTACGCCCGAGCAAAAATGTCGAGTATTGAAAAAAGTCTGTACAAGTCTCTCTCTCTCTCTCTCTCTCTCTCTCTCTCTCTCTCTGAGATTTGCGAGAGCGGTATTAGTTGCAAACAAACATGAAAGCGACCAATAAGTGAAATTTCGACAATGCGCGTTAAAGTCCTTTCTCCAAAATCAAGACTGTTCGAGAATCCATCGGTAAGCAGCAAACGTGGAATCGAAAATTGATCACTTTGTATTCGTCGCGCGTTACTCAGTGCGTCTGAGAACTAGATAGCCGAATCGAAACCAAAGATACAGACATATCCGGCTGACATGATGAATATCCGTCCACGGACGAAACGATCGATTTTCACTGTTGAAAATAAGAAACAAAGCACAGAGCTTGCCATCGACCCCGTTTCTCTTGTGACGGATTGGTAGCCGACCCGATTAGTGCGCGCGATGAAGAAGAATTCTCAGCGAGCGCAAACTTCACCGAATGGTCCCTACACCTACGACTCTCTCAGCGATTGCTGAAAGAACGTCGTTGCTAAATCAACCATTTATTATTGCTCATGTAGCAATAAGGTGAGTGTGGCTGAGATGTGTCGACTGTGACAACGTTGCGCTAACACACGGATCGCTGGCCTAATTTCAAGTATCTCGATCGCCGGTTGATCGATCGTTACGACACTGTATAGACGCATCACTGTATAGAATCATCCCTCTAGGATGGATTCTTCTCTCTGGGAGTACCACATTTTTTTTTTATCTTTCGAATCATACATAGCCTTGCGAACTGTCTTTCGGGTTGAAAATATGTCGATTCGATGCGACTGGATGCGGACGGTCGACGAGATATTTTGTTTGGATAAATTTAATCGGTGACGTGTGTGAGAGCCCTTCAAAGGTCTCGCAATGCTTTATCGGGCGATAATAATCCAAGATGCCAATCGGTTCGATCGGCGATCGAGCGATCGATCAATCACGTGAACTAAGACACGTTTCTATTCGTCTGCAATTTGCATTCGGTCGCGAACAGCTTCTATAGTCGCGCGAAATTATAGAACGGCTCTATTCAAAACGTCATCTCGACACTTTTGCATGGAAACGATAGCCACGTCGCGGCGTGATGACGACGTTTCAGCAATCCTACATCGAGTACTATAAATTCGAACGGTGGGGATTTTTGATCATTGCTAAACCCATTGAACCAAGCACCAAGTCTCGTTAACGTCAACGTCAAATCCAAATACTCGTAATCCAAATACTCGGTAGTCTCTGCTGTGAAACCAAGTTACGTTCAAACGACGATCTAGATCTCTCGAATGGATCTAGACTCAATGTTGGAAAAATGTCGGGACGAATTTCCTCGAGCGTCAAGTCGGAAAGAAAGTGGGTCGCGGCGAATCGACGAGCGTGGCGTCGAGCCGTTTGCCTCTACTGACAAAAATACAAAGGAATGCATCAAGACACATCTTTCGGCATAATCGGGCAGACGTTTCCTCGTTAGTACAAGTGTTTTGCAAGTGTGTCTCGCTCTCGCAAGAGGAAAGCGTCGTCTTTCCAGCGGCGCTGCGCAGTTTTTCCAGTGTTTAGGCATGCTGCAACCAAGCGAGTGCAACAATCGCGCGCGCGCGCGCGCGCGCGCAGAAAGGACGAGGGGAGGAAAGCGCAGCAGCGCGGTACAGTCGACCGCTGATAGACATAGACGGGTATAGTAGGAAAAGCGAAAGTCACGCCGGCGGGCCTCGATCGCGGAGCGCATTGTGAGCGCATCTCTGCCCTAGATAATTAATATCCGTGGTCGAGTAACCGTCATTTTCTGCGGCCGAGCGGTGCATCGCGACGTCCCGTCCCGCAAGTGCCCCCGCGAGTGCACCCGCGAACGCGGCGGCGTTACCTCATTTCTCACCGTCGAGCTAATTGATTAAAGGGATCATCGTTGTTACGCGTCGGCAAGCGACGACGCGATACGCTCGTGCGGAGCCGAGCAATTTTCTCGCTTCGTCCCGTCGTCTCGCCGTCTCGTGGATGACAGGCGGCCGACGCGTGTTTCGCAATGACGAATCGGCATACCTGCACGACTGATCGATTTATGTACGGAATTATGCCCCACGAATCTGCATGTTGCGGAGAGTTGTATTACGAAAACGAGAGCATACAAGTAATGTTTCGCGATAATGTTCTTTATTATTGCAGCGTAGAATCACGAGAGAGAGAGAGAGAGAGAGAGAGAGAGAGAGAGAGAGAGAGAATGCGAAACTACTCTGCGCCTCCATTCTGTATTTACATTATTAAAACTACAACGCGAGAAGGAAGAAATTTTTCTCGGCGAGCTACGCATGTGTATGTATAATAATTCATATGAGCGTAATAATAATGTATTATCGTAACGCATAATTAGACGCAATCACGATGAACAAAGTACGCTTCGCAGTAGCGCAATATTTTTGCTCTTGAGGAAGTAACGTAATGCATAGAAAGCAATTTAACAGAGGCAAGCATCTTCCGCGATTTAAATCACTGTGATTATCATTCAATTATCTCGACTAAACTATAAAAGTGTTGAACAATATTTCCGTGCTTTGTGAAACTACGCAAATGCGCCGCGCCGTAATATTTGACATGTGACTGCGGTCACTCGTCTCGCGTAAAAACGTTAACTTTCCATCAAAATCTCTTTTTTGTCGCGAGGGAAAGTCATACAAATATATTCGCGCATCGTGCAATAACACGTACGTTCGCACAATACATCACGTTTTCGTACGCGCACACATAATAGCTTTATCCTTCGCCTTATACACGGTTGAAATACTGAGTGACAAATGGCGATCGTTCACTAAAGACCTTCAGTTATCATTCCTCAGCCCATTCATATTTCTCAAGTGTTACGTCGGAATATGTTGTAACGTGCAATTTTTTAAACGTCCCGTCTGAAACGATCCAAGACTTTTTTCGAGAAGAAAAGAGAGAGAGAGAGAGAGAGAGAGAGAGAGAGAGAGAGAGAACGAGTGCATCGCGCACACAAACGCAAATAAACCGATCGCTATGAAAGACTGTGTCCGAAATTGATCAAGGCCACCTTTTACTTGGTGGATCCTCTTTGCACATTATTTGCCCGAGAACGCAAGAGTACGATAGTTCAAGGATCGATAGAATTAATATTAGGCGAGGGACGGATAAAACGCGCAAACTCGTAACAAACGAATCGCTTCTTTCTCGCGATCTTGCCCTGTTTGATATGAGGTAATATTTTATTCAAACATCTCTCTGAAATATTTCGCGCCTTCATTTCGCCAGGCTATAGCCCGTACTCGAATCTACGCGAGTACTTTACGTCGTCGCTTACGAAAACATGTTCGTAATTTCAATTCCCCACACACATCCGCAAAGTTCTTTCTCACAGCGCGCGAGAGAACCTTCTCTTCTCTCTCGAGTGCTCTCAAAGCTAGATGTTTGAGTATCATTTCGCAACACGTTTGGCGATGCCGCACGAATCGAGAAGGCCTCATCGCGGGCAATTAATCCGAAAGGTCGACCTCCCGTCATAATAGCTGTCGCTGGGACCCTCGGAACGAAAGCATCATTTATTCAGCAGGATGAGCGAAGCGACTCGAAATAGCTCGATGTACGTCGACTCGTCCTCTACGTCCCGCTTCCCCTTCGTGACTCCCACCTCGTCTTACTCGAAACGTAGTTGATCCACATGGCAGATAACTTGATGGCAGGCAACGACGAGCAGGTTCACAATCGAACCATCGTCCATCCGCAGTAAACTCATCGATCGGCCACCAATCGTGATCGCGAGCCAAGCGTGTATTCGAATCCTCATTCTCTCATAAAATATGTATATCGTCGCTAAATACGACACGACAGGACACACATCTAGTTGGAAACACGTCTGTTTGAGTTTGACGTGCTTGGATATCGCGCATTGAAAGGGCGAATTTGTAGCATCTGTCGCGCGTGTAGTCGTCGCGGTGACATTGTGATATTCTCGCGCCGAGAGGAAAGTCGTAATTATGATCGTCCGCTTGAGATTTCGCGGTTACTACGTCCATCTACCGTGGGTTCCGTAATCGCCCGATGCGATTGTCGACTGAAGCGTCTCATTAGTTGACGGAATCAAAATGAAATTTTGAAATGTTCGTTCAAGTCCCTCGTAGCTCTCGAGCCGCAATGCTTCGTTTCGCAAAGAGAAAAAGTAGAGACGCGAAAGTGGTTGAAAGAGGGTACAGATTGCTAATTGTTAAGCATTTTTATGTTCGATGCGAAAGGTCGATGTACGGTCGCATTATACTCGCGCGTAATCGTTACCATATATACGAGCATCGCGAAATCGAGATCGATATTCCGCGGCACGTTTCGCATATACGCGGGAGAAAGGAAATTTCCCTTGCAACGCGTAGTCGCTGCATCCTCTTGAACTGGTGCACCTCGCTGTCACGTTCCACGTACTCACACGTGCGCGTCTCACGGCACTGATTCTCTCAACGATTGAGTCAAGCTACAAGGTGATCAGCGAATTTCCGCGTTTTTCGAACAAAATCGATTAATAAGAATTTTACTCCTATCCAATTCGTGTGTTCTCTTATAGTCTTTTTCTCTTTTCCTACTCTCTTATGTCGTAATGTCACAAAGGGATTAATTATTTATTACGTTTAGTTATTTCGCTCACCTGGAACCTCTCTCGTCAAGAGACAAACGTGCCACATTAAAGTGAAAAGTATGTGCGGGAAAGTAGTGAAAAATTCGCAATTTGGGAAAATTTGCACACTAGGATCCAAGTCGTTATTGCTCACCGGATATCTGTGCCGTGTAGAAAAAGAGAATGTGACCCGACACAACGTGCAATACGTGTGAAAACGTCGGGCTTAACGTATAGATGCCCATAAAACCCGTAGCGAACGAACGGGCTTGTGCTTTCACTCAGGCGTCTTGCGAGCAAACGTTAGTTACTTTCTTTCGCTGGCGTAGGTACAGGAGCGCGTCCACGTAGGGCCGCGCCAAAGACAGCGACCGATCGTCGTCGAGAGAAGCGGCGACTCGCGAGTCGCCTTCCGTGGCTATTTACGCTGTAAGCATAAATATCGACGACTTGTACGAAAACTAATATTTTCACACGAGAGCCGAACAACAGGCGAACAAGCTTTGTTCAAGCTTAGGTTGCTTGTCGCGCGATATAGCGACGCGAAGCTCAGTAAGACATTCTCGCGCGAACCGGCATTCGGCACTTATACCTTCCAAATCTCACGTAAGCCGGAAGAATCTCACGGATTCGTGAGGTGCTACGTTGGAAAGCTGATTTTCGTCAATGGCGTGCTAACGTCTCTTCGGGAGCTTTTCATTGAATTCAGAATCCATTCCGTCCTTACAAATATAAATACACATACACGACGACAAGGACGAAGTTATCGCGTTAAACAATTTCAAAAGCCGATGAAGAAATTTCGATGAAGCCGATGATCGCCTTCTCTGTGCTCAGACAGATATTTTACATTTCAAGAGTTTGAACACGATGCAAAGCAATATAAATCGGACAGCGAAACGCGATTGCATCTCTTTTCCATTTCTTCATTCTCTTTCGCACATTCTGTCAAGTTTGGAAGGAACGCTGGAAGAAATCATTGCGCCGACTATTTACCAATTCTAAGACCCGTGTTACTTTCTCCAGCAAAGATACCCGAAGATCGATCAGTGAAAGCATACGATAATTGATCACAGACACAAAGAGGACCGTGAGAGGAACGATAACGCCGGAAAAATCCGATGCAACGGCTTCGTCGTAACCCGAAGACAGACACGTTTCCATCACACGCAGCGTATGACCGAGTGTACCGAATTTGTTCTTGCGACGCATGGCGGTATTAATGTTCAAATATAGGTGTGTGTGTGTGTGTGTGTGTGTGTGTGTGTGTGTGTGTGTGTGTCGACCGAATAATTTGCCAGCTTCACGTGCCTTCGATTACTTATTTTCGAGATCGTATCGCATCAGCCGACCGCCGACGGTACAGAGGTAAACGGTTAGCGTCCACGTATTAATAACGTCGACCTACTCTCTGAAACAAGTAATCGATACAAGATCACGGACGCGTGTTACATAAGTGACATGAGCGTCGACAATGATACCTCCGCGGTACAGCATTCTTGTGAGCGAGCGGCGATCGTTTCGGTCCATCATCTGCCAGCAGGTTGTACGATTCTTTTTTTTTTCATTTGCATCGGTGACTTGTGATTTCATCGGACATCAAGTACCATTTACACAACGATGGACAATCTTTATTATGACAGCTAATAAATCGCTATACGGTACAACTGTAAGAACGGATGAAGAACGCCGATCCACACGACTCGAGCACACGACGGATCACATCGTATGAAAAAATGGCACGATAGGCCGGGTTAGACACTGGCCAGGTAAAAATAGGCAGGTAGCATTCAATTACAAAAGGGTGACGCGCATAACCGATCGTCCCGTCTATGGGACAGCATTACGTATGCGTAACTTGAGCGACGCTCAAGTTTTACTCCATGACGAGCGCTATAAATAGCGCGCGACTTTTCATGTATAACCGACGCACGACGCGGCGTTCTCGCGTACCCACTGACGTGGAAACTGGCGGGAAATGTGCGCTTGCTAACTCTGTTTCGCTCTGCGTCTAAGAATAGATGCCTGTGTGGACACACATTTTACCTGGACTCGACGGATCCTCCTCGATAAAGAGAAGCAAGGAGGAAGATGGCTCGAAAATTCCTAAAAATCTATAATGCGGACGCGCGCAACAAAATGGTATCGACGGTATCGGACTCGTTAGGATCGAGGGACTGATCCCGTCAAACGACGTTCCGAGCGAATGTGTGAGGCACGTCGTCAATCGTCGATGTAATTCGGTCGAGTTAGCGAATTTCATAACTGCGTCGCGCGGTGGCTGCAAAGGGTGAGAGACGGGGCAGGGTGATGCGCGTCCTCGCGCGGGGGTGCACCTCGCAAATTCCGGGTGGAGAAGAGACGTCGGGCGTGGGCGTGGCGTGCAAGGGTGAAAAGGCGTGGTTACGTGCGATCAATAAAATCAGCCCCCCGCTCGCTCCCCTACCCCCCCTTCTCTTTGACCCTTCTGACATCGGCAATGGTTCGGTGGGAGGGGGTGGGTAGCCGGCGGAAAGACGCGACGTACCTCCGAAAAGTGAGTTTGTTGGCAAGAGACCGTTCCATGAGCGCAGGGGCTGTGCACGCAGTGTGCCGCATTACCGAACCACACGATTCCTTCACAAGCCTCCCTCACAAGCATGAGCGAACGTGAGCGTGAATATGAGCGCGCCCGCGCAATCCTCGACGGCTCAAGCTCTCTCTCGTGTCGTGTCCTAGTCGCCACCTAGTACCATGGCCTCTGCTGTTACGCGGGAGACTTCATTCGCGGGACGTCCGCACAGCCGGATTTCTCGCGCATGCAAGTTCACGTGGGAGGGTAGTGGCGATTCGAAGGGAAAAAAAAGAAAATAGAAATTCGAACAAGTTTCATCTCCGACGAAACTTTAGAGATCATTTGTGCACTATGGGCTAAAAAGAATATACGTAACTAAAGTCCATAGGAACGGAACAGATTAGTGAACGGAATTTCTACGATAAGACAGTCACGCAACGCGAGGCACCGTGTTCGATCCTTGTGCGATCCACCTGGTACGCAATGGATACGAATATAGCGTTGACAAGGGACATCGATTCGCGTGCTTCAGCGTGTTTCAAACTGAAGTTGTCGCGATATTGCGTTTCTACGCTCGCAAATCTCATTCGGGGCACGCGACACTTTACGTTTTACCTTCTTATCCGACTCTGCTAAAAGACAGATACCGTATAGTCGCATCTCTTGTTCTATCAAAATACCCACGTAACCGGCACGTTCGTCAAATTATCGGGCAAAAAATTCTCGAACGTCGTTACTGTTCTATTCGCCAAAGACGTAAACCCCTCTTTCTTTTTTACGACATATAATCAGGAGCCTCTTACCGGGTATACGCAAAGTGACCTTTACGATCCTCGATGATACATCAGGCGTAATAAAAGTCTCTCAGTCGTCGGAGAAAATCTCCGACGTGCATTCAACTGGAGTTGAGCACTTCCGACTAACAATTTCGCAGTAAAGTCAAATTACGTCATGTCAACTAACTTTTCATAATAATGCACTACCGATCAGCATCATCAATACAGTCGCCAAAAGTTATCCGTCTATCGATGACGAATCGTACCTCCTATAAAGAGGTTAAAGAGAATTGTGATAAAGATGCACGTATGAGATACTTTTCTCAAAAAAAGAGAAAATTTACGAACAATAATATAATATACCGTATATACATGAATGTAAATTCCCAGATGAAAACGTTCAGTCTACGAATAATTGATAATTAAATGCTGCGAATCTGGTTGTCTCCAATTCTGGTTTTCTCCCGTTAGATCCCAGAACGAACGTGGTATCTTTAGTATATGATACTTGTGCAACATACGCTCGGAAACCGAGTCTCTATAAGATTAAAGTTAATGACTCATTTCGATGGCCGCTTTCTCCTACGTGCGGCCAAATAGAGTGCGCCGCGTTTAATTAGTCATTCAGCTTTGCGCGTTGGACGAGAGAAACAATAAGGAGGAGGAACTATCGCGATCGAAACAAATTGTGAAAATGAGGAATTGCGCATGTCGCATTGAATCGAAAGTGGTTGACTATGAATCAACAGCGAATTTACCGTGACACCTATTATAAGTTCATTTTTTCAACTGATCGCGAAACGCTAAAAATGCAAGAGCCTTCAGTCGACTCAACTCGCGAGCACGTACGACTATATGTGATACGTCAACTAAAGCGACTGTTCTGACAAACATCGATCATTGAGTTAAATCCATTTAGTGTGACTGCAAACTGCCAATTCAACTCGTGCTAGCTAGTCAGACCTCACCATCGTATCACGCAAGACTTTTCGATCTTTCTCATATTGTCTCAGATCGAATCATCGCTGAGGAATCGCGGAGATGACGCGTGAGCTCACTTTGAAACTCATTTTATTCTCACCTACTCGCATTTTTTATGTCTCTTTATGTACACCAGTAGATCTACAGAGAGAAAGAGAGAGAGAGAGAGAGAGAGAGAGAGAGAGACTTTCCGTTCGTCGAGAAAGAGATCGATCGGCGAAACGGGATCGCGTTATTCTTAAGCGAAATGCTGCGTTGTTTTAAGGCCAGAGCTAATCGATTGTGCGCGCAGGCCATGGTCACCTGGATTTACATCGCGCGTATTCTACGACTTATATCTCGACGATCATCTATGCACCGGCTGTCTTCAACGACTACGACGCTCGTGTCTTGGACGACTTGGACACTTGGATTACAGCTACGACGTGTAAAGTGTTGTAAAACGAGCGAGAGAGATTGCGATCAATAAGACGAACGACACGAGTCGTTTGGTGGATAGAACAATGATATTTTGCGGAAATAACTATCACTTAATATATGTGCATGCACATGAATTACATTATAGTTTAGGAAATGTCGGAATCGTCAGAGCATTTAAGGTGGACATTTTCAAAGCTCACGATTTATTTTCTCACAAATCCATCCTCGGAGGCCTCAGTCTTACATCGGTGCGAACCGATACCGACGTCATGCTTCCATCTCCCGCTTTCCCCGGCTGTTGACGCCTCGTTCGTACTTTGTTGAGTAAATCGCTTGTTTGCATGAGAAGCAGATGTTTACACGGTGCCGACAAACGCACTTACGTAAACGCCATCGAACGCTGCACCGACAGTGATTGCGATTCCGAGGGACGAGCACGCGATGCAACGCGCTGAGTTTTTTCTATTTTGGCGCCAACAATCGATTTTTTCTTTCTTTTGTTTTAATTTCGCGTGTCCCCGTCGACTTTTGCAACAGCCTATCATCGATTTACCTATCGACCATATTCAACGATCGCGATTGCACCTCGTATTGAGATATCTTGCAAATCCTAAAAATTGTGAAAGTTAAGATCTTGACCATGCTTTACGCGCACGTAAAAAGTCTCTCGGAGCAGCGAGGAGAACAAGACGCGAACGGTATCTCGCAAAATTCGTGGCTGCGTGGAAATGCAACGGAATAAAAGAGAGGCTGATAACCTCAGAGATTTCAATTCGTGCGAGTAAACTGTTCTTCTCTCCGATTATTCCTCTTATCGTCTCTTTTCTCTCTTTCGACGCTCATCCTCCAAGCGAAAGGAGGTAGAACTTTAGATAAACAATATCACAATAATATTGAATTGGAAGCTCGTTTCGTGGGGAATTTTTATATCGTTTGTGAACGAGGACAAGGGTTAATATGTACCTGCCACAACCAGCGCGTTCTCTTTTACGAGGAGGCCAAAAATAAATTATTGTTCCGGCTTGTTTCTGCTCCGGGGTGCCGTCGGGTCCGACGGATCCCCATCGTCTCCCTTTGTTCACCGTGCAGCCCTCATCGAGGCCGACCGTCCGCGACGGTGCGACCACCTCCGTCGTCATCCGCAACGGCGTACCTAATATAATATTCCAGGCAATTACAATGTTTGCGGATCAAACAGAGGGACTCGTTCATCCCCGTCCGTAACGCGACGGGCTCCCTTCGGTAGCTGGTAACCCCATTCCCCCTCACCGTCGCGAGTCGGCGCGGGTGGCAACGCAATGAGGGGCCGGCCAGATATACGAGAACGATTTCTCGTCTGCTTTTTTAACGAGCTCTAAAACATTGACTGGTTTTTTCGAGGTGCGAGAAATGTGTCACAAGCGCACACTATAGTTTTTGAGTCGTATTTTGGAAGAAACGCAACAAAAAAATAGGCAACGAACAAACAATGCGCGATTTATATTCTCTTCTGTTGCGCCCATCTGACTCGTTCATCTTGCGCGAATCTTGCCTCACCTGGTTCCCATAAGCGTTCGCGCACGGTACGCGTCGCCTTTTGCACGTAACGCGTAACTGCGCCCTACCTCGATCATTGTCGTTGCATCCTCACGGAACGCAGCCAGGAATCACACCGATTGCGACGAAAGAAACTCTCTCTTTCTCTCTCCCTCTTTGAAATAACTTGCCTAAATATTGGCGTAACCGTTAGAAAATTTATTCGAACGAAGCGACCGAAAAATTACGTTTCCATTCGAATGTGCTAACACGCGCGACGTGTGCCTCGCGTACAATGGCAAGAGCGCAAGACTGTTATAAACAGAACACTTAGAGAGACGTCGCTTGCACAATACGCGCGCTATGCGCGAGATTGCTGAAATCCGGTAAGATTTTATTTCCCGCGACTCTTTTGTCTCTAACGAGATTTCGCGAGAGATTTAGCGCTCGGCCGCCCTACCTGACGCGTCGGTAGTCTGTGAACTCGATCGTACGGAACCGAATTACACGGACCGTTCGCTTGATATTCCAGTCGACTCTTCCTCATCGAATACTTTCTTCCGTCCCGCGCTCTTCTCTTTTCCTTCCACCGCCGTTCAGTCAAGCTCTGCGACCTGGAACGTGCTGTGGTTCGTACGCACGTTCGTACATATACAGACGCATTTTCGTAATAGCGGACGAACCGCCGTCGGGGAAACGGATAAGTCTTTGCTCGATAAACATCTTCTTTCCATTTTCTTTCTCTCTCTCCCCCCCCCCCCCCCC
>NW_022639452.1:150703-151195 GCF_010583005.1 Odontomachus brunneus
CCCCCCCCCACCTCTCTCTCTCTCTCTCTTCTTGTCTATTCTTTCTACGCTGTACATTTTACATACATACATACTCCATAATTTATATTCCAATGTTTCCACGATAGTAATACCGACACATGTCACGCGACTCATTTGTATTCCTTATTTCATCTTTGATTCTTGCCCTGCTTAAATTACAATGTACTTGTGCAACTTTGGACGTGAATAGTCGTGTGTTCACGTATTCATCGAGCAATTTTACATATTAAAAACTGTGTTAAAAGCCGTACTTACAAGGGAGCATTGGCTAAGAGACACGAAATGCAATGTGCCTCAAAGTAAAACAATTAATTGGACACAACACAAAGGACAGTTTCATTAGTGTTGTCGTTAGTAAAATGCGAAAAATCGGAAGGTCGCTCCGTGTGTTCGCGAACACAAAAAATATAATGTATATAATTATATATATATATATATATATATATATATATATATATATATATATATATA
>NW_022639452.1:151205-192717 GCF_010583005.1 Odontomachus brunneus
TATATATATATATATATATATATATATATATATATATATATATATACGCTATATTTGATTCTATTTGTCCTACTGCTGTTCTCACGCTACAGAAGCTCACGTCGCGAGTCGTGACCGCCGATCCCAAGCCGTTCCGATTCGGAAAAGTAGAACTGTCAGATAAACGTGGCTTCCCCTTCATGCTCCCGAAGAACATTAATAAGACGATCAGCTGGAGATCGTCTTATTCAGTTTAGTTCAGTGTCCGTCAGCAGCGGGATAAAAGTCGCGGCTGCAAGTCGACAATAATGGGAAAACGTGACAGATCCATACAGGTAACGTGAGTAGTTTGGGTACTCTCCGCGAACGGCCATCGTTGGTAGGATACGAATCCTGTAAATGTTACCCCGCTGGGTCAACAGCTGAATTGACTGATCGATATCTATTAGTATTTTCGCTTCCCGAGAGCAGAGATACGCGAGCGCGATCGAGTTGTCACTGCGCATGTACGACTGTAAATACCGACTATACAAAAGTCAAACATATGATACAATAAAGTTATTATAAGGAGAAAAAGAATTAAGTCAAGGAACTAACCACAATATATTTTGTAAATCAACTGATTTCTTCTATTTACTAAGAAAGATTATTGGAATTAACATTTTCTTTTTCTAGCGACACACTTTATACTCTCGCCGTTTCTAACTCATACAGCTTCAACGAATTTTGCCCCTTATGTTTCAAAGCTAACTATTTTCAGAGCAGCAACACGATCTTACGTCGAGCAAGCTTACCTGAAGTAACATTCGTTTCGATTAATTTCGTGAAAATAATTCGATATTACTTGGTAGTAATATCTCTTGAGACGTGAAAAGGAAAACTCGCGTCTTTACTTATTAATCCGTTCATCCAGTCGCTCAAAGTCACGCCGCGTAACTGGAAATGCCGTCAAACGATATAACGCCCCAGCCCGACGTCAGAAACAACCTTAATTTAACATTCGATCGTACGGGCGATGACGCGTACGACTCGCGACACGAAGGGCGACAGCGCCATAGGCTAAGGGTAAAGGTTCAGCTTCGCGACATTAACCTCCGTCTAAGACGAATTTCTACGACCACCCATCTCGATTCACCACTACATTTATCTACAAATTTTCTCGTCGACACGTTAAACGCTGCACCGAATTTGACATAGCGCGACGTTATCTTTGCTTAATTTATTATCACGAAATATATCACATATCACGAAAATCACAAGCAAGATCAAGTTCTACACAATAAAGAAGTACATATCAAGAAATGAAGATTTCCACGATCTTCGTTGCGGAACATCCAGACAGAACTCTCTTCAGCTTCAGTGCTTTGTCCTTTTTTGTTGCTTTTTGCCTGACATCGGAAACTTCAGTCCCGATAGTACAGAGAGACACGAGGAGGAGCGACTCGCTAACAAATTCTCGTTAATACCTTTTCGTTTGTAGCTACACACGTTTGTACAACGCAAATAATCTTTTTGGCCAAATTGTGATACGTCCCGTGAGCGAAACAAAAGACTCTTACCTAAGCGATTATTGAAAACAGCTCTGGATACATAAACTTGTTACGCAACCTGGGTCAAACGATCTTCTCCATATTTGGTTAAACTATATCGACCGCCCTTCTGACAGCACAGAAAAAGGACAATAAGATACCTATGGACCTTCCCATCTACGTTTCGTACAGTAGACTCCGGTAGCGGAGTTCGATATTCGCCGTCATCGAATGCCAATCAACAATCGTGACCCCACGAGTCTAGTGAAGCAAAACGGAAAAATGAAAAATTGCGCGGTGGCAATGTCTCCTGGAAAACGAAATGTACTATACTCACGACTGAATCCGCGCTTACCGAAGCAGGGTCTCGCAATCTTACCTTGCATACCGACCCTGCGTGACCGACCGCTGCGTGATGACGATGAGGATGCGATTGAAAAACACTGCCGGCTGGCCTGCCGGCCAGGCAAGCAAGCAAGCAAGCAAGCAGGCAAGCAGGCAGGCAGGCAGGCAGGCAGGCAGGCAGGCAGGCAGGCAGGCAGGCAGGCGGATAGACAGGCAGGCAACCAGCTAGCTAGCCAGACAGCCAGCCAGCTAGCCAGCACGTTCGAGAACCCCTTTGGCTCGGAGAGGGCGGCGGGGAGCTCACAGTCGCTTCACAGGTGAGGCCGTATCGACCTGACGCCAGAAATACCGCGCAGCATCGACCGTCGTCGTTATACCTGGTCTCGCCCTCCTCCGCTCCTCTCCGTTGGCCTCACCTATCGCCCCCGGTCACCCGGAGGATGCGGAGGGTGCCGTGCACCCAGTCGATGGTGGAGGGTTTGGGGGCTGACGCACGGTCTCGCTACCACCAATCCCTGGATCCTGGCGGCTGCGGCTGCGCCCTATCCGCATCCTCCACGGTGAACCCGCGATCGCCGCCACCACCGCTGCCGACGCCACCACCGCCGCCGTCGCTGCCGCCGCCGCCGCCGCCACCGCCGCCGCCACCGCCGCCACCGCCGCCGCCACCGTCGCCGCCACCGCTGCCGCTACGACGGCAAGAGAGGGCGCCGTACGACCCGGTGGCGGGGAGGACTCTGAGGGCAGACGTTCCAAAGCCACCCCGACGGAGAGACACGCCGAGACGCCCCAGCCACTGGGAGCCCTTCGGTCTTAGTAAGTATCCTGGTCGATCTCGTTTCCTGTTCCCTTGTGCTCATATTTTTCCCTCGTTTGCTCTTGGCGCCCAGGTCTTCTTCGTTCCCAGGAACGAACGAACGGTGCGTTTATACGTTCAACTTCTGTGCGAGAACTCAGTCCTTCCGCTACACTTCCCAACTCGATGTACTAGAATAGGTGGTAACTTTCGATACGCGATCGCTGCATTCGGAACATACTTTCCAATACATTTCCTGCTCTTGTGGCTTTGCGTTCGTTCTATTCTCAAAGATTGTATTCATTGAGGCAACCTGAAACTCGCGACGAGCTCGAGAAGCATCGATCTAAGCAATCGTTGCGTCGCGTACTACTTCTTGTTGCGTCGCGTACATATAATTGCTCTCTTTCAGTAATTTCCCATTTATATCAAGATATTCATACGTAATATGTGATTCGACGAGGTGTTCCTCGACAGGTATCGACAAGATGCCGTGTTATAATGTCAATGCGCGCGCACAGCTACCACCTTTACAAAAGTCCGAAACATCTTCACGCTTCTCTGGCTCACATTCCTCCGAATGTGATATCCGAAAGAACACTTGGAAGAAATTATGAAACGAGATTCGGAGTGTTTTCGTGTTTAGTAGCTCCGAATGAATGTCGCGCCGCAAGCAACACTGAGAAAATTCTAGAGTTTCGGTTCGAATTTGTGATTAGGAGAGCGATGGAATAACAAGGGATATCGCTACCCCTCCTGCAAACAACAGCGCACGAAATAACACGTGGCTGTCAAATAACTATATCGCGATGCGGCGAGAGGGTAAAAATTACCTTGGGAAGTTACGCACGTGTGTAATGCCCGGTCTTCCTCAAATGCATGGTATAGCACTCGGATGTTATAGATAGACGCAGAAACGCTATATTTAACTTGCCCATTGGTAACGCGTACATAAGATAATAGAAATGTTAGTAAAAATTGTGTCGACTATACGAGAAGACATGAATATATAGAATGCAAACGTTGCACAATATACCCCACTCATACTAGCGCGCGCGATTGCGCAAATGAAAAATATGTTGATAAATTTCAACTCGAAGGTCAACGGACCCTCGCAAACGCGGACATTGTTTCTATGAAAGAAATGAATTACGTGCCCCCGCTTTACACTTGTTCACTCGCCACACTCTCGTTGATTCTTGAATTTTAGTTTAATGTTCTTTTTTTTTATATCGCGACCAGTAGGCGTTTGAGTCAAAGAGGTCAACTTCGATCGCGAAAGATAATGTCGGATACATTGACTTTGTCGGATTTGCAAATACGTAGCTTGCAGAATTTCATCGCAGTCTGTTACGCAGTTTGCGCGCGCGCAATGCAGAAAACTCTTTCCGTCCCTTCAGCCCCAGAAGGAACGAATCGATCGTTATTGTTCCCGAGTCTCCGTCGACTTTAACCGATTGGAAAATATCACGCTTTGTTGCAGATTCGGTTGTTTGAACTCGGCTGAAAAGGTGGAGGGCCCAGGGACGCGAGGAACCAAGGAGTCGGTGAACGACTCGAAGGACGAAGACGGATCGGACGTCACCTCGACTCTAAGCGGCCTGCTAGCCGGTCTTCCGACCTTGGTGGGCCCCCAACGCCTCGCCAATTCTCTCAGGCAAAAGTTCGCTAGCAACTCTGGTGAGTCGTCCAATTCTTCCCGTCGAGTACTTATTATACCTATTATTCGTTGACATTTTCCGCAAAGTAGTCAATCCCGTGTTGTATCGATCTCGAGTCGTGCCGTTAGCGAGAATCGCAATTACACAAACGCCCGAGGAGCTAACAATCGATGCAACAACTGTCGTTTCAAATAATCCGACAATTTTGATAGTGCATTTACTGCAGTTGTACTTTGTGAGAATTTTTGATAATTTAAATAATACTGGACTAAATAAACGATAGAGGCAAAGTTGCCCGATTCTAGAGGGAATTAAAATCAAGCTATAAACACTTTTCATTTAAGATTGCAGAACCGGCAGGTTACTGAAAAAGTTGGTAAATGCACTTGACAACTTTTTCTGCAATCTCGCGCGAGAATTCCTTTCGGCTACTCTGAACGTTTGAGCAAATCGTTTCACTGATACATGACGATGTTGATGAGAAACATAGGCGACACACTTTTGCAGCGTATGCTCCACGGCATAAAGCAGGTCTTAATCAACTGTAACTTGTTCCCAACAACAAGCGACACTGTTCGCTACGGATAGTTGCATAATTGTTTCAACAACCGACAACTCGGCGAACGACTCGGACCACTATAGTTCCGGAACATTTTCGCAACACTTACACTCGTAAAGTGATTAGCGACGACACCGCTAACAATACCTCGCACGCGTTTCGAACCGCGCCCCTTGTTTTCTCAGCATTTTGCCGTGCTGTTTTTATCCCGAGGTAATACGAGGCGCGATATACTAAGATGTAGAGTCGATTTCGTCTTATCGAGGGGGAGCCCCCATCCGGTATCATGTTCTCTTTGAATTGCGGAAAGAGAGACAAGAGACAGGGACACAGAGACATAGAGAGAGAGAGAGAGAGAGAGAGAGAGAGAGAGAGAGAGAGAGAGAAGAAAAGAGCGAGGGCGAGAATATTACTACGCATATTCTCTCGCAAGGTGAATCCTGCAAGAAGAAAGTGTACGCGATCGCGGTTGGGTGTCGATTCGCGCTGACCAGGCCGGGTCAGGGCTCCCCTGTTTTCCCCTGAACAGCTTTCCCAGTCCCGAGTCGCTTCTCCGTCGTCGCATTGCCACGTTGTTGACAAGCGTGGAGAAGCTACGCGGCGCGCGCGCGCGTGTATATCAATATTCCGCGAGCTAATCGTGCCAACTCGGTGATCTGTTGTAGGTTACCCCCGGCCCGGCCTGATGCGCGCCGCCCCAATCGCGACGATCTCTTGGTCACGCTCGCTCCCCAAAGTCGCACGAGAGGTGACCGCAGTTAGTTGCTCCCTCTAAACAAACCCGGAAGACGTCGGTCGACCCGCAAGCGACCAGCTAGACTCGAGCCGCCACCATGACGACGATACCGATACTCAACATGGAGTTTGGCGAACTCAAAGAGATCGTCTGGTCGAAGCTGCAGGAGCCAAAAGCGCAGCGTAAGCTAATCCTGATCATCGTGTCGGTGGCGCTGCTGCTGGACAACATGCTATACATGGTGATTGTGCCGATCATACCCGACTACCTTCAGTACGTAGGCGCTTTCGGGCCTATCGAGGATACGGAGAACACAACCGGACCACCCGCTCATCACGGGCAGGACTCGGCCACAGGAATGCTGTTCGCGTCGAAGGCGATCGTGCAGCTAATGGTGAATCCGTTTTCCGGCGCGCTCATCGACAAAATCGGTTACGATATTCCCATGATGATCGGACTGTGCATAATGTTCCTGTCGACCAGCGTGTTCGCGTGCGGCAAGAGCTACAGCGTGCTCTTTTTCGCCAGGAGCCTGCAAGGGGTCGGCTCCGCATTCGCCGACACCGCTGGCCTCGCCATGATCGCCGATCGCTTCACGGAGGAAGCGGAACGCTCCAAGGCCCTCGGTATCGCGCTGGCCTTCATCAGTTTCGGCTGCCTGGTGGCACCGCCGTTTGGCGGCGCCCTGTATCAGTTCGCCGGCAAGGAGGTGCCGTTCCTGATACTGGCGTTCGTCAGTCTGGCCGACGGTTTCATGCTGCTGCTGGTAATGAAGCCGATCAAGGAGCAATTGCGCGACAGGAACAGGGAGCAAAAGTCGACGATACCAATCTGGCGGCTACTCATGGATCCGTACATCGCCGTGTGCGCTGGCGCCTTGATGATGTCGAACGTCGCGCTGGCTTTCCTCGAGCCAACCATCTCGCTCTGGATGGAGGACACGATGACACACGACAACTGGAAGATCGGTATGGTGTGGCTGCCGGCTTTCTTTCCACACGTGATGGGCGTGATGATCACGGTGAAGATGGCCAAGCAGTATCCGCAGTACCAGTGGCTAATGGCGGCCTGTGGCCTCGCGCTCGAGGGCCTTTGCTGCTTCATCGTACCCTTCTGCAGTACATACAAGATGCTGATGATCCCGGTGTGCGGCATCTGCTTCGGCATCGCGCTCATTGACACTGCCCTGCTGCCGACGCTCGGTTACTTAGTGGACGTGAGATACGTGTCGGTTTACGGTAGCATTTACGCGATCGCCGACATATCGTACAGCCTGGCGTACGCGGTAGGGCCGATCATAGCTGGCGGCGTCGTCGAAGCGATCGGCTTCACCGCCCTTAACATCGGCATCGCTTTCTCCAACTTGCTGTATGCACCAGTGCTCTACTATCTCAGGCACATCTACGACTTCAAGCCGTTCCAGGACGAGGCAAACGTGCTGATGCAAGACCCGCCCGACAAAGAATACCAGACGTATGTTCTTCAGGAACAGCGACCGATCACCGGCGAGATCGGCAATCACTTGAATCAGACACGCATGGAGACGAATGTCGACCAAGGCTACGACCGAAACTACCAAGCGACACCGGGCTACGACCAAGCTGGCTACGGGATGCAAAGCGCGAATACGATCGGCTACAACCAGGTCGTTCACGAACAACCGCCAGTCTACAATCAGGCTACGGCCGGCTACGGCGGCCAACACGGCGGCGAGCAGTACGGTCAGCAGAGGAATTACGCGCTGGAGCAGCAGGAACAGAGGGGCGCGCAGGTTGATGTGAACCCCTTCAGAAGAGCGCCTGATGCGGATCAACGGCCGGCCGGGGACAGTAACCCTTTCAGGCAAGGAATGTACTAGATCGTGACGACTGCCGCGCGATGTCTCGTCTCGTCGTCTGTTACAACGTCGATTACAGCGGCCGACTTTGGCTCGAGAGTGACGCTGTGTTTGAAAAAATAAGAGTGAGAGAAAGAGAGAGAAGAGAGAGAGAGAGAGAGAGAGAGAGAGAGAGAGAGAGAGAGAGAGTCTTCGAGACAGGCTTCCACTTATCAGCGGAAAAACAAACGCGCTCGCTGAATCTCGGTCGTACTCCGAGTATCGTCGGTCTTAGTCGGGGATGAGAGGCAACGACTTCCAAACAGTCATTCCGCGAACGATGAATCATGACGGTCCCGGGGCCTCAAGATTCGAGCTTTTACCTGATGTTTCGCTGGCGTGATGGCGCAAATCGCAAACGCAACGCGAAGGAAGGAGAGGAGAGACAACGCATCGATTTGGCGCGTCATCACTTACGACAAAATATATGACATTGAGAGACTATATAAGACTGAAGTGGGGGTAAGTAAGACAAGTGTGTCGGTACGGCAGAAAGAGAGCGGCCCTTTTCGTCGGAAAGAGAAATTTCAAGGAGAATGAGTAATAGTCGCAACATCGAAATAAAATTAGAGTGAGAGGGAACGTACGCGTGTGTCGGTGTTACGGAAGAAGAGAAAGGATCTTTGCGTCTTTTATCGCGAAATATGCGCGATCTAGGACGCGAATCGTCATTGCACCGAATAAGAGAGAGGTTTTGCGAGCGAGGATGCTGAGCAAGTTGTTTTGAGTTCTTATGGCTTTTCTTGAAAATATCGTTCTATCGTTGGACGGAAGTGTCATATCGCTAATTTTAAGGCATCAGAGAGAAATCTAGGAAGTAAGACTTTTAAGTTAAGTAGGCAATTGTATAGGAAGTTGCGAGAATGTGCGGTCAAAACTCGACGGTTGAAGTTTGCTCCGCATTGGCAAAGTATTCGCTTCGATCTTTGAGCGAGACCTGTTATCCTGATGCTATAATTATCGAGAAATGTCATCTCGACACTACTTGAAAGATAACACTCAGACCTACCAGTTTTCAATTAACGAAATCTGCAATCTGTTGTATATTTTATCATCAATGATATTCTTTGTCATAGTTAATTACTATAAACGTTGGTGAAGCGAAATAAAACATCTACAAGATTCTTCAATCAAATGCGTCTCGATTTTTTAAATTGTCGACATTTACGTTTCATCCGCACATCTATATATATATATATATATATATATATATATATCATTTTTTTGGAGAATATACCAATAAAAATAATTATTCCGGTCGATACGAAATGAAGAAGATATCTCTTGCGATCTCGTCGTTAAAATCCCAAATGGATAAAAGACCAGAACGATTATCTGTTCTAACCACAGAGAAAGTTGATGACTTTTACGCAGCGTCAAATCATCCGTAATCCGTGTCGATCGGGTACTTTGCTGCGATAATAGAGCAATACGAGTACCAAGGCGCAAGCGCCCCGAAATAAACGTACATATGTATTTTTATGAGATTACTTTTCCAATTGAAAAGATCTCGTTGATTTCGTTTATCGTGGAAAATTGCGCGATTTACTTAGAAGTAGACATGTGTGACATATTTCTATTTATATATATATGTATATATATATATGTATGTATGTATGTGTATATATGTATATATATATATATATATATATATATATATATATATATATACACATTATATGTATATAATTATATACGAAATTTTTTTTATCGTGTATCACAGTGACTCGGCTGCAAGGTTACGCAGCGATTATCGCGACATACTTTTCGATCGTTTAATATATACAGATCGTTTGAGATATATAATAATAATAATATATCGAAACGGCACATATACGGTATATATACCAACTGGACATTAATTGATGGCAATTTATGGCACATGCAATACGTGTACAATGTGTCAAATGTTTACGCGGTTGCGCGTGACTTTTTCAACATTATATATTTGCGTGTAACATTTCGTCCACGAGAGGAAACTATAAACATGATAAAAAGAAAGAAAAAGCCAATACGTTCAAAAAGACGGCCCGACTCGTCTTTAATTTTTGTTTGATTCTGCTTTCGTTGTCGATACCTGCCAAACCTTACAACCGAGCGAACAACATTCGTACATTCGTACCTACTCGTCGATACTAAGAGGCGTCGCGAAAAGCAACAACTGATTATTAATCAACGCGTACGCTGATAGCGACGGCGAAGCACTGATATGGCGATGATCGGCGACGTAAAGGGCGCGAGGAGGATTCCCTCTTCGATCGCATCAGAGAATCTGCTTTGCTCGCGATCGAACCTCGGGACCACTCGCCCACCGCGCGGACCCACGAGGATCGTCGCGAGTGTTTTCAGTTAACAGTGCCTGAACTTTGCAGTTTTTATCCCTGTTGTCGCGAAACTCGTAGTACGAACGAATATCGTCAACTCTCCCGTTGCATCCAAGCAAATGTGTACCCGACCTAACGTAACGTAGACACTATCTATTAGACCGCAAAATACATATGAGCATGTACCTAAACGTAGGCTACGTATTTTATTTTATAGCTAAAACAGAAAAGCGTTCTATCTTCGCGTTGTGGCGTTTCGTTTCTATGAGCTGGCCTCTAAACTTAAGAATTTTATCGTAATGGCAACGTATGACTCGCCGATAATAATCGCCGCGATTCTGCTGGAAGATCGAGATTGAATTGACTCGATCATACTTAACGACTCCTCATTCGAATGAGTTCCAGCTCCGCTCTATTTATTTTTTTAGCGATTTACATTTAAGACGATTAGGACGATCATGTGCGTTCAATATATAAATTACATTTACGTAAGATATTATCACTCATTCCTTCTCGATTTGAGACCAGTGAAGTCGTCGAGCTGTCGCGTACCGAGAGTACGCATTCATTATCGGCAAGGCGTTGCATCGGTTGCACTACAGTTATACGTACAGTTATACGTACACGTATTATACGTATTATACGTATGTCGCATAAACAACTATTTGTAGCTTCTCCTGTCTCTTGTAAATATACGTATATACACACACACATATACACACACATATTATGTGCCATTCATATGCATGCATATATATATATATATATATATATATATATATATATATATATATATATATATATATGTATATATATAATGCGTGCGGAAGAGAAAAGGAGAAAAGTGACTTTTTTCTCGTGGAAGCATCGCATACAGGATGACCCACAACTATTGCCAGTTCGTTCAATCCTACGTATTTTGTTACTAAAGCTCTCTGTTCAAATTTTGTCATTTTCTCATCTATTTAAACTTGTTTCGTCAAATATTTTCTTTTTTGTACCTCAACAATTATGACAGATTGAAACGAGCATTTTTCCTGTGTTACCCTTTTATCTCATCATTTTAAATAGTGACAGTTTTGTGAATGTTGTGAAAACGTCGGTATGCGAATATGAAAATTTTTCTTTTTTCTACGTCGAAATTAGAGGCCAGAGAGAGAGAGAGAGAGAGAGAGAGAGAGATAGAGAGAGAGAGAGAGAGGGAGGGAGAGAAAGACAGAGGAAGAAAGAGAGAGTGCTGAGCAAAGTTATTATTATCCTAACGCAAATGTATAAGAGTCAACAGTCTCGAAAATGTTCTTGAGAAAAGTGAAAAAGTTCTTTTTCGGAAAACAAAAGCAAAATCAGTTTTTTTTTTCTTTTTTAGACAACTACATATGTTTCTTGTCGTTTCCAGAAAACAATAATATAGATAGCTTTTTGGAAAATGTAACAAATATGACAAATAGCAACACGACAGTCGTTTTGTCTAAAGAATAACATGGAACAGTGCTCTTATTTCGGGGATACTTTCTCCATTTCGAAAAAAGGAACGAGTTTAATGTCTGGAATCTTATTTGAAATGTTTAATTCGTACGAGCAGTATTTTTACATATAACATAGCACGATATATTCCATATATCGAAACCTTGCTCAGCACTGTCGGGAACGATGTTGAGAGTGCGAATAGTTTCACTACGATATTTTTCTCATTTCTCGAAATCGAATTCATTTTCCAAGCATTGTGCGAGACGACGACATAGCGGATACCGGCGATCTCCAACTTATTACAAAGCTATATACGAAGTGCACGTACATACACATCATAAACAGGGAAATATGGTCTCGCCGGTATTATATATTAAATTATTCGTGCGCGGTAAACAGTCGATCGTGCACCTTGAGATTATCGTAAGCGTAGCGTATTACTTGCAATACATCCACACTTTGCGCGCACATGTACACACTTATACGTACATATACATACACATACAGCGTATGAACAACATACACACACACACACACACACACACACACATGTATGTATGTATATTTAATTGATGAAAAACCAAGTAATTTGAAATGCGTATATAATTGAAATCCTATGACACTGTAATGTTGTTGAACCGGTTATTAAAGATGTCATTGTTACCGAAGAATACCACATGTTGCACTTTATACTGTGTCGGTATACCTCATTGTTGATCTCTCGAGTCTACATCTGGACGTTGCGACGAACGGACGGATTTTCAAATTCGCTTACAACTCGACGCACGGTCGAAAGTATCGAGACAGCACCGATATCGTAGCGTGAGATAATGCAAAGGATCAGCAAGCAGTCAGAACGGAGCTCAAGCTCTCAAGTCTTTCGACACGCGTCGCGTGGTATTCGGACCAGATGAAAAAGCGAGCGCGGAAAAGCGAGCGAAAGCGATGACGACACGAGATATTCATGGAATGTCTGTGGGGCTGTAGTGTCACCCTAACCCTATCAAAGTGTAATAATATTTATATTAGGGCGCAGCTGAAAGAGGGTAGGGCGGCGTGCCGTAGGGCTGGGGTAAGCGAAATGCTTCGGAGCTATCCCCCCCCCTATACCGGCTGTTTCCTGGTAACAATCGGCCCACCGATATCGATCGCGTAACGAGTACGCGTCATCGATAACGCCGCTAATTCTATCCTGTATCGATTGATCGAACAATCGAATTATGTTTTATAATAGGGGCATGTACTCACAAAGCTACGTGTGCGTACGTCAGCAACTTTCAGTATAGCTTTCGCGCGTTACTTATTCTACCTTTCTTTGTAACGATGTTGTAAACAGGAAATGGGAATAGTCGTAGAAATAGTTTTAATTTCTCACACTATTTAATATATCGCGTTCCTACTCGTTCATATGATCCGTTTACTTTGAGAATTACACGAGTCATATGGTACACGAATGGATGTATCTACGTGTCCCGGATCGTAAGATTGTTGTGAGATTACAAATGACGTAAATATCGGTGTGCACACCTTAAGACGCGGATTATCGATTTTTTTTTTCTATTTTTGCTTCTCGCGACAGCGTGTCTAAAAGTCTGGTATTCTTGGGTCTGCAAAACACACAAGTGGAACTCGAGTTCGTTGTTTGACAAATATTACTTGAAAATCACGACAAAGAAACTGCTACTGCGTCACAAATTTTCTCGTTTTTGTTGCATCTTTGACGATTCGGGGCGGCAAATAGCATCGTCTTGTCGGAGACATCAATGAAATCCTCAAAGATCTCAACGGACAAATGAGAGCCTAAGTGAAACACGACGCTGCTAAGGAATTTTAAAAGGAGAGCAATGTTACGTTAAACTATGAATTATAAACGAATTGTCGCGAGGAGATGATAATTACGACGTATCGATATAAATCAGAAGGACTCATTTCGAGTTGATTAACCAAAAGACGTTATCGAGCGCGGATTTTGCTCGAGCACGTCCGTAGAATTTCGGCTAATAATATCTCAGAAACGGCTCCAAAGCAGCAAACGAGCCGACAAATCGGATTCACGGGATGCTGGACGTTACGTTGGACGCGGCCAAAGCAGAATAGCGCGGGGGGTAGTCCACACCGAACTCGATTAGGTTTCCGACGCCTCTCCGTCCTTGCCCTTTACTCCTTATCCAAGCTCGCGACCCTTCAAGATTGGCCAGGCACGATTAATTGACGGTAGTCCCTTCGAGACTTCGCGACGTGATTCGAAACGACAGCTACGAATTCCAGGAGGGTGCGAAGAAAGGCACAAGGGTGTACGTACTCGACGTGGATTCGTGTCGGGTGTCAGTACTGTAAGATTAAGTCATTGGCTCAAACTTGTTGATCATAATTGAAGTTACATTGTCTTGAGATATGTTGAGAGAGATCGTCACGACGAGTATCGTCAATTTTTAATACGACTAATTGCATGGACGAAGGGAGGATAGAGGAGGAGGAGGTGGAGGGGAGAGGTGAATAGATACAGTTTTCCGCGCGCGCTTTAAATGCTCTAAACATATTGTCTTATTCGTCCCCGCTTTAAGCTTTAACCGAACGAGGAAGAAAGATTCCATAATCTAATAGAATCGTATTATGCGTGTCATACGTGCACGATACGGCCATATCTCGTATACGTATCTCCCCCGAGTACAGACCCATTAATCATGTCGATACATGCAGCTATCGTTAGTGAGAGCGAACGTTAATACTCGCTAATTAACGATCCCACAGCGATCGCTACAGTCGAAATTCAGGACGAGAACTTTGCAGTCATTTGTCTTCAGGGTCGAACTATATATACTTGTGAGAAGTAAACGAAGCTACATATACGAACGAATACATACGGTACATTGTCGTGTCACGACCGGTCTCATCAATGTGTGGTTTCGAACAAAAACGTAGAGAGAGAATTCATTTGATACTGAATTTTTATGTGCACTTAAGTGACGCACACATGAATTACTGAAAAATCTGCCTCTGAAATAGAACAGATCCTGATGCTACGAAAAATTACGCATGCGATTTATTGAATTAATAAAAAATAAAATGGGACATATCGAATAGCATATCGTTAGCGACAATTTATCAATTGATCGAAACGCAAAGACCCAGTGACATTTAACATTTCCAGAACGTGATCCATACGCGGAGGAAGCTAATTTGGGAAATATGAACGCGCGCGTCAATGCTGAGTCGGACAATCGAATTAGAATTTGAAGGAGCGTGTCCGAAATGTTCCGCCGCGATTTCAGAGAAGGAAACTAGAAAGAAAAGGATTCGCAATGGCGCAACGAGAGCGCCACGAACGCCGAAGAACGCCGGTGTTGTGTCGAGGACACAACAAGCGATTAATCGGATTCAGGGATTATCGTGGCTCTCCTCGTGTCGACCGTAACATCGTTGCGGGTATCGTTAACGATTTTGAAAAAGCAATGGCGGGAATGATAAGCGAGACGATATCAATGATAGCACGGACAAGTCGAACAATAATTGTATCAACTCGATCGAACGAGAGGAGGCAATTAATCTGGCTCGATACTTTTTAAAAAGCATCGCACACCTCTCGATTCAACGCGCGTTTCACGCTGGACCCTCTTCTTATCTCGGCGATAAATTTCTTTCGGCACGTTCGAACGTGCGCGTTCTCCTCCACTCCCCATCGAATAATTCTCCCCCTCTACTCGCCGAATACATCGAACTGGTATTCGGCGTGGAAAGGATCTAAACAGGGATGCTGCACGGTTAGGTCGATAATACGATATAACGCTAGTTTATCGCGTGATTTATCAAACACGATCATATCGGCGGTCTTCTTCGCGAGTCCCCGAGACATCGGCGGTAGTGGGGGACCGCAACTGTGACAAATTGTCGGTCCACAAGAAGGGTGAAAGAAACACGTCGGTCTACGCCTACATCTGTTTCCGCGCTAATACCTCGTATAACTCTTACGGTGCCGTGAGACTCGGGGGACAGCCACGCGGGCAAACGTAATCGGAAAGCGGGAGAGAGTGAGCCTGGACGAGAGATGAAGCTAGATGGGGTGGACTCTGTGTTATCTACACCCCAAAGATATATCGCGACCGACCTATCTTGGCGCTTGGTTCTCGTTCCGCGCGACATAAATAATACATCTGCTCTCCTGTCGCGTGGCGGAGCTTCGCGTGAAATCGCAGACGATGGATTCCCTTGTTTTAACGCGAAAACGATTTTGCTGATTTCAAACAGCCGGTACAGGATCTTCCAAGTCCACACGGACACTTTATAGACGTGCTTCTCGATTGAAACCTGTGCATTTCGCTACACGGCTTGAATTTAACCACATTTTTGTTTCCGCGCAATCTGCAAATTTCAAGGCGTACAATCGCGACAAGCGACAAAAATTCGACAAACTCCCGTGTAGATATCCCGAAGAGAAGCAAGACGACAACTGTCGGTCAACGTTCGCCGCGCAGGCCAACTCGTGACCGACCAATTCCAAACTGACATCACGTTGCTGGCGCTTCCTCTTATCCGCAACGTCCGCACACAGTCAACGCGTTCAACTTCGACAATCGCTTCGAAAGTCGCTTCAAGGCGAGACAGCCCGAAACAGCGCAGTGCGCTTGACATCCCAATCTAAAGTTGGCAAAAACTCAGTCTCGTCGACGAAGGGATGTTTGAGCGCATGAGGGAGAACGTTAGCCCCCAGGACCGAATTCACTTGTAGTCGGATGCGGCCTGCCCAAGTATCCCCTTGAACGTCACGATTCGCGTGCTCTATCTACCGTCGGTCGCCCGAAGGCCGACCACCACCACCACCACCACCACCACCACCACCCTGTATAAACCAGCCGGCGGCGAGGAAGGTGGCGACGCGGGACGGGACTCCGTAACAAACGCGTATCGTGTAAGGGGTCGAGGAGATAAAATGAGATCGTGTCTCAGGATTGGGTAGGGGAACGCGGCTGGAAGATTGAGAAGAAAAGAAATTGGTACATCGCCCGGGAAGAATGAGCCGGTCGGTCACTCCCGACGCGACCTGGAAAAGAGGAACATTGCCTATGCCGCGAAATGCCGCGATCAAATCGCCCGATTATTTGATCGAGCCGAATCAACGAAACAATTACTGTACATACTGTAATTCATACGCGTGTTGTCGTATATCTTATCGTGTGTGTGTTTGTACACGCTCCGCGTCATTGTAGGAGGCTCTTCGAAAATGCCCCAGATGTATATCTCGGGGAGAGTTACACGTCAAGTGTATTGCCAGGTGCTTTCTTCTCGAAGCGAACACAAATAAACGCATTGCCAATTAACGCGAGCCGAGATCGCATTTACGACACAGGTATGTGGAAACGCTGCATATATTTCGCGACTAGGTCGCAGATAATGTGACGGGTCTGCGCTCGAATTACACTCGCAAATCATACGAGTTCGTCGAATGATCGATAATTCATTGGAGTGACAGCAATCACTCGCTAAACGAACGGCTGAAATAACCAGAAAGTGCGCGGCGGTGTGGATCACTCGGGAAGCGCCAAACGGCCGCACTTCCGGTTCGTGCGGCAAAGTGTTTCCTGTGACCTCTGCGCGAGGGGCGGCAACCCCTTCGTACTCGTGGGCGGTCGCGGAGGGTAAAGGGCAACAATGCCGCGAGCAACCGCTCGAGCGGCGGCCTTTGTCTGAAAATCTCACTCGAGCTCTCCTTTCCGTTTCACCCTCCAACTCTCTTCTACTGCTCCCGGTTCCCCACGACCCCCTTTGCCTCCTCTAACGTGGGCACGTGTGCGATTGCTCTGTTCCTTTGAATTTTAAGAAAAAGGCTCCCATGGGTGTGCGCCCGTGTCTCGCGCATTACTTCGGCGTTCCTATTAAAAGGAGGACGAAGCGAAGGAAGAGCAAACCTATGCGTATCTTACCTGAGCGTCTGCACTTGAAAATCGCGCAATTCCAAATGACACTGTGTAAATTACGTCGATAAACTCCCGAGTGCTAATATCTGCTAATTATGGCGTCGGCGCCAATGTGATTATTAGTCGGCTTCGCGGATATGATTATTAGCCGGTCGACGCCATAATTTCAAGTGTATGGTCAGGTGTACACTGACGAACGCAAACGTCAACGCGGAAAAGACCATTAATGTTGCGTGTCAATTTGCTGCGTGCAGTAGTCACACACAGTTGGTAACGAAGCAACGCACACGCGCGACAATGTTGCGACAAATCTATCCGTCCGCGCGTCTTTTGCGCGACTCGAACGTATCGGGCCTTCGAACTCTGGCTTCCCGATTGGCTGGTCGATCCTACGATTTCAAGAATATCGCGGTAACAAGTTTGATCTACTGCGATAGCAAGAGCTACGTAGCAAACGTAGCAAACGTGAACAATCGTCATAACGGTAAGATCGTTCGTTCTTCCATGCCGTGCATGTTGGCAATAAATGGTGAATAAATGGTGCTCTTTGAAAACGAAACTCTCTGAGTAGTGTAATTAATGAACGCTGCGCGTGTAATGCAACGCTCCCAACGCCGCGAAACAAATCATTTCATTTTCAATATTGACGACACTCGAAGGAGGTTGACGCGAATATAGTTTCTCATAGTTTACCTCACAACTTAAGCACATGTGCATTGCCGGCAAATAATGTGTATTTGCTGGCAATTACCAACGAGCCGTAAACTCTCACTGACAGCAGACCGACATTTCGCAACTTGCGTTAATTTTCGCCTCGCATGAGATCGCTTTCGACGAAAGAACGTTACGAGCGTTTCGTATAACGAGAATCTCCCGTTATTAGATGCAACTGATTAAAAGAAGGACTTTGTAATCAGTTAGGAATTACGAAACGAATAACATAGTCGATGCTAGTGACGTACTATTACGACCTAGGCTTGTTTTTCCTCGAAAAAGTGAATAATAATACAACGCAACGCGATAAAAAGTACCTCGGTGCCTTTCGAGAGTTGCTTGCGTTTAAATCACGGCCGATAGAGATTATGCCGGGATCGCTCAGAGTTGAGCGCTAAACGATTGTTTTTGTCTGATCTAGTTTCCGGGACTCGTAGTGCTTCACGTTCTTCATGGATTTCTTTCCGACGTTTCGTGAACATTCCAATTCACTTCTTTAGTAAAGAAGCGACATGAGACTCAGAGATGAAGCGAAACTGAAGAAGTGAACTGAAACGTTCACGAAACGTCGAAGACAAAGAATGCGGCATCAAGCTTGGAATCAAGCATTTCACTGCACTATATAAGTGTAAACATATTTGAAACATATGTAAGAAAGATCTAGAGGTAAAAAGGGAGATATATCAGAAGCGAGAGAGCGTTACTGGGCCGGGACCCGAAAGTAAATTTTTCCACATTTCGTCAGATGCTTTTGTTAATATACATACACACATAATATAGTCTGTTACGAGATGTTCTTTTATACAGAACTCGTTAAACTGTGCAGAGAAATCATTACCATTTTGTAAACTACTGCGTAAATGATATTTTTCGAGATGGAGAGAAGGGTTTTTTATTGAGAGAAGATCGGTCTATCGACGCGCGCGTTGCGATGAGACGAACAGACACGTCTCGTCTAATGTTTCTGCAAGCGCTAGTAGACATAGGATAGAATACGAAAGATGAGTCGTACGCTGCTCGCATCGCTACTCCGTATCTCGCGTAGTCGTGAAACATCTGCTTCCTTCCTCGCACACCCTCACTTTTGTCGTATTCGTAAAAGCTAGTCATCCCGCCTTATGAATAAAGTAAAGCGTCACATAGCACACATTATTCGGTATGCAACGACGGTATTCCCGATGACGACACAGTGGCGACAACCTCCAGGCGACAGGTCTCCCTGTCTCCTTCCACGTGTTCTACCGCTCACAAGTGAAGCGGTATCATCACGAGCTACCATGTTGCGTTATGGGTATCAGTCTGCCCATAAAACGGCATTAGCGCTTCCCCCATATGCCGCGCGACAAACTGAATTGATCCGAGCGAGAGGAAAAGAGAGTTTCCCCTCGCGATTACCGTGCTCGCGCGCAAGGAAGGACTTAAGGATGCGGTCGATTTCCAAGTTGAAGCGAGACGATGTTTCTTCCGAAACGCTGTTCTGGCTAGACACGCGATGAAAGGCTTTTTATTGAGCGAAAGGAAAAAGCGATCGCAACATCGGCGAATAAAGGGCAAGTGGTCTCTCCCATCTTCTTCTTGCCCGAAGCAGCCCTTGAGCCTAGTCCACCCTTACAAGGTAATAGCAGCGGGCCGGCAGGGTAGCCGCAGTAACGACGCACCGTCGGTTAATCAAGCCATTTCGTTCGTGCGGGGTGGGAACGAGAATTCGATTTTCTTGGGACCGAGCTAACTTTCCTGACGGTACAAAGCAGTATGTATTTTCGCGCGATGTGTCAAAAATCTCATCGGCATATCTCCAAGTAATCGAATGGATATAAGCGTGATACTTGGATCTCTTGGACAGATATCGATAAAGGCCGCCAGGCATAATTTCGTTGTGCTTTTCTCGGCGTAGAGAGGTTTAATCCACTTACACAAGTTGTAGCTCGTCGCGAAACAAGATCAGAAACTCTAGCTTTTCAATAGAACGGCTCCCACAACTTTCTTCATTCTGCTGATCCTTTTTACAAGTTCGATGCAAACGAGTTTGAATCTTTTTCGTTGATGAAATTACATGGAAACACTGGAAAACTGCGGCCGATTCAACGTGTTCCGACCAAAGTGCCTACGGGAGTCTAGGTCACCCAAAACGCTGCTCTGGTCAACCAAAGTCTACGAGAGGATCGAGTGGATCGGAGTGTCCTCGTGTCACCTGTCGAAGACACCTTTTCTCCGGCGGTTAGAGCGGTGGTACGCAAGATGTACGGCGTACTCGGTCGAGCACCGAGTCTATTGTCATTGAAATTCTCGGGCGAACCGGAGTCTCCGCTGGATGGCCGTAGGGAAGGAAGGGAGCGCCGTGCGCAATTTCCGCCCATCGCGGGGCCCGACGAGGGGACGATCCAACCCTCCTAATCCCGCAACTGAAAGCCTCGTTTAATATTTATGATTTATTTCGGTTTAATTCGACGCGCAAACGAGAGGTGTATTTGTATTCAGCGACTGGCTGACTGTCTAGCTAACTCGCGACGTCGACGTCGCGACGCTCACCATCGGTCGGGGCGACCTTAATCCCTCGAGACAGATCCTAGCTAGGAATACGAAATTTCACTCCATCTCGAGTGGAGAAGACATCTTTCGCGTACTATGTATTTTCAGTGCATATATATGTACATGTAGCGTATCGCTATGAGTATCCATCAAAACTTTTCCCGTCGACTTGTTACTTCAAGTATTTCCAACATATTTTTCACATTTATCGTGACCGCGTATATGTGTGTGCACTCATATTTTTCTTTATTTGTTAACTCTTTAAAACAGCCGACTATCTCTCTTTACTGCTGATTGACATCACAGATAGGTTAACAACAGATACACAACGATACAAGTCTCAAGAACATTAGACGACGGGTTTACAAGCGTGATGGAATGGTCCACGTTATTGTCTCGGCAACAATACACGATAGAAATGCCTTCGCCCTCGCATCCGGTGGCTTGCGAGACTCGGGGGCGAAAATTACCCTCTGCATTAACTCGCGTAATTGAGATTTATTAATCCGACAACCAACCAGGGTGTATGGCATTAACCGCATCTTATTCTTCTCGACCGAGGGGTTGAGCCGCAACTTTATATATATATATATATATATATATATATATATATATATATATATATATATATATATACATATATATTATTTATATGTGTAAAAGTAACGAAATGTGCACGTTTGTCTGAAAAATTATTTAGCTGTTTAGGGTAAAAAGATGCCCATCAAACGAATAAAATATAATGGACTTGCGAATCCATACAGTCTGTTTATATTTTACCTTTTAATTATTCTGATATCTTTCCTAATGTCTCAAGTTTGACTGTTGATGAGATCGCAACATAATATACGATAAGGGCGTACATGTTCGCGGAATAATGTAGTTACCACAGAGAGGGTAGGCTAGGAAGTAAGCCGTAGGGGACTTTCATATTGTTGGATTTAACGTTCAGTCTCCACCTTGAACTCCTTTTCTCTCTCTCTCTCTCTCTCTCTCTCTCTCTCTCTCTCTCTCTCTGCTTTCCCATCTTCTCCATTTGCGTCTTAAGCCGGACGGCCCCAAGTTATAGGCGCGACTTTCATTAAACGTCCTGATGACGGATCGCTTTGTCTCGTTTATATTAAGGGTGGCGTTAAAACCGGATTTAGGCATAGTATGGCCGCACGGTATTGTCCTTAATTGAAAATTTCCCGTTTATGTCATTCATTCTCACATCTAACAATAACGAGTTATAGTTACAACCAATACGAAGCCCTTCGACTTTCACAAAAATACGAAAAAAGATATCGAATTTAGCCATGTTTACACGATGTTTCTAGATGTTTCTAAATTGGTATTTCCTTCAACTTTGAGAGATACGCAAATGTCACTCTATTTTTTGTCCAATAAGTCTAACTCAAGTAAGTTAATCGAGTCACTTCTTAAAGAAACAGATGTCACATTACACACCGAATGAGAAACGTCCATCGATATATAATGCAATTTTGTTTCTTGCTTCGCAGAGGGATGGCGAGATTCAGTGTTGGGGGCCCCGCGTCGCTTATTGGTGACTCTCGGCAGTCTCTCCAGGGACAGTTCGCCGTGTCCTGCCGCGGTAAGTCACCACTATATTCATCCTTTATCAACAAAGCCCCACCGAGAAACGATGTTTGCTGTGCAGCGACAAAACGAGATCTCTAATAATGATTCTTGTTTCCTTGTTTTAGATGCGTTACGTACGCATCAAATAACAGAAATTAAAAGTACATCGTGAAAAATTCTAAATCTGTTTTTAAACTAAATAGAAAGATAACGCGGCAAAATGGGAGGACGAAAGATATAGGAGGCGACAATTTCTGGACACCGTTTTCCTGTTTAAAAGAAAAATTTAAATGACGTTCGCAAGCTCCTCACCTGATAGCACGGGTATCAACGCTGCTTGAAGCGCCGGTAAGCGTTGATCCCTGTGCAATAAATTCTCCCTCTCGCGGTCTCTGCGTCTGTCGCGCTGGTAACGAGATCGTATCTGACGCGCCGCACCGTGTCATTTACATACTTCGCGCCCCGGGGCGATGCGCAGGATGCGCGAGGGTGTACTGTTCAGCCTCGGTTTGATTTACATTTCCAACCCGGCCGAGGATCGCTTGTACCCGGAGGTGATGGATACGGGATCAGTGCAGATGATGGAAAGTTTCACCTGTCGCGAAGGCAAAAATGCAAATTTACATACAAAATGTATCACTCTTGTTCAGCGATATATGTTTCGAGACATTAAACAAATGTGAGTAACGTTGATGTCTTCTCGTTTACTTCGTTTATTTCACGGCGCTACTTATCATTATTCAAGAAATATGAAAAATAATGCACAAATGTACGATTCTTTCTCTATGGTATTCGTCCATCTTTTTTAACCATGAAATGTGCATCACGGAATCACGCTACGAGGAAAATAGGAGAGAAAACTCATCGGAAACTGTATTTGGGAAATGCTGCCAACTTGAAGTCGCATTAGCGCTCCTATCAGAGAAAGAAGAAGTATGTGAGGGTGCGCAAGTTTGGGATAATGAATCCCATTAAGACTAGAACGTACGAGCGAAAGCGCGATGGTCATTAGCCAATAGTTGTGGAAAGGTATCGGGCATGGCGGAAATAAAATCGTTGAGAAAAAATCGTGAATGAGAAGAATCGCCTGGGAAAGCTTATACTGAGAGAAATGGCTTGGTGAATGACACTATACTCGTCTTATGAAAGTAATATGGTGAATTTATATGCGATATCTGGTTCATATATACAATATTCTGATTACGATGCCTCGATGATCTGGTAGTCAATACCGAGACATTTAGTTGTAGATATCTAGACAGTTTGGTAATTCTCTCTAGACGTGTGATACTATTGACGCGATAGTTAATTGTTACTCGATGCGACGATTCCTTTTTCATTTATACTAATTTGTAAAGACTATAAAAGTGTAAACGCTGAAACCGTCAAATATTTGGAAGAATGAAATTTCTTAAGATATGTCGACGAATTTAGAAGTAAATATATGATTATATACAGTAAGTATATGAAAATTACATATAATATGGTTAGATTTTAGGTTAGGTAAGAAGTCTAACATTACTCCACAACTGTATTCATAACATTCACTAAGTGAATTATATGCTATACCAGACGGTTTGGTAAACGTATTTAAGCATTACTGGAATGCTACGTTTGGTAAACCTAAATAGAATTCTGGTTAGCATCATCAGACATTTCCTTCAGTGTATAGGCAAATTTTATCGAGAAACTTTTCTCGCACATAGTTTCCCTTAAAAGAAGCTCTGTCCAAGAATTTTTACGTACGCGTAAGCGCGTAGACAGGTGTGTACGTACCGCACAATACGGTACCTCATGCATATACAATATTCCCTAAAAAATTCTATATATATTACCCTTTTCCTCTTGTTTCTCTCTACAACATTGCTCTTGCGATATTAAAAAAAAAAATATATATATATATATATATATATATATATATATATATATATATATATTATATATAATATATACTTCTTATAAATATATACACTAAAAATTTTCTTATAATGTCTCGTTTACGTAAGAACTAAAACATTTCCTTTTTTAACTTTAACGTCCGACAAATATTGCACTAAAACACAACGAACCATTTCAATTCTCACTTACATAACATTCTAATAAACGATCGTTCGCGCGTCACAGGTATCGTCCAAAGAAATCGTGGTAAACCCCGCTGCAAACTATGGATCGTTCAACAAGGTTGAGTATTTTCTCGCACATTTTATCTCATTATGCTTGAACGCGATATTTCTTCACTTTGGTATTAAATTTGCATTCACGCAAGTATTTTATCGTGGCTACATATGACCATACATGTGTTTCCCACAACTGTCGTTTTCACCACGCTATTCTATTTTCGAGAGAGACGCACACGCCGTCTGAAAGATCGCACAAAAAATGCATATGTTACACGACACGACGTGTCCATTTTAATTATTAATTGCAGCACTGCATTAATGATACACGCGTCAAGTTAATTCATGCAATAGCTTAAGAAACATGTCGTAGAGAGATAACACGGAGAAGACGAACATTTCGTATGTACTAAAATAAACTCGTCCAGAGTAGTGTATTATAAATTGCACAATGTTACTTTATTACTAATTAATAAGGAAAGACTTGGCGTTGGGAAATAATCGAAGACAGTTTCTTAGGAAATATCGACACTACTTTTATAAGGAAAATTTGCTTTATAAAAGTCGAGATTAAAAATTCGCGATTAGATTCGTTAAAATTTCAAGTGCATTTTCCTTTTCACACAAAATGCACATGTTGCGCAATTTTTGCGCGGGAATATGAGACTCGGAGACTTGAGTAAGTAGTTACATTTGTACGTGGTGCGAGAAAGATACGAGTCTATAAATTTGAGTCCTAGTGCGTTATATCGATCATTTCCCAACACGTTCGTCCAAAGAGCCATCGTGGATGAAATTCCAGATACCCATAAGAAAATTACTTTTGCGAGGTGAAGCAGGAGAAAGAGAGAGGATGACTCGCGAGACAGGATGGAATATTCACGGCTCGTCACTTTCGATATTGGTTTTATATTGGATTTCCCTTCTCATACGACGCAAGAGCGGCAATGTCTTTGATTTTGGTCGCCCTCCGAGAGAGAAGCAGCAGACCTCGAATTAGTCCGAAAATACGAGTGTAAAAGAGCACGCGCAGCTACCGCGGGGAGCCTCGGTATCGATCGGCAAGCCAGGTGTTAAAGCGACTCAGAGCAACCCTATGCGCGCGAAGTACATGCGTCTTTCACAAACTGATTGATTATCCGTGACAACTCGAGCGCTTCAGTTCAGATTCACGTTGGACTCTTTTATTGTAATAACGAGAACGCCTCGAAACGCCAAGGATGTAATAACGACTCTTTGAGAAGAGAATTTTTTGGAGGAATAGCATTTTTTTCCCTTAAGAGCTCATCAAACATATTAGTATCGGACAAATTAGTATACTAGTACAGTATATACTCGAAGCGCTGCGGTTCGAATTCCGGCTTAATAGTTTAGCGGAGTCTCGAAACACTACGGTTCGAATTCCGGTTCAACAGCTTAGCGGAGACTCGAAACACTACGGTTTCGAATCTCGGCTTAACAGCTTAGCGGGGACTCGAAACACCTCGGTTCGAATCCCTGCTTAATAATTTAGCGAGTACTCGAAACACCGGTTGAAATCCCGGCTTAATAGCTTAGCAGGGACTCGGAAATCTACGGTTCGCATCCCGGCTTAATAGTTTAGCGCGGAACACTACGGTTCGAGTAAATCGGGAAATGAGTGATCATAGAATCGATCTCCCCTTTTCATTCGAGGCGTCCACCTATGAACCATGGTCTGGGATCGACTGGCTTCCCGTCAAACCAGATCAAAATCGCGATCGTGACACGCGTCGGCAAGTGTGGGGCTCAACGTCGACGTTAAACGGCCCAGCCGCAAGTCCACTTATTCTACCTGAGTGCACTAGCAATAGTCCCGTCCGACCCTTGTATCGTACGGTATTAAGCACAGCTGAACTGATTAGTCTCACCTGCGTGTAAAGATGAAAACGACACTTTGAGTACAAAGCAGCATCGATAATACCATGCGTACATCGATGATTTTCACCCAAGATATAATATTTCTGAAAATTTTACTTTTATAAAATACTTGAAAAATCTGTGCGCGTGTATAATTTAGCCATAATTTTAAAATATACTAAACTTTTCAATAAAAATATCGAGATTTGTATGCGCAACTAGCCGCAGTGCTTCTTAGAAAACGTCTCGTCATGAAGCAATCGTAAGTAACGCATGAGATACGATAACGGCTAATTTATTTACGAATCGTCGGCGTGGCCGCACGCGTGAGTCACGTGCCATCTGCCACCCGCTCTATTATGACACATGGAGTGCACTGTGCCTATTATCCGCGATGACTTAGTTTTTTCGCGCCCCACGATCGTGATGCGACGTACTCAGAAATCTATCGTTACATTTCCCGAGATAATTCCAATGCGTTCGGTAGAATTGCACTGCAATTTTTTCAGTAATCGTCGAAATTGCTGGTTTAAATTTATCGTGACTCCTAATCAAAGAGAAAGAAAAATCGCGAAAGTTCCATTCAAAAGTTTCACTGCTTTTGATGTCAGGTATCTTTGTCGAACAATCGTCGTACAAACTAATGTCAACTATTGTAATTATATTACTGGTAGCGATCTGACGCGATTAATAAGTGACATTTAGACTCTAACAAGAGATGCAAAACGTTCTCGGAAATCAAAGAGCTCGCTGATGCTTGTAACACCGTGATGCTTTTGCTTACAATAAACACCGTTCGGTAACTACAACTCGATGATGTCTCGAGCAGAGACATGTTCGTACGCCACGGTCGATCCATTTTCGTTAATAAGCGCGATCGAGGGAAGAGTATAGGAGCCGCGGAAGGGCTCGTTGAACTTCAAAGCGCGGCGAGTGTCGTTAACTAAACTTTGGCTTAGAGAGAGAGAGAGAGAGAGAGAGAGAGAGAGAGAGAGAGAGAGAGAGAAAGGGAAGGAGAGAGAGTTTGCCATTTCCAATCCGAGTCCATTTCATGATTAAGCGCAAACTTCTGAAGCTGCCCCCGAGGACGTGTGTAAATACGCGGACACGCATCGCGTGCCTTCTATTCACGGAAGCGCGGCAGCAACGGCAGCTTTGAGTCGCAAAGTTCGATCGTTGGCGAGTTATTTTTGCATTGCCCCGTATAAAATTCCACGTAACTGTATCAACTCCTCCCATGTCGCATATAAAGATAATATTTTTCTCATACTTTGTGTGCTGTACGTATATTAAATGTTTTATTAAGCTTATATATGCCCTCTTGTATGCATAGTTTCACCACATGTCTAGAGATAAAGGTCGGGTATTTTAAGGCGTTTAAAGTTGCACCAACGAAAACAAATCATTGACGAGGTCGTCGACGAGAAAGGGTCTTCCCGCGCGTATCGTCGATATCGGGTTGCTAATGGTGTAAGCCAAACCGGCTGCCATAAAAACGCCGGTATAATTGAAGGGTGGGCTCTACCACCTTTATCTAGTAACTTTCCCTCTTTCTCTCGACAAGCTGTATCTTCTTCATTCTTAATTGCTCGCAAAATTACTCTCCGACAGCTAAATTGTACGGAAATTTATATTTTCAGTCGAGTATAAAGTCGAATTGCTTGCCCGAATTCTTAGCGCATTATTGTCGGTATAACAGCCAATACTGCGCTTCTCGATACAATCTTAGATCGACATAGGTCAAAATTTCGCATTCCGTGTGTCGCGTCGTTGCGTCCACACGTCCCTGGTTGCCGTAAATAAAAATCGAGAAGCTACGCGAAAAAGAGGTTACACGCGAACCTGCGTGACTCGAACGTAATGTGACACGAGATTGCGCGACGTCGAGGAACGCAAACTACTTTTTTTCTCTTCAAGGTCGGAAATATCTTCGGTCTCGTGTGTGCTGAAGTTCAGCGTCGTCATCGTCATCATTGTCGTACCCGCCGATGCAGACCGAAGAGACAAATTTGTCGGGGGTGCGAGGTATTCTTCCATGGGGGTCAAGTTCTCGGCCGCCTCATTAGAAACGCGAGCGTAATCCCCGCCTCGCTCTTCAATTACTGTTCGCCCGTTCCTGGTTCAAACGAGGTTCAAACTCGAGCCAATGGCGTAAACGTACCATCGATCGCGAGAAAGGAGTCCAAAGATTGCGAGAAGCTTTATTTTCTCCTCCTTTCTTTCTTTTTCTTTATTATAGTTTCTTTATAGTTTTTTTTTTTTTTTTTACATATACTCCATGTTGGGCGCGCGTGAAAGCTCTGCGTGAAAGCAATTTACAATTTCCAATTGTTAACAACACGTTGAGCAGTATTTTGGAAACTGTAGTTCTTCAAGCTGAAGAAAATGTTTGCAAAGAAACAATGGAAAGTAGAAAATGCGAGAGTAGAAAAAACATTCGGATAATTGAGAAAACCTGGAATTAAAAACAAGGCTTCCTCGAGGCGTTCTGCGACAAATATACGCTTGACTATTTGTATTATTTCCGTAAATTGTTTAACAAACAAACTTTTGTAAATTCTAATTCGCCTTAAAAACGGCCGAGTGGTTACGCCACTGTGGCTAGGCAGAAAAACTCTCTCCGCGCCCTTCACTCACGCACAAAGAGTCTGTACGCGTAGTTCACGCAAAATCCGTAATTGCTTCGCACGGTTGCACATCCCCAACTGTTTGCCAATTTGCTCGGTTTGCCACTGTTTACGTTGCGCTGGAAGCGTCATGGCTGCCATGCGACGACGTTCCACCCCTTGTAAATTTTTTTACTACTGCATGTCGAAGCATGTGCCTAACTACATGTTCAATTCTTTGTGAAATCAGTGTTCCGAGCCATTCCTCCTCCCGTATATCCGTACGTGCGAAAAGTATCCCAAATAGACGAGTCATCTCACGGTATAATAATCGAATCTAAAGAAAGTATGACTCGCAAGATTAGCGCAAATGTGCACAGATGGAAGAGGGACCTGGGTACACGTCCTGTACGAATGTATAAGCTACACTAGAGTCGATGCGAAACGCTGGCGCAGTCGGCTCGCAAATGTCATTAAGTTGCGAGAGAATCGCACTAACGAGGAAAGAAGGAGCGTTAAAGAGAACGCCGGCAGGGCTCGCCCTCGGCGTTCCTTTCTCCCGTTCCGTGAACGGGATCTCGCCGAGCGGAATCTTCATCGCGTCTTATCTGTAGCGCGTAATCGGACTTTGATCGTCATTCCGCCGGAGAAATTGGCGCAAACTTGTGCACCCCTTGAAAAGCTACCTCGTCGCGGCGCGGCGCCTATACCTACCGGAAGATGAGTGGAAAATATAGTTACCGTATAAGCAGCTAAAATAGAAGCGGCAATTCTCCCATTAGGATCGGCCTAACGATCACTGCACACGTATGTTTACGACGATCGCCGACGCGATCCCAATCCGAGTGTCCGAGTCTGAACGCGCTCGACTGCCTTCGATCAAGCACCCTCGTTTGCTCGATTCGATAATAATCAATCGGACGTGGTTGCCATTCGAACGTACTGAATTCGAAATAATTGCCTATCCTCCCTTTCCCTCGCTCGTCGTGGCGGCCTCTTCCTTTTCTACTCCGGATAACGACTGGTTGGAGTGTATCATTTGTTCAGCGTTGCGAGACAAATTTCTCTCGACGAGTTATCGACTGATTAATTTTCCACAGTCCATGCTTCTTGATGCACAAGGTTGAAAAAATATTTCTGAATTATTCGTACTTGAGATGACCGTGGGAGTTTCTGGTGGACTCCGTTGCGGTATGCAAACAGGGACTAGACCGCGAGAAAGACTGCGGAGGGGAGCACTGCCCGGGGTAGTCGACTGCGGCGAAGGGAGCCCGGGGGATGGTTGTTCCGAGGCTGGCACACTGCAGCGGGGGTGTTACTAATTGGAGGGGCACCGAGGGGAGGAAACCTTGTTATCTCTTAATTACTACGACCCTCCGCGCTGTTTTGCATCGATAAGGAGCGCCACGAGTCGACCCCGCATTTGTTTCGCGGACCGTGTCGAAACTGACTCTTCCGCAGGATTATTCGGCAGGATGTGACTATCTTTCATCACCGCTGTGCTTGCCACGCGCACCTTCTCCCCATAGATCGTACTCGATGTATCGAGTACCCCCTACCTCTCTCTCTCTGATTCTTTCACGAAAGCAGTCACGGCCATGCAAGATCGAAAACGAATCGCACTAAACCCGATCCGCCGATACCGTCGATGGGCAAAATCTGGAAAATGACGATACGCGGCGATCCACGCACGAAACGAGTCCGGGCAACGATCTTAACGAGTTCGATTATCCCGCGCGCGGTATGAGTCAGTCCTGCCAGTCCCACCTCCGCGCTACGCACGCCCTTTGCTTCATTCCGCCTTCCATATAACGGGTGTCCGGATTCCCAGGAGGTTTTCGCCCCCTTTTCAAGCCTCATTGCTATGCACCGCTCGAAACTCCGCTAACGACCTAACACACTCCCGACTCGCACCCGGGAGAGGGGGAGGGGGAGGGTCTCTCTTTGGAATCTTCTCGATCTTCGTTTCCGAAATCGCTTTCTGCTCAGTTGGAGACTTTGCGTGTCTGGAGACCTTTGATCGCGACATTCGCGCGCCGGGAAGCTTGCGTCGCTACGAGTCTCTTGACACGCCTCTGAAAACGACAGCATTCTATTTACGAGGAGTTTTTTTGTAAATCTAGCATCGATCACATACGTTACGAGTAGTTTTGGAAATTTTCACGCGACCTCGCTACAACGAAACACAACGCTGTGATCAAGTGTTGCGCGTTTACATGAACAAAAATGTTACATACATACATTACGGAAAATAATATTTTCCTAATCTAGAAACAGAAGACAAGTTTCTTGATGTCTATAAATGTGAACGTGCGTCAAGAGTGCGGAGGTTTCAGGATATAGATTATTTTTGAAACTAATAAAGATTAAAAGAAGTAGGTAGTCTTTAAGATTTCAGAATGGAATTTAGTACTGCTCGAGACAATAATCTGCTAGCGTGATAATAGCTATTGTAGATATGTAAACTCGATTACGTATCTACAAGTCTAAAAAGGACGTCACCTACGCGAAAACGGTCGCCTCAAGGGCTAATGAGTCTATAAACACGCGAATGTAGCGAAAAGGGAATAAAGTCTATTATACAGAGCGTCTCTCGCTCTCGTTCTCTCACTTTACTTCCTGCTCGCACCAGCGCAAGCTCGCCGGAAACACTCGAGCCGAAAGACGAGGGTGTTCGGATCGCAAAGTTGGTCTTGTTAGGCCTGCAAAAGGGGATTCGGCTCAACCAACCGTACTAGCCTTAAGGGCCCTTAGACCGCCAGGCACGCTTCGTTTCTCGATTGATTCTTTATTTTACAATCGCCGTGGCCCCGTAAAGGGCAACGAATACACGTAGGGCGTAGAGCAAGCTCGAGACGCCAAGTCCCGTGACCCTTCCGTCTACCAATTTCCGGTTGACCCGTGTCATCGTTTTCCACCTCGCTTATTCGTTTCCGGCGATTTCGCATCTTGGATGCGCCACGCTGCATGTTATCAGTGATCATAAGTACATAGTGTTATGTCCTGTTACGCGGACTCTGGATACAATTTTATATTAAATATTTCGTATCAAGACTATAGTTCTCACAGCATAATCAAAGGTATACGTTGAGCAAACACGTTTATAATTACGAAGTACATTGACAACGGGTAGAAACTGCAGAGACACTGCTCTTGACTTGTGTGTCGCAGGTGCCATCGTAAAATAAACCCTTTCAGTCTTTTTATTTTTTTAAACGTACCAGAACGTGAGTCACAAGAATCTTCCGCCGAACACAGTCTTTTGAATCGAGTGCAATGAAAGAGACACTTTTAGGTACCCATGCTCGCTTGACACTTAACTCCTGTCCTTTCAACTATCCATTTCGGTTTCTCTCTTAAACGACTACTTTCCGATCGTCCGTACAATTAACTTTTTTTTTTCGATCAGCCGATTATTCAAATCAATCAGTAGTGACACTTATACTTTGCGCGTCTACTCAAATCCACCCGAGCTGTATAATATTCTCCACATAGCCTACCATGGTCAATTGCGCTTCAATTCGCGTCGCAATCGTCACGTAACAATAGCACCGTTAAACTGTGTTAAACGGACAAATCGTTTCTTCGCATATTACATTTCCCATTATTTTTTTCCTAGGCACCGATTGTTAGAAAGTATAGCACGATGGTAGCACACGTGTGTGTATTTTTTTTCTCTGGCAGCTCTAAACTGATAAAACTATCGAAAGATATCAGGTTAAAAGAAAAAAATTGATATTTCTATGTAAGAAAATATTTAAATATTCGCTAACTACCCTGCCACTCGCGGTAATTATTCTATTTCTGTATCTCTTTCAATTTGCAGAAAAAGGAGGAAACTCTACCGAGCCTTCCCGTCTCGGATCTAGAGACGACCATGCAAAAATACTTGGCGCAGGTCGAAGTGATCGCGCCGCATCATTTAGAAAGGACTCGGAGCTTAGTGAGAGCCTTTCTCTCGGGGCCTGGACCGAAACTCCAGCAACGTCTCTTGGAACGTAGACAGAAGACGGGAAATTGGGTGAGTAATATCTGATATTCTGCAGAATGTCTATGAGAAATAATGTAAACGATCACCAGTGTCCTTCCGTATCTATAGAAAGGTCTCAACGTAACGCAGGACATAACGCTAAGAGAGAACACCGGTTCTCTCGGTAATACGAACGTCGCTTTAAAATGAGGGTCTATCTTGCGCCATCGCAAAGGGAAGAAAAAAAAAAAAAAGCCGCGATGTGTCACGGTCATAGGGATCGAGCGGGAGAGATCCTCCCCGCATCTAAGTGGCACAACACCATTTTCGTTTCAAGCCGTGATGCCTCGGGAGAATTTACATCCCCGCCATGTACAGAGGCTATACCCCCCTCCCCTCATCGCCTTTATCGATCGCGATACGAAGCGTATGGATCTGTACGTCTCCGGCGAGCAATGTCTCTCTAAAGCAATATCTCTCTAAAACGACAGAGTATACGTTTATTTATAACGTTGCTTAATCAAGTTCAAAAAAGACATTGTTGTAATTTGTCCAAGTACTTAACGGTGAAACTGTGCCGCTAAATCGCTAAGACAATTCTCAATTAGACTTTACCGATACGATCTCGTGTTTCGATCGTTGCATCGTATCATTTTAAATGTACGATAAATAAACACTGGATATATTCCGAGAAGCACACTGTGTCGGAGAGACCAACTGAGTCGAATATCCAAGCGCGCATTCTCCATGACTTTTGCCATCCCCTCATCCGACCGCTCCCGTGGGATTCCCGGTTCGATGCATGCGCCGGCTATAAGCCGCGCCTCGCACCCCCTTAGCCCGAGCCTCCCCGTGGCACATAAATAAATAAATAAATGGATTTACGAGGGCCCGGCGCGCGCCTCCTCTCCGCCTCCTCCGCCTCTCTCTCTCTCTCTCTCTCTCTCTCTCGCAACGCACCGGTGTAAAGGGACGGACATAAGGGTCCCCGGACTGTACCGGAACAATGCAAATATTGGCGAAGGAATGAGGACAAGAAGGGTGACACACAGAGAGAGTTACGTTATACGTGCAGTTGCTGAGATGAATCGTGATCGAAACGTGCGAATAACGTTGCGTTCTACTCGAATCCAAATAGTTGGTTTTTTTTTTTGCATTTTGCATCTTCGCGAGAACTGCTTTTCTCGCACCAAGCGATAATTCTTCCCTCGGCAATTGATGAATCTCCGACAGATATTTCCTCGTTTCCACTCTAAAAGCATCCTGTTCTTTTTCACGCGCGCGTCCCTCCTTCTCACCCCAACATAATTTTTCTAATTTAGCCGAGCAGCCTATTCAGTATTGAGCGGGAAACGCTCAATACTACGCTCGGGACTCGATCGCACAATCGCCTTCTCAGGTTTTCGATTTGCTAGCATACATCCGGCAAATACATTTTCGTTTCTCGTTTCTTTAAGAGTCGACCTCTCGCCGATGCGACGAGCCTACCGCACCACCCTTGGGCAAAGTGTCGCGAAAGTGCCAGGCCGAAAGCAATTTTCTCGCGACTGCCGCGCGAATTGCCGCTCCTTCGATCTTGCTTTCCCTCTCACTCGCTATCTCAGTATTCATCTGATCGATGGGAATGTATTATCCGCGTTTCGCATCAGGATGACATACCGTCCCGTTGCGACGTAATAATATCTCATCGAGAATAGAAATAACAATATTTTGCATCGAAGCAACAGCCGAGGACATACGTATCGTATGTAGCGTCCCATTAATCCACTTGTGTGTACGTAACATTCGTCTTTACCATACCTTTGCCACGCATATCCTCTTTAAACTTGATATTTTCTGTTGCGTTTGTACTCGGTTAATAGACGGCCTCGTAGTGACAAAGGTACGAAAACGTAACCACGCGGGGGTGGCCGAACCTAAAACCTCGGCTCGGGTTGTCGTCGTCGTTTCGACGACGGAGTCGCGATGGTGACGGTAAGCTAATATTACGGTGCCCCGCGGCGAACTGGAAAATCTCATTGGGGTCTCCATTATTCATCCGCAAGCCGGCCCTGCCGGCTTCATTCGTTCCCATTGGTTCATTCGTGCGTGCGTGCGTGCGTGCGTGCGTGCGTTCGTTCGTTGCTTTGCTTGTCCGATCGTCCGTCCGTCCGTTCGTTCGTTAAGGGTCACAGTTTCCGCAGCGATAAATTCAATTCGAATTACAAACGCTCGAAATTAATCGGTCGCGTCGCGCGTCGTTCGCAATTTACAGAGGGGTAAATATTCTGTTTATAGTCCCTATCTCTCTCTGATGACCTTGATCTTGACGTATGTTGTAAAGGTGACGAAAATTGAAAATTCAAAAGGTCGGCGGTTATTATTTATTAAAAAATTATTTATCATTATTATTTATTAACAAATAAAGATTCGTTACTATTTTACGATTTTTGTACGTAACAGAATTTATTACTGTTCAAGTAAATTATAATCTCGCTGAAAAGTTGTACACGTATATAAATAAATAAAATGTTATCGATTACGTAAAAGAAATCTACGAAATCTTTCGTCTTACCAAATTGACGAGTCTAGTCTCTATATTGGAATCTTGAAAAGATTAGCAAAGGCCCCTATGCATGGTTTGTCCACCACCGCGTATTAAATCTGACCTAACCCCACCTACTTATATCACTGTGAAAGGGGCTGTACAATTACATAAGAGTCTCATACGTTAAGAGGTTCTCGATCTATTGATAATTTTTTAATAAACAACAATCGCCAACTGAAACCTTTCAAACGTTACTCAAAGTCGTAATCTTCATCAAGATTAACAATGGAGACGGCAATAAATGTCGTGTTGTATGTGGGCAAAGATTGTAACTAAAATCTTTTCGATTACCTTCCATCGCCTCCACGACCTATCAAGGTCAAGGTCGTCGAAAGTGACGATCATAAACTGAACATTCGCCGACTTTTCCCGGCGTCATCGGATATAAATTCATACATACCGAAAATGCGTCAAAGAAAGTGACACGATGCTCGTGATGATCGTAAAACTAGATGTTAAAGTAGATGTATCGTCTGTAAACAAGAGAGAGGCATAAAGAGATAGGATGGAAGCAGGTGGATATCAGGCAGAAATATCGTGAGCACGTGCAAATGGCCGCGTGTCGGGACTCAGGAGGGATCCTCTTTGCGGAGAAGCGACAAAGTCTCATCCCCTCGAGAAGCTGGGAAAGGAGTGAAATACGGAAAGGAAAAGCGATAAACTTTTACGACCGTAAGCTCTCGCCCATTCGACGCTCGCGCGGCGGCGTCCACTCGCGAGTATATCCCAGAAACTGGGCGAACACGTTATAATTTTACTGGTTACTTCGCAAAATTGCGGCACGGAACGAAATACATATTAGAGGATATAGGAGCGAGTCGGCGGTCTTCTTTTGCGCCACAACTATCGAGAGAGAGAGAGAGAGAGAAAAAATCTTCGATGGGGATAAAATTGAAGAATATTTGTGTATTCGTGTGTGTCTCCTCCATGACTAGAACTGCCAACTGAACAACTAAGCAGAAAGAAAAAGTTTTCCAAAGGACACGCGAGAAGAAGAAAAGCGCTGATCCCAGGAAGCCGAGGAGCGTTTACTCGAACGAGCGGATCGAAAGCTAAACCGAGCCGGAGCTTTTCCGAGAGAGGGATGTCTCCGCCCCAAAGTACGTAACTTTTCTTATGAATCCCTGCGGACAGGAGAGAAAGCGGTTGAGGGAGGGTGGTCGTTTTGCTCACGATTCTCCTCGTGCCACAGGCCCGGGAAAGAGAGCCTCGTGCTCGCGTCTAGCGTAAAAAGAAAATATTTTTCGTCGACACGCGAGAGGCGATACAAAGGATCCTAGTTACGCTTCCTACCTTCCTTCGCGTTTCCGTTCTTTCGCGTCCCCTTCTCTGTCCTATTTTGGGACACGTCAGGGACCGTCCGATGTAGGAGGCGATAAAGCTGAAACCCCCGACTGAATCGATACACACCACCAACCAGGACACGTACTTTTTCTTCGTACCTCCTCCGTATATACTTGAGCCATTTACTTCAGCCACCTCACCTTTCAGACGAATGTTGCCTCTCCGATAAAGCAGAAACTAAGGTAAAATAAAGGATAAATATCGCTAACGAAATCTAACATGTGCACCGATTGCACATCTCTCTCGGACGGGGTTACGTCTCCGTTCGCGACGCAACCACTTGGCGTAATCTTGGCAATTTAAATGTTTGTCCCCGACGCGCAGCTCCGCAGGATCGCGTATCGCCCGGCTTAGGGACGCGCTGGTAATCCCTTGTTGAAACAGTGCTAAGCCCTTACGGATTGTCTGCGGGATCGCTACGGCGATACTACAGCAAACGACCGAAGGGCGGCAACCCCCCTATTCGGTGTTTTCGCTCTCGCGGTTTGTCCTATTCGTTTCGGTCTTCGCTAGATTCGTTAGTCGCGCTTCGTTCCTCGCTCTTCATTTGATTTCACAGCTAAATTTTCGTTTTCGTACAATTTTCTCGAATCTGGGAATTGCTCGCAAACGTAATTTTCTTGAAGCTGATCGTTTGTGCCATTCCTCTTGCCTCGTTCTCTGTCCAGCATCTTCCAACACATGTGGAGAACAGATGAGTGGAATGGAGATGAGAGACACAAACGGTCGGGTGGAACAAAACGAGCGCCGTTCGCGAAATTGCTCGATAAATTCGATAGGGTAATTGTCCTCGCGCGAATAAGGGATGTACGAAGCCAATCTCATCATGAAGATTCGTGCCGTGAGATGAACAACAACGTAGCGACCTAAAAACGAAGCGACCGAATTATTCGCAAACTATCCCGTGATTAATTTGAGAAAGAGTACACCAAGAATCCGACTACTCGAAATACCAGCGAGTCAAGAAACCTGTGAATTTGGAGGCGATGAAAAATGCCGAGAGCGATGAGAAATCGCTCTGTGTTTCAGAAAAGTAGCGCTTCTCACTTCCGATACACATTCCCGTCGCAAGAATTGCGATCGCAGAAATGGACTGGGAATGGTAAGTCGCAGTTACGTACGTTAAACATTTCAGTAATAATACCAACGTTGTGTACTCACCCGATAACGTTGATTAAGACAACACAAAAGGCTGTTTTAACTTGAGAACATTCGTCAAGCTGCGAGAAGCTGCGAGTGTTCTTTCGACTTGACGCGACGCGACCTGCTCTCATATTCCAGAAGCACTTTTAAAAGCGCAAATATTTATGATATCCTCCGGTCTTGAGCCGAAAAACAAAACCCTCCTCACAGAGAAGAAGACAAAGCAGAAACACAGCAGGAGGGAGAGCCTCTCTCTCTCTCTTTCTTTCACCAGCTAGATATACCCCGCGGGATTAACCTTTAATTCTATCCCGTCTCGACAGCCCCTTCTCGTTGCGCACATCGGAGAAGGGTCCTCGACGTGCACGTCCGATGCTCTCCGAGCTTCGACACGGGCCAGAGACAAGACCAAAATGAAATTTTCGGAATGGGTTGACGAGCTGCTCGTCTTACGAGATTGGCTGCCTTTGTCATGTAACGCGGAGCGCTGCCGAGCAAGGAATAAGAATCGGAGGAGGTATCTCGGTTTCCAAGAGGCGCGAGAGAAGAATATTATTTTAGAAAGCAATATCATGATTATTCTAGCCAATCTAAATTTCGACTTCTTTTATAGTTCCGTAGTTCCGAGAAACGCAAGGCAAGTTTACGTAAAGTACAGCCGGCTGGCTCTCAGAGGAAGTTGCCTCCGCGAGAGCCCGCGCGCGTAAGGGACGAAGGTAGGCAGGTCAGATGGATCGATGCAAGTTACTTACGATGCAGGCGGTCTGCACACCTTCGCGAATCACATTCTGCACGCGCAAACTCGCGCTCTTAACTAGAAATAAAAGAAGGATATCCAAAAAAAATTATCGACTATCATAGGGATTGCAATAGGTACGTTAAACGTGTCTGTGACAACTGCGAATTCTTCAACTAATTCTCAGCAAATTTTTTGCAATTTCTTCCCTGCCTTTTTCTTGCAGGGAGATTTTAAAGGAATTCGTAGAAGATACGATTGATCCAAGGCGCATCTCGCGCTATATATTCTATAGGCGGCGTTATTTAATTTGTTCACACGTAGGGGAATCCTTCCGCAACATTGCGACGGCCCGCTTTCGAAATCTCTGCTGTTGGCGCTAATTAATTGATTATACAACGAACCTTTGGGAAAATTTAGACTCGTAGGACTCGCAAGACGCATCATTATCGCTCTCATCACCGCGAGACAGGACGGAATAGGTAGTTCAACGAATTGCATATTCAACGCAATGTGCTCAAGGTTAGTCTCGGAGCAAACCACGTTATCTCACGTAAAGATGCGTGTTACCCTCCGCGGGGAGGTGAAAGAACGGATTGACCCCGCGAGCAGAGAGGGCGAGAGAGCAGAGGGGAAAATTGAACGTGCGACGATGCGACAGGCTCTCCTGGTGCAGGTTCGCCTGGCAAAAGCGTCCTCGCGCGACGGTCCGACGAGAGTGCGCAGAATCCAAGGTAACGATTGCGGCGGGATAGCACCGGAGGGCAACTATAGCGTACACGACCGGGCAGACAGGTAAGGCGAGGTAAGACTCACGATTTGGGTCACCGCGACCTCGTCCCAAAGGCCGGACTTGCTAGAGGTTACGACCCGCTTAAAGAGTCGGATCGATTCGCATCGACCGACCTCGCGCCAAGTAAGATGACACCGCTTTCATCTCCATAGCCATGTCCGTGGATCAAACCGTGGATCCACGGACATCTGGCCGCGAGATCAAGCAAACTTTTGCGACCGCGATCTACGAGTGGGAGTTTCTTCGAATTCACTTACTAAAACTAAGCAGCTATACCCTGCGGGCTCTTCCTCTCGTGTGTCACGCGAAAAGGGAAGAGAGAAAATTAATTCAAGATCTTCCGAAGCCGTGGAGGCTCATCTCGAGATTGAGGGCATACGCTTAAGTTAATCTCGCGAAGGCGAGGAACTTCTTGATCCCGTTTTCGCCGCGGATCAGCCGCGCGCCCGTCGAAGTCTCCTCGTCGAGGTCTCCGCGCTCTGGCTTCCTATTCTACGCTTGGAATAATATCGATCCTGCACCTCTCTCCCCCCTCTCTCTCTCTCTCCCTCGTCGGAATAATCAATGTATCATTGGACGTAACGTTGTCAAAATAATAGTGGCGCTAATATATGTAATACGCAAACGAGGTCAAACACTTTGACAGCTTAGTTTCTAATCCCGAGCATTAGCGACGAATAATAAATTATATTCGACACTATCGAATATAATACTGCAAAGTTATCAAGGAGAAGTCAAACGAAATCGCGGTGACATTGTTCTGAGATGATATCGGCACGTCGTGGAAGAAGACGAAAGGCAATGGAAGACCAGAAAAATACTAGTCGTGCAACGTACACCGTAATTACGATCAGGTAAACAACTCAACAACAAACACGTGTAATCAACGTCGCTTGATTAAACGATATCTATAAACAAGTTTAGAATTAATATCGCTCGCTAAACGGATACAACGAGACAAACGCACCGACCAGGCGCGACGCAACATAATTAGCTCGTGGAATCGCCCGCGGGCTGACTTCTCTGTGCAATTGCGAGCTTCATGGGAATGCGGCCAATAAAATCAGCACTATCTACGTACGGATTGTATCTACGTACGTCGAAACGCTTTTATCTCGCATTTGCGCAATTGCTACGACGCAATTGTTGCGACGCTTCACGAAATGCGCTCACACTAGATACGCCTCACATACAGCTGAATGTCCAATTTTCCGAGTGCTTCAATTGTTCAGTAATTGCAACATGAGACGATATCGTACCGAACTCGTACCAGTATACGGCGAAACATTTCGAACGAATTCAAGTTTGCACGCAACATGTACTCGAAAACAACTTGTGATGATAAAATTGCGGTATATATTCTTAGAATTTATATCTGCAATTGTCGCAATATTATTTACCTTGACACACATTGTGTTGTTTCAACGACAAATTTCCGCGAAATGTAACACTCGTGGAGTTTTCTTCTTTTCGACTCGAGTCTTCGCTTCTATGTAGGCAATTTCGTATGCCATTCTTAAACGATTTTGCACTGAAAATCTAGACACAGATATTAAGGATTACGTTTTCGTAGCGAATTTAAAGTTAAATACAGCCGCTTGATTACGTGTGTGAGCGAATCTGGAAATTGCACAGTCATGTATTTAACGTTAAATACAATGTAAGCGTAGCCATCTAAATAGAAAAGAATATATATATATGACGATATGTTATGTGTTCGATCAGTAAGATCGTGCTTTCGCACATTTTTCCATCGTCTCCTCGCTAATCATACAAGTCGAGGTGGTCTCACTGCCGCCTGCTCGCACACACACACACACACGAACGTACACGCCGAAGCGAAGGAACGACGTGTCCATCGATTTGAGAGAGCGTAAGCTTTCATGACCCGACCTGGCGTGTTTTCACCGTGGCTAATCAAGTATCGCATTAAACGGGAAACTCGATACACCGTACAGCAGCGTGAATTGTCTGAAATACGAGCAGTTTCGCGACGAGGGTGCGCGAGGGTACGCGCGAGGGTGACTGCCGGAGTTAGACTCGGCTAAATTTCCGCAATATTCTGCGATTGCAAAGCGTCATGACATTGGTCGACAACAAAATCATTAGATGATTTCTAGAAACATTAGAAATTTCACTCGTACAGGAAGAACTTGCGTAGCTAAAATCACGTTTCAAACATTCTAGTACACTCGGAGAATCGAATGCTTAAGTTGAAAATATGCTTTTGAATGTATTCTTGAAAAAATAGTACAAATTTTTCCTGCAACAATTGATGAGAGAGAGAGAGAGAGAGAGAGAGAGAGAGAGAGAGAGAGAGAGAGAGAGAG
>NW_022639452.1:193831-236841 GCF_010583005.1 Odontomachus brunneus
CACACACACACACACACACACACACACACACACACACACACACAAGATAAGTGAATCACGAGGGTCAATTCGTCGTAATTCCAAAGTCTAACAAATCCATCTTACTTCGTTTTCAACTTGTTACGATCTAACGTAACTGATAAAAGAAAAGAAATTTCTCCTCGTGAGAAGGGAGATTTTTTGGCAAGCCGAAGACACATGTGATGAACAACACAGTGAAGAATGGAGCGAGCAAACAGCGCGATTATCCATCGAATACATCGAGATATTGCGCCAGCTGTTTCCTCATCGGGAACGACAACACGGGTCTCCTCTCGCAATTCTGCTCGCGCTCGTTAAGATTTCGCGTATCGCCATTGCGGAGTGCAGGCACACGGTATTCGACGCTTAGCGGCGGGTAATCTATATTCCGCATGGATGCTCTAATGTACCGATCACGTGCGCCGGTGTCTCATTAAGCCACGGAGAACGGCGTGCATCGCTGTGCGCGAAACTTCAAACACCGGTTTCACAAGCATCCATCCCTCACGTCGCGCGAGTCTAAAATGAACTATCGTTTTACTCGACTTGAAAGTTCTTTTATAATACTACGAATCATAATACACACGGAGCGATTAAGGCAAAGTAATGTGACGAAATTATAATATAAATCTGGCGAATAGTCGCAAGAGTTCCTGATTGAAAATTGCTACCATTGAGATCGCTCTCGTGTTTACCATTAATTTTTCAAGTTTGGATCCGATACGTATATGAGAAGAGATAATTTGAATGAGAAAACGAGCATTGGAAAGTTCATAAAGCACAAATACAATTACTTGAGCATCTGGTAATTGTTGGCGTGATTGCGCGAGAGACCGTAGACGCTGCCAACTCTACTTTCACGCATCTTCGAGACGTGCGAACGATCGTTATCGTCAAGCAAATCAAACTCGGACTCGATCGTGTCAATGGAATATCTATTACAGTTTTAACCTCGCGAGAGTGCTAATTACGCGTATATACGCGTATATACGCGTACACTAAAACGACGTGTGTCTACGTGTGTGCGTCTACGTGACGCAAGACATTAATAACTGTCTTTTCGAGCACGCAGTTATTGGAGTTGTTGGAGTAATTAGTTAAACGGCGTTTATTACACGCGAGTCAAAACATATTCGTTGACGCGATTTCAAAGGCAAACGTATAATTAAGAAAGCGCAAATAGCATGCGAGTAAGTAGAAGTTGACAGAAGCTTAATTTTCAAGGAACAGCTCTAAATATACGTTATTACAGAAAGAGGAAGAGATCCCAGTTATAATATTTAATTTGTAAAAACAATACAGTGCTAGATGCATCCTCGTCGCATCGTCGCGCGTGCACGCGTTGCGCAGCGCTGCACGTGCGCATCTCGTTCATGGCGCAAGCAACGTGCCATGCCAGCGACGCCATGTGTCGAAATATATTCGGTCGCCCTCGAACAGGTCGACCGGCTTCGCCATCGGCGATCAAAGCCACCGGTTCTCACTGGTCGCGTAAGTCTTGTCCACGGTTTAAACGCAAACTCCCGCACGACCGATTTGCGTTGTATTTATTAAGCGTGCATCTTACACGGCATTTGCGTAACTCGGGTTCTAACGGAGATATTTATCAGAGCCAAAGAACAACGTTCAACGATATCGCAATTTGGGAAAAAAAGAAACATCGCCCTAGCTCGCTTCGCTCCTAACGAGATATCTTTTACTTTACTCTAATTTAGAGAGAGAGAGAGAGAGAGAGAGAGAGAGAGAGAGAAGCGGAAAACTTTAATGTATTATATTAAAATAATGTATATACACACATATAACATGTATATAACATGTATATAACTCTTCTTTTCTTTCTTTTCTCTGACTAACACTGACACTATGGCGCAGACTACCCAAGAAATACCGTTGTTTCGAATTACGTGGACGAGCGGGCATTATCCATCTTGTCTTCCTACGGTGCACATTGCATCGTGTAATCGATAGTCACGCAATGCTGATGTCGAATACCTAAATGTCATAACAATTACAAATCATAATCCTTCACGAATCGCAATTTCCTAATCACTAGAAAATAACAGAAAATGGGAGTTTGAAACCTCTTGTACAAATATAATTCTACGCACATACGTTCGACTACGATGTAATTCGAGGTGCATTCGGACTCATACATTCCAATCATCCGAGTCATGATCGCAACCTTACCGCAATCTTAGTCGTGTAATTTTCACCGATTCTCACCTCAAGTGAGAAATCCAAGTCCCGATCGCTCCGTCCCACTTATACGAAAAAAATTTCAGATAATAAGATGCGACTCGAGTCAGTGCATTCTGAGACAGCTCTGAGCGTGAAAACGGTGTCATCTCTGGTCAAATATAGCCCGTTCCGCGAATAAACAGCAAGTCGAGCTTGCAAGTTCTATCTATAGACGATTCTCGAAAGCAAACCTGATCCATTGTATCGACGTGAAGACGGACTTCGTGAAACATGCATGCGAGCTCGGACGGTGCTCGTCACACACTGACCCAGAATCATTTAAGAGAAAGAAGAAAACTATGCTTCGAGAGATAATACTATAATTTGCGATAATTCGTAGTTGCCAGTACAAGCGCGAATTAAAGTCCGCAATATATCCTGCCATCCTGCGAATCTACGCTTCGATATAGTGTTGCTGACGATAATATTAAATATGATTCTATGGCGGAGAGTCATAGAACGTAGGAAACATTTTATCACGAATTTCACGCGTTAGAGTACGCTCTGCTTGACTCAATGATAAGGATGTATTTTCTGGACTGTCTGCGAGAAAGTCCGCGCGACGTCGGCAGTCTTCAGCGAGCGTGTCGTAAAATAAGTAGATGATGTATGCCAGACATCACCAAACATAGATAAATCGCAAAATGCAGTTTTATAGTCGCGACCTCGAGTCTCTGTGCGTTTTCAACGCGTTAAATTCATTAAGAGCATTTTACGGTTTAGCTTTTCGATTCCGTCTTAAGCTCGATTCTCAAATTCTCGAGACTTCATCGTATGTATGTGAGACAATAGAAGTCTAGAAAAATTTCCAGAGTAACTCGAAAAAAATATTGGCTGTACAGATCTTGCGACTCTTTCGCACTTTCTCCCTTTTAATGATTTTACCACGCAACGTGTGACAATAGAGGCGGCAACGAACCAAGTCCATTGTTTAATCCGTATTTAATGACGTGCCGAGGATAATCCCCGTCGAGTGTGAAAAACGACGTCGTAACGTTAAAGCGGTATTAAAGTGCGTAACGGATTATGCATAATTAAAAAAACCAACGTCAAAGTGACAGCGCAATTTAATTGCGCGCATGACAACATAATTTACATAATTAGACACATGTCCCAATGTACTACATATTGTGCCCGGCTTCTTATCGATTCGAACAAACCGCGTGCTTACGATGTGCTAATGAGCAATTTATCATTTTCCAGGAAGTTTTAGGCACTCTTGGCATATTGGTGTTACTTCTTCCTTGCGTCACACGAATCATTATCCCGAAATGATCATGCTCACACCTACTGCCGGCAAACTCGACTTTCTTACTAATTTTTTTCTTTAATTACTTTTATTTTGAGCATTAGCCACTTCCGGATACTTTCACGCGACGTTACGCAATGTCATCTCGAGTAATTAGTATAAGTGGTTGCGCGATCTTCCCTTGTGCTGCATTTTTTTGGATACTGCGCGCACAACTTTATCGGACATTATAGAGCGTATATAACCGTTGTTATTTTAATCCCTAATTAGATTAACATTTTATATATACGAGGTAACTAATAATATATCTACGTTTTTAATTGAATAATTCATAATCAATCACCACACATATATACGCGCATATACGTACTCACATTTCTAGAGTGTTACAAGTATTTCACAAATAATTTATGCATTTAATACAATATGTGAATTATATTGCTTGTAGGCGACAGAATGGTGGCTAAATGATATGTACCTGTCCGTCCCACTGGCTTTGCCAATTAACAGCAATCCCGGTCTAATTATGAAAACGAAGAGATTTGCAAACCAGCGGGAATCTGCGGCATTTCTCGCGCGATTTCTCATCGAGCTCCTCAACTATCAAGAAAAATTGGACAGGTAAGACGAAGCCCCGAAATTTTTCTCATTTATCCCGTACGATAATCCGGAATGCATCATTCTGAGAGTCGCCCTGACTCGTCGCAAGCGTCCTTTGTTTTGAATAATACAATTGAGATAGGAGCGCGTGTGTAAATTCATGAACCAATCGGCTCGATGATAACGAAACGTGCTAATCGACTCATCGTCGTCGTCGTCGTCGTCGTCGTCGTCGTCGTAAGGCACAAAAAGAAGCCGCACTGAAATCAATTTAGAAAGGGCGTACGTCTGCGAGGAAATCCGGGCTGTAAGATCCATAGAAAGTGAACATAAAGAGGAAAGGGAGAGAACGAGCGGACGCTCCCGCGCGTGGAGAAAGACTCAAAGGATCCTCGGTATCCCGCATCCGGCCGGGAATATGCCGGCGGCTGCGTCGAGTGCTCCTTTCTTTCAATTCAAAAACTAAAGCGACGATTCGCGAATACCGCTGCGCCGCCAGTTTTCTTAATAGCAATCGTGGCTCGGATTGCATCGAAACATTCGATGAAACGACAGGACGCGAGAGCGATGCGAAAGAGAGATCGATCGCTTCCGTTCGAGATACCCCACGGGAAGAACGATTCAGAGGCAAAAACTCGTATGTTTCGATCAGGTGCGAATTGGAAGTCGAACGGGTCAAGTCTAAGGATGGTAAAAATACACAACCGCTCTGCATGGCGCAACATTACCAAATGTTGCGGATTTATCGGCGACCCGGGGTGAACGGCGACGAGCAAATTCTCCTCGATAGAGCGGCCTCCGGCGATCACATCGTCGTCGCACACCATAATCGGGTAAGGGCCAAGATATAAAATTATCCCTTATCCTTAAGTTGAAATTAAAATTCCACGAATAAATCTCTGAAGCGTGATATAAAAAAAAGTGACGAGATGAAAAATATGCAACGTTCTGTGTCATTCTGTGTTATTCCGCGCATTCCAACCTCTGATCATCGCGATATCTCATCGTGTTTCTCCTAGTTTTACAGCGTACCGGTGAGAGCGTCGGACCGAGACCGAATCACGGAAGCCGAACTGGTACAGCAGTTACTGATGATTATGGAAACCAAAGCCGATCCTAGAACCCCACCGGTTGGAATTCTCACGACTGCAAAGCGGCCAGTCTGGGCGAAGGCGCGAGAGGAACTGATCAAAAGTACGTACATTGTTCAAAAACGTCCCGTCACAAGCAGCTGATATCTTCCAAAGGGAGCATCCAATTTAAGATACTCCATTCGATTGAATTTATCGATCTATCACTCGCTTCCCGAGAAGCGAAGGTTGTCTATCGGGTTATACCTGAAAAACAGCGTGCCGCGCGCGCACGTCTTTGCGACGACCCTCGTCGTCGTAATTATCCGGCCGCATCCTCCGCTTCTCCAATATTCGCAATATTCCCATCAACTCCCTAACCCGACCTTGCTCAACGCGACAACCCACCTACGCCTGCAAATCGAATAAACGGCCGTGGTAACGAGTTAACGACTACCTGCGTTCGCCCTGATTAATTAACGGCAGAAACATCGTAACGAGACAACGGGAATTGCGCCTCTCTCATCCGAGCGAAAACATTCCGTCTCGACAACGATCTCATAACGATCGCACGGGACACAGCTAATTAAAGTTACACGTTGTGTACGATTACATTTTGGAAACTCAATAGATATCCCAAATATTGCCGAGTAGCTGAAAATTATCGTAATTAAGAAACAAGACGAAACGACTCGTAGATGAATGCAATCGACACAATCTGGAACTATTGGAGCGTTGCCTGTGCATCGTCTGCATCGACGATGACGCGCTGCCAACCACGTTCAACAATCCAATAAGAAAGGAGGATCGGTGGATCGGTGATCGAGATTACGCGAACGTGCTGCATCACGCCCTTCACGGTGGAGGGTCCAGACACTTGGCCGCGAATCGTTGGTACGACAAGACTCTCCAACTCTTCCTTGGCAAGGTAAACTTTCGATAGCGTCGAAATCTATAAATACGACGAAATAAACACGACGAAATGAAATATATATTTATCATATCGATCACTCGCTTCTTCTCGCAATATCCTCATACGAATCCTTATAACGTAGGATGGATTATGGGGATTTACGTACGAGCATTCCGCCGGTGAAGCACCGGCTATATTTAATGCTTTCGTGGATATCACAGAGAAAGTGGACTCGATGACGCCGCCGGATGAAAATCTAGTGCCCTCGCATCTTCCGGCACCAGAGAAAATGGACTGGTGTCTCAGTGAGCAAAGCTTGAACGACATCAGAGATGCGATGATGAGCATCGACGCGTGAGTAAATTTCCGGAGGAAAGCAATAGGAAATATGTGTGATAATTTTCGAGTTTCATTCGTCGGCTACTTCCATGCGTACTTTCGTACGTCCTGTGTAAAAATCGGACGAAATGAGAAACGATATATATTTCCGTTCAGGCTGGTCGAAGATTTGGACCTCTGTATTATGTCGTTCGAGGATTATACGAAGGAATTCATCAAATCCTGCAAAATTAGCCCCGACGTATATATACAATTGGCGCTCCAGCTTACGTATTTCAGGTAAGGTATGAGCCGTCTATTTTGCTATTATTCGTCAATAAAGCACGATCTCCTACTGCGCTGCTGTTAAGCATTTTCGTCATCGCGGAACGTTCTCGCAATGTTCGCAGACTTCACGGGAGATTGGTGGCTACTTACGAGAGCGCCGGCATCCGGAGGTTCGCGCTGGGCCGTGTAGACTGCATCCGAGCCGCGAGTCCAGAGGCGCTGGCATGGGCAAAGGCGATGTGTCAGGGCGATCCTCACAGTCAGACCGGATCCAATCAGTCAAACAACGCCTTGGATGGGAGCCCCAAAAGAGTTCAGTTCACCATTTACAGTGTAACTGAAACTTGCCATTTTTTCTATGCGAAGATTCCCGTGCCATAACACTCGACAGGGAAACAGGGTCGAATGGAATGTTTCTCTCTTCTGTTCCTCTTTCAAGTTTTACTATTCTTTACTATTCTTCAAATTGCCGTTACACTTGCCTCGCTCGATTTTATTTGCAAATAATTATAACTTTTTTTTCCTCTCATTTTTTTCTCTAGTAATTTGTCATTATTCCTGGATAATTTGGCCTTTAACGAAGGAGCTGTTTTGGTTTGCACGAGATAACGAAACCTTGACCCGATACCTTATCCCGAAGAAGCTGCATATTAGGACATTGATGGGAAATATCAAGACGATTGCAAATTGGCGCTTTACCGATTTTGCTTAGAGTTTGCTCGCTCTTAAATTACAGGGATCTCGTGTCATGACTGACTCATCGTTAATAAAAAAAACTTCGATCATTCGAAGTTGTTTCATTCATCACTGTCTCACGATACACGTTTTTTGCAGTGTTACGAAAAGTTTCTGAGCAGTTGGTCGCATTGCCCATTTATGCCAAATGCATCCACCTATAAAAAGGTTTCGATATAATATCTACGCTCCTACTTTTCTGTTTCGACTGTCTCCTGTGTCTTATGTTGCCTTACGTTACTACTAGTTACGTGTGTTTTACGTGTTCGATCTTTACGTAATATATACTTTCATCCTTCCGTTTTAGTGTGTGTTGAATAGTAATCGTACAATTTGTACTGTCATGCGTGTCATTTATTACATGCATGTACACGCTGTACATGTTAGCTAATTTTTTCGCTACGAGCACAAAGATGTAGACATAGTAAACACGCTATTGCGCCAATCTTCTTCCTTCTCTTCTTCTACATTTCGCCAGTTTTCCTTTTTTTTTTAAAGATTTACATTTTTACTCGCCGTGATAAATATCCACTTCAACGATACAAATTATGTTTTCCCACTCTCGCGGATAATCTATTCAACTATCGATTAAATATCACAGAGAAAGTAGAAATGATGAGAAAATGCGTTTGAAAAAAAGCGAAAAAGACGCTCCGTTATCGGAGTCGGAGTGAAAGCTATACGACGAACGAAAGAAAAACAGGAACCCCAAAAAGAGGAAAAGGCAATCAATTAGAACCGGGTTCGCCGGTTCTTTGCCTTCTCTATCGAGTGTTTGCGCGATCCTCTAGTCCTCCTCGGGCAAGTTCCGTGGAGATATACCGTTTGTTTCCTTTGCACAGTCCACCCTCGTTCGAAAAATATCGCGGTAACGAGCTGTTGTTTCTCATTTACCGTGCTCATTTTCCCTTTAGCGACATATTGCCTCAGTCGCTTCTTTTTTCTACATGATTTCTACATTGCTTACAACATAATTTTCGTGTTCAATGCGCCAGGATTTATTATTATATATAATTAGCTTTCTCTCCAAAAAAGACATAAGAAAGCCAATTTAAGAAACATTCATCAACTTTATGTCTTTCGAATATCTTTCATCTTATCTCAAAAGGGAGGAATGTCAGGCTTGTCACGCTTATGTATTGCTCGCCTCACGAAGTAATAGCAGGCAAACAATTTCACACGATCGAATGCGCAAAATTCTTCCGAATCGTTTCACCAAATCTTTGATGTGCGTATTTATACGTTGGACTCTATTGAACGTGTTGCTTCTTCCGTTCGCTTCTCCAGGCGGAAAGAATCAAGGAGCTGTTTGATCTAGCGGTACAGAGACAGACCAAGGAAATGAACGATAACATACACGGACACGGCATCGACAACCATCTGATGGGGTTGCGTTACGCAGCGATGAAGGCCGGCGAGCCGATCCCGGACATCTTCACGGACGAAACTTACGCGATCGTTAATCACTTTGCCCTATCGACGTCACAGGTCAGTCAACAGGGTCGATATCGTCCTTCAATTTTTTAACGATCCGCGTCATTGGTGTCGATTTCAATAAATTCCCGTCATCGTTACCTTTAAATTGGAAAAATCTGTTCAAAATCTGCTTTAGGTTTGAATATATCATATTATCGATTAAAAATATCCAAGAAATAGATCGGAAATAGATGCAACATAAATAATCTGTTGTTTGCTTCTCAATTAACCGTTACTACGCCAATGCACGCCAAGCATTTCTCTATCACGACAAAATGTAAGTCAAGATCCCGGATGTATTGCGAACATCTTTACAAGTATTTAATGACTCTGACAGCTCGAGGTCGACACGATACGATCGGTTTGTGCGAGAAAAGTTGTGCAACCGATTAGACTAATTGCGCCTTAAGAAGCCGCGATCTTTCGCGTCTCATACAAGTCGCTTTCATTTGCGAGAATATTCATTAATATACCGATTGAATCGACATCTTCAGAATTATGCCAATGATACATGTTGCTCCATTGCGACGCAATGGCCACGTTTACTACGCGGCATTAATTGGGAAACGTCTGTAGGAACCTTTCGAGACATTTCAAAAATTCATCTTGCAGGTGACGACGAAGAGTACGACAATCGCCGGGTATGGCCCGGTAGTGCCGGATGGTTACGGATGCGCCTACAATATGCGGCCAAACGGCTTCGTATTTTCGGTTTCTGCCTTTCATAGCGACGGCAGAACCAACGCGATGCAATTTGCGCAAACATTAGAACAAAGTCTACGAGATATGGCAGCTATGATAAAAAATTCGAAAAAGTGATAAACTGACACTGACAGCTTCCGCCTCTCCCATCAATCTCGCCGAGATTAAAGAAAAGAGAGAAATAGAAAAGAGCGTAAGCTTCGCGAATCACACGAGGGTGGTTCGAAACGCACATCAGACTTATCGAACGATATAAGTACTCAGACGTACGTTGAGTAATAACGACATCACTCTTGTATCCTTTTTTTATCCCTTTTACCGTACGCTGCCGAAAACTCCACTCTAAGAACATCCTGTACATAGAAATACCATCGTTTATCATTTTCATTGTACTATATTAGCGGAAATAACCTTCGCAGAATTGTGTCGCCTAACTCGAAAGTTGATTTATTTGATGCGAAGGAGACGTGTATGAATTAGAGTTGACTTTCTAAATTTATTTCCTACTTTAACGGCGACGGGAGTGGCAATGTGGAGAAGAATGCGACTTTCGAAGCACCCTTGCATCAAAGAAAGTAATTGTCGTAGATTCGTACACGAGTGTAAGTAACGTGCGCGTGCGTAGACGTGACACAGAGGAATTAGACGTAAGAACTCGCTCTCGCACAATTCGTTAGATGTGTCGCTGGTTTGATATAATCCCTAACAAGTAGGAGGAGAGTAGAGGTGAAAATACTGGAGCAAAGAAGCGCGCGCGTCGCCGAAGCGCGCAAACTCATCGAAAGCTGTTGTAATATTTAAGATGTTCTTTGTTGTATGGGCTACTAGAAGTGTGTGTGAATCTCTCGTTGTCTGTTTTCTAGAAAAGTATATACGCACACACAAACGAACAAACACACACGCACATATACAGTATTAGTCGACTCGCGTTAACGAGCACAGTGAATTAAATCCTACTGCGGTAGCCGTCATATAGTAAGCGAGTATGTTAGAGATCGATCGGTCGGTCGTTTTAAAACTCTGATCCACTCGTAAAGTTTCTTGGGACGCGTTACTCCCGAGCGCTGGAAAAATCCTATCCTATCGTGTATTATGTCGTTTCCACAAACGACAAAGTTGCGCGCATTGTACTGTTTCGCGATGCATCTTGAAAAATCTCTCGCCGAAAGGACGATCTTTTGTAGCAAAAAATGTGAAAAATGTGAATCTTTCTGTACAGACTTTCATGCGCAAAGATTGAGTAAAAATTATTCGTCTTTATCGCGTATTTCTCATGACAAATATTTTGGACGTGCTCGTTCTTCGTAGTTACCGACTGAATTTCTCGCTCACTCGTGTTTCTTAGAAATATTCTTAGAGATATTCATTGCGCTGCCGAAGAAAGGGGTGCTTTCCAGCGCACGGGTCTCGTCTGCCGCAGGAACACCCTAAATGTGGCCAATCGTACGTATGTTGGCGCCCGCACAGTAAACTCTTGTCCAATTCTTAGATAGGTCGACGGATCGCATCGCTCGATAAAAGCCAATCGATCGTCGACAATATAGCTCTAACTATCGCGCTATTTTTCCGCTTCCTGTGATTAGGTTCAAGCGGGAACATGATGCAGGGAGTCAACAAGTAGTGACTCGATATCTTGAGGATTGAAAGGGTTCCAATTGTCGTCGCATAATTTTCTTAACGGAGTTTCTTCCTTTTCAGAAATCAATTGGAATCATTTTTTTGTCAGTCAATTTGGCTATCGTTATAAGTTCTCGTATAATCAACGGTTGGACGCAAAGAGCTCTTGCTAAGCAAAAAAAAAAGAAGAAATAAATAAAGATGAAATCGTGTTTTTTAGCTGATCGATTCGTAATGTCAAAAATGGAATAATGTGATCACTGTTTTTCATTAAAAAAAAAAAGAATCAATTTTGTGGGCTAGCCGTTAAAAAGCAAGAAATGTGTCATTAAAAATTATACAGAATTTGAATATGCTGTATGTCAAACTTTTCAGAAATGATGACCAGCTTTTGCAAAAAAATTATGATACATATCCACATAATTACATATCCATTTATATCAAATGGCTGTTTTACGTGTATAAAGTCATTTTTATGCACTGACTCTCTCATGATGATCCCACTTCACTAAACGATAATATATTAAGTCGTTAACCCTTTAGAGGTGGTAACCCCACGTTTCCACGGCTGCGCGATTTAGAAAATTTAGATGATTTGTTGCGCTCGCCTTGTCCTCTCGTACTGACTTTTTACTGTTAGCATTCTAGTTAGAATAACGGCGACTGACGGCGATTACCGAGGGAAATCGTCTCGTCATCTCACAGATATGAGATGAGATAAAAAGTTGTTAGGAACGCCGCTTGGCCTTCTAATTCTAGTCGGTTACTAGGAACGATGAGGGAAAATTGACGCTGTGGAAGACTTGGGGATCTGTTGAGTTCGTGTGATAAACAATATTTCTTCGATCTGTTATCGTATCTATCGTGCAAAAAGCAAGATAGTCCAAGATTTGCTTAAGTCTACTCTTCTACGATATATACTGAGTCTTCCTCATCTGCATTTTCCTATCCAGACGTCGTCGATATTAGATGATATAGATCCGTTAATGTTATTTATATTTTATTTCTCATATTCATATCAGACTCATGTTTTAACTTTCAAATTCTTTATCTATTTTCTTTATGATCTACCGTTACGCTCACTCTTTTGATCAAGTACTCGAGGATGTCCGATTTCGTCCAATCTTAGTATTCGTAGAGTTAAATCGGAAAACTTTTACTTGTTTGTTCTGGCTCTTTGTTGAGATTCGTCGTCGAAGCTTCGCCGTAAGTAGAATTTAATCTATGTTGTCGTTATCCAATTCGTTTGTTGAGTAAGTTATTCATAAGTTATTCGTTCAAATTTTACGAAAGTTCGAAAAAGTCAATTTACCGTCGAGTACATTTGCGAAAAGTACGAGAGAGCATGGGTCTCTTCGTTATTGTTAAAAAAAAAGAAAACGAAACAAAAAATATATATGTGTGTGTATATGATAGCGTGTGAATTCGCAAATACATAGATATTCTCGCGTATGCCGTGTACAACTAAAATGTGCACCTCTGTTGCATGAATTTTCGAAGCAAATTGTTGACAAATTGATGTTGAAAAAGGTTTATAAATAGCCTGAAAACGATGCAAGAATTAGCATTGGAAACGTTCGCCTAGATAAATAAAAAGAAAAAAAAAATATATACACATATATATGTATATAACGAAAAAATCCAATACACCAAAGAAATACTCTGTCGAAACGAATCATATTCGAAGCAATGCACCTTTTAGTTGCGCCTCGCATACGTAACAACATGTGCAAGTGTTCTCTACTAGATCTATAAGAAAGTAAAAAATATCTACTATTACAATTAAGGCCACGAAATACAGTTAGAGATACTTTACTTATACATATCGCGAAACCATTGTGATCGCACTTTTGCGGCCAAGAAATTCACATGCATATCAGGCGAAAGCCAACATAGCGACGATTTTACTCCGAGATAACGTATATTCTCGGTATAAATCGCTGGAGTGTGCTTACGAATGTATATAATTATAGCTCGAGTTCTAAGTAGTAGATAGAAATATATTGGTGCGTTAAATTATTCATTGTTTTCGTGATGATGTCGGTTGTTTTGCGTGAAACGCGACGAAACAAAATTCTATGGTTTTTACACGTGGTTTTTAAATTTGAACAGAGGACTACATATCAAATTGTGCTAATTGTAAGTTCCATGATAATCACGTTTAACAATTAATCCTCATAGCTCTGAAGGCTTATGAGCAATTGGTGTCTATGTATCTTATATATAGTTACAATTTATGAAAAATATATTATTTTCGCGTACACAATGTGATTATTAGAATATACATTTTAAACTATGCGTTTGAAGACTGTTAATGTTAGCAAATGGTAAAGCGTGATAAGAAAGAAACTAGAGAGGTATAGCTTTATAGAATATATATAATATTAAAATAATGTTAATAACATAGGATTCGCGCGCGTCGAACTTCGCACTTCGAACTATGAGGATTGAACAAATAAACTCATATTTCTCATCCAAATGTCACAACATACTAAACACGCTAAAATATATATATATATATATATATATATATTACGTTTGTTACAGAATTAATTTTTAAAATCGTCGTGGTTCACGCATACGACTCGTAACCGTTATGTGCGAGGGTCGCTTTCGTCGTTGTTAAAATGTTTATTGAAAAAAAATTCGTAAATATATATATTATACATATATTATCAACCTCGCGGCTCTCGCTCGCGGTCGATCAGTTTGAAAAAATTTGGGAAACTTGAGACTATCAAGTAGATGATTCTCGAAACGAAAATTACGAACACACGAGAATAATTATGTCGTATATTAGCGCCTGACTATATTTAATGATATCACTTGAAGCCAGCTTTTGATGATCTCGCGATATACATAAATATATTACAATCTTACCTACTATTCTTCGTATTTGAAATTATATTTCCTTATTTCGACTCGTTCAATAAATTTAATATTTTTTACTTTCAATTTTTTCTAATGTATTATAACGCTATTGGAAACTTTCGCTATTGTTCTTTATAAAATATTGCATTTCTTTTTGCTTTCGATTCTTCATTCAATATAGAGGAAAAGAGAAATATGTCGTTTGACTGGTCACAGATTAATAATAATATAGACGAGAAATAAAAGTGAGTATATCCAGCTGTAAACTGGAAAGTCAAGACAAACTTTGAATTTATGAAAGAGCTATATGTAAAAAATAATACCCATAGACAATCTATAATTTGAATTTCGTCCTTTTCGTTTCTCGGCAAATTAAGTTGTTACATCCTTTCGAGCAAATTCACTAAAATATTCCTTGGTTAGTTAATTTGCATTTCTAATTGCCGATTACGAGAAGTTCTGAATTAATATATATGTTGGATCAAAAATTCATTCTTTTGATGGAAAAAGGAAAGATTGTATACGATAAAAAATTTGAAGAATCGTGGCGCAAATTAATCACTCTCGTGCGTGAAGCATTCGATAGATAAACAAGTAAATACATCCAGCTTTCCGCTCGCGCGGAAGACATACACAGCATACCTCTGCTAAGTAAATGACTCACGTCGAAAGTATGTTGTATAAAATGTGTACGTTTCTTCGTGCAAAAATAAATTCCATCGGTACCAGTAGTCGTGTTGTCCGTTGCTTATTTTCAATCATTTTATTTAAAATAGAATATCTATTCCACAATAACAAGTTGTTCGCTTCGTCTACGAAGCAATTATATTATACAGACAACACACGCACGCTCAAAGCTGCCAAAGTACCTTCAACCACCTTCTCCATTTGAGAATCGCACTAAACACGACCTAAATCAGAATCTTATTCAATCTGAGATACATCTCCGATATGTAATACACGAGCACTGAACAGCCACGTTCAATACTAAGTGTGAAGTGCGAATACAATTCTCGGAATGTGGAGAGAATCTTACTTCTAGCCTTTGTACTCTTTGTATATCAGCCATACATTTATAAGGAATATACAATACATACGGTGACTCGCAAATTTCTTCAGATAGAACTAGCATATTCATCGTTTTGAATAGTACAGCAACACACACTTTCTACACGTAAGCCATTGTTTCGAAGGATAACATTTTTATATGTAAATTTTATATACAAAGATACATGTATATATATTATATACATAGATTTACTTAAATAAAATGCACGCACATTGGCAAATTGTACATACGGGAGAAAAGGTAAACGTTCTCTATTCTATTTCTCAGAGTGTTATATTCTTGTGTGCTCGAAGATTATATATTCCTTATAAATATCTATATCATACGACCAAACTCGACCAAATTCGACCAACGTACTCGACTGTACGTGCGATTATCTATGATAAACTAACGATATTTCACTAAAACGTCATCAGAACCTTTAGCATATCCAGGCTCGCTTGTTATAACATGGCTACCTTAAATCACATACAATAGGCATAAAATATCCCAGACTCGCATTTCCTCTTTATCAAAGAATGCTAAAGACCTCCGTGATTTTGTTGGCATTCAGTAATTGCGATTACGAGGACATGTTTTCTGGGACGACCTGTATCTATAATTACACCGTAAATAATATGATCACAATATAATTACACATTACACTAACTTCGTCGGTATCTAAAATATTTTTAGACATTTCTCGTTTCCCCGCGCAGTTTTCTGTGAACACCAATTGTTGTCGAAATAGAAGAAAATATATACTAACAATCGAATCACTTAAAAGAGCAAAGGGGCAACTGATGTCTCAATGTAATACACTACGATACATTTTGTGTGGAACACAATTCTAAGACAATTCCTAAAGTACAACGAAATGCAGCTCTGCATTTCAAAGACAAAATCCTCCATAACAAAGGCAAAATCCTCCTCTCCGTAAGAAAGATAAATAAAGAAAACCGGTACGTTAGAGAAGAAAAAATTTTGAGAAATAAAATTTTGTGGATGGTACTCACACATTCTCCCGAACGACTCTCAATAACGCGGCATCGCTAAATCAGCATTGACGTCCTCGTACGTTTGTGCGAAAGAATGCGCGAGAAGAGTATTCGCGGTCGCTCTTTTCTTCGGATCATGCTGGAGGCATTTTATTACGAGATCTACACCTTCCATGGAAAGTTTCGTCGGAATTGTCGGCGTCTCTCCCATCCCGACCTTGTACGAAAAATTAATAATTTCGAGTTAGTTGGACGTATAACTTTATAATAACGCGTTGAATTGCAATTGTTTATACTTAGGTCTACGTACTTTAAACATGATTTGATAATTCGAATCGAAATCCGACCAGGGTCGTCGACCGCTCGCCATTTCGACGATACAGCAACCCACCGACCAGATATCGGCAGCTCTACCGTGTCCACTACCTTCAGACTTCATGAATACTTCAGGCGCCATATATGCTGTAATGAAACAAAAATAATGTAATATTAATACGATGAATACCATTTCAATACGTTTAATTCAATAAATTTCTAATCAAAATTGTGTCACAAGATGAACGAAATATATTACTACGTACACAAAAAAATGGTTACTGAATTTATCTGTTATCTGGGAGCCAGATGAAAGAATTAGTTGTAGGAACAGAAAAATGTCTATAGGAGGTTTCTATGCAGCTAATTGCTCTCAGTTATCTCAACTGAGTTTTAATGTACGGCACAATGTCCAAATGAATGTTTTCAGTCACAATAACCGAAATATTACTTCACATCAGCGAATTTTATATCTGGCTCTTATTCAGTTGCGCAAACTGAGACATTTTTTTTCCATTTAATGATCAAGCTACTGACCTTGGGTACCAACGAAACCCTGAAGCTCCCCAGGCATCGTTGTATGCGCTTTGATTTGCACCGAGCTGCCAAAATCACCGAGCTTCAGACAATTGCCTTCATCCGTTAGAAAAATATTTGCAGCTAAGATAAAAAGAAAAGGAAGATCGGGTTGAAAATGATATAAAAAATCAGAATCAAATATCACTTTATCCGAATAATTACTTTTGATATCTCGATGAACTATTCCGTGAAAGTGCAGTGACGCCACGGCCGTAAGAAGCTGACGAGTATACTTTCTCACCGAAGGTTCCGGCAATCCATTGCCACTACCCGCCACCAAGCTCTCCAGTGTACCCTCCGCGCAAAATTCCATAAAAATCAACATCTCTTCCTGGCAATAGAATTCATTAATGATAATTCATGTTTAATGCGTGTCGATATATGCGATGACAATTATGTTATGTTTATCGTACACGGTGAATTTCTAGTCCATAATATTGCACTAAATGTTGATGCTGAATTCCCTCGAATATTTGTAATTCCTCGGCAACACGTCTAATCGCCCTGTGGTCACCAGGTTGCAGCTGTACTTCCTTCATGGCCAACAATTCACCAGTTTGATTGTTGACCACAGTGTATACTTTACCGAATCTCCCTTGACCTGCATAAACGTTATAACAAAGAATATGCTTAGTTTTTAAAAAAAAGTCACTCGATTCATCTGATCATAACTGATCAGTTTTGCAATTTATTTTAATACCTAACAGTATAACTGCAGGTCTGTAGTATTAAACTGATGGTCGTACAATATTCTAAAAACGTGGTCTACAATGATTCACTGTAAAACTTAACTTAGAGCGATCAGACTGAGAAGTTTATTTTGCGCAATCTTATACATCGCTTATATTGGTTGATGCAAAGACACAAGAATATGAAAATAATTAATTTCGTTTACAGGGTCCTATGGACTTGCAGCCATGCTGTTATCGGCATTGTAACAGAATCTTTGTGGAACTCTTCGAGAAATGAATTCCGATTAGAATTATTTTGTTACTCCCGAGAATTCTTTTCCAAGGAAAACGGAATTATTCCGAAGAGTTGAATAACACATGACGTCTAAATTAATGCATCGATATCATCCTACATAATGTAGGACTCTATATAATGTAGAAATCAAGCATTTTACATATAAGCTATCAAAACGCACCTATTTTGATACCCCGTTGCCACGTAAAGGTTACTCTTCTCGCCTTAACGCGTACTCTGTCCACTGACTTTCTGTCGATGATTTGTCCGATGAGTTCTCGATTCCGTAACCTTTCATCGAGCTCGTTCTCCACCTTCCTGATAGCACGGACGACTCTTTCGTGCCTTAGCGTACCTCGCTCAGATGCATTTATTATCACTGCGAGATTTCCATCCACATTCGGCGAACCACTTTTCCTTGCATTAATGAATATCTCGGGCGATCTCAGAGCATCCCGCGGTTTTTGAGAGAGACTGAAACTCGCGGTTCTACTGCGACAGTGAGACGGCGACGAGGCTCTCGATCGGGGTAGCTTTTTTGAAATAACTCCTGAAGACAAACCGCGCCGCGCAATTGCCGCGCAATAAAAAGCGACCAATCAATGTGTCATTTTGCCATGAGAGCAACTTTATTGGCTACCGCCTCCTGCGATCTACTGATGCTCAAAATAGCGAAGCGCATATAAACCAATTATAGGCTACGTTCCGATATTCATTGCTAACACTAAAAATCTATAGTTTATGTCACGTATATTATAAATTTTCAATACTAATGAATATCGGAACGCATCCATTGGCTATATTCAGCGGGAAGAGTAGCTCAGGGAGCGCTTAATAATTATCACTCCTAATTGATAAATACTCCTGGGTCTATAAAAAATCTAAAAGAATGCTCCAATCACGAACAATAATCACTAAGTGTTCACTGAGCTGCCTTTTCCACTGAATGCAGCAATTGGCCATTCAGTGCCGGTTTAATTGAAAAAGCAACACAGTGAGCACTTAGTGATTATTGTAAAAGTATGTACCAATCAAGAGTGATAATATTTTAGTTTACTGAACATTTGATACTAAATAGTAACTTTCTATGGTAATTATACAGTTTACATTCCGCACCTCCGATTTTGATGAAAAAATATTCAATCGACGCGTTTTTTAAAGGCAAAAAATGTTTCTATTTGGAAAAAACGTTGCTCTCTACTGCGAAATGAAATATTAATTGACAAAGTCGATCACTATTAGGAGTAATTATTCAGTTTACTTACATCATCTCCGATATCGATGAAAATATACCCAATTGACGCGTTTGTGCATGTAAAATAATCTGGCAGAAATAAACGTCGCTCTGGCCCCCGAAATGAGAAATTGGGTCTGTTTTCTATTGCTGAACTAGTGTACAGTTTCGATACTTAAAAAGAGATAAATATACAGATGAAACTTGGTGGAAGAAAGACGAAAGAGAAATAATGCAGCCAGTTCAACAATAGAAAACAGACCTATTAATTGACAAAGTTGATCAGTACTAGGGGCCTATTCTATAACGTCTAATGATGTCGTTATGTATCGCTGCGCAGTTTTTTCATAATACAAAAAATCTGCGCAATGATACATAACGATGTCGTTAAAAGTTATAAAATATATCTCTAAGGTTAGGAAAACTGTCATACGACGATATACAGCGTCCCAATTCGTTCACGGGGCACGTCTATGGGCGCGTTCCGTTACACGCTCGCGAGCGTCATTCTATCTTTGTTTAACATCCATAAGCAACAAAGATAGAATGACACTCGTAAGCGTTACGAACGTATAACGGAACGCGCCCTGTCGCTGTATATCGTCGATATGAATTTTTTGTAATCTTTATACTAATCAATTTTGTCGATTAATTTCTCGCTTCGCAATAGAGAGTGACGATTTTTCCACATAAAAAAGTTTTTTGCCTTTAAAAAGCGCGTCGATTGAGTATTTTTTTCGTCAAAATCGGAGGTGAGGAGCGTAAACTGTATAATTACTTTCTATTAAATAATCTTAATATCGACGATGCATGTGTTATACAAGTGTATATTACAGTATAATATTCATCAAGAGAACATATTATATCAATTGAATTATATCGTCGTTGATATGCATTGTCAATATTAAAATTATTTAATAGTTAGTATCAAACGTTTGGTGTAAACTAGGCAAATCACTAAGCACTACTCGAACTTTTAGAAGCATTTTTATCAATAAAATTTAAAATAAGAGCCTTAATTACGTACGGACAACCTTCTAAGCGAGCAAGAAAAGAAAGTAGAAATTTTACCTTCTGTCTCTGTGGATGCATATGATGCCGACACAGTCCCCACCACATGAGATATACAACGATCCATGCAAGTTTTCAGCTCCTCAAATTCCTGATCGGTGATATGTTTCGTATAGTGGGGTTCGCACACTGTTATTAGAAACTCTAGACCCTGATTCGCCCATCTAGGTCTCAAGCCGCGGCCACGCTCGCATCGCGTTCTCACAAACTCCATCCACAAACGCGCAAACCATACTAAATCCCGCGCTAAAAGAGTTTTCTCTTCCCGCGCGAATAGCATGCACATTTCTTTATGATAATCGAAACCCATTCTATAAGCCTGATGGAGATTCTCGCGAATCCTCGATCGTATGGCCGCCGATTGATCGGTCTCGGTGTACGACTGCTCTACCTCGTCGGCCTCCTGCTGGAAATCCTCGATCACCACTATTATACGGTCCCTCAGACCCAAAGCTGTATTCTAAATATAAACACGGAAAAGTAAAATTAAATTTTCTCCATTCATAATGAGAACACACATTCGTTCGCGGTCTTCGTTACCTTCAATAACGTCAACGATTCCTGCAATTCTTGATCGAGAGCCGGCCATTTCTCAATATCGCGCTTCACACACTTGGCTAGATTGATACTCTTCACAACTTTTTCCCGAGCCTCGACGAACATTCCCTGCCACTCACGGCCCACAAACATCAGATGAAATCTGAACCACGTCTCACTGCGGAACAAACAGCTACAAAATATTGTTCAGACAAACAAATTAGAATCCTCTCTTACTTGCATGACAATTCGTCATCCTTCTCTTCCGCGTTTTCTCGAATCTCACGAGGTCGTTCCACGAGAAATTCATTGACTTGCTTGATCATCATCCGAGCGATCTCACTATAAAAAATATAACAACACTGATCGCTTAATTACTTAATAACATATTCATCTTTTTCGTTCAACGTAATTAATTCTGACGCAACGCTCACCAGAATTTTACACCGGCGATCTTGAATCCATCGTTTATGTTAGCAGCGATAGACTTTACAAATAACCACTCGTCCATAATCAAGTTCTTATGAAAGCTGTCGTGCTGCACCATGTCTACCCACTGCCGCAAGTAGTCCAGATATACCTCGAACACAGCTCTCAAACTCTCGTCAAAGTACTTGACATCTTGCTCGAACAGACTCTCACAACTGGTCTCGCCGCTAGCAATGGCAGCGCGAGAGTGCGCAGCAAACCTGTCTCGATGGATGCAAGCAATCCTCAGACCCTCGCGGAGCTCCCGCATGAGTTGCCGAACCGATAACGGACTCGGTTGCACTGGCTTCTGCTCCAATCTCATTCTCAGAAATTCATGCACCACGTCTAACGGTACACGCGACAGAAATACGAAAGCTGCCCTAAAGAAAGAACTATTGTCATCGAGCAAATCGATTATTTCACAAATGATAAAACGTACAACTTAACACTCTCCATCCTGTCCCCGAATCAGACTCAGAAAGCAATAATTGTTCACATTGACAGCACTCAAGTCTGGCTCGGGCAGTGTTTAAAGATTCCTACAAGAAAAAGTGCGTTAAAATTGAGTTATCAAAGTCTTTTGTGCTCTCTTTTCTCTTTTGTCGAGTATATGATGCTTTTTTGCAAAATATAGAGAGCATTTAATTTCAGGTGGAATTAAAATCCAAACATGTGAATATGCCAGAATTTTCTGAGATAAAGTATCGAATAAATTAATGTCGGAGCCAGGACTGAAAGTGTTAAAGATCAGCAAATTTCTTTATCTAATAGGAAATTCTTCAAACACCTGTACGACGGTAAGTTCAATTCCTTCGCCTCGGAACTCCAAACGCCGTAGCGTCGTAACTCTTTGTCACCTTCGTACTCTTCATTCGAGCTGTTATCACATCCCTCACAGTCATTTTTCTCTAAAGTTAATCTTGCCTTTCGCAAGACAGATGTATGCAATCGTTCCAGGAAGTTTAGACTTTTCCTGAGACCTCTAGTTTTCAGCACATCCTCAATATACAACCTGAACATGTAAACAAATATAAATTATATTAATTATGAACAAATTTTGAAATCATAATTTTATAAAGTTAAAACTGAAAATATGTCGCGATAATAAATGCAAACCACGTTAAGACGCATAGAATCCGTACCTGTAAGCGTATCGATCGAATTCGACTAAGTAAAAATCAAGCCGCTCGATTCTTTCATCCTCGATGTAGGAGCACGAGATCTCAGGTGTAGGAGGCAATGATTGTCCAAACGATAAACACCCAATTGAGGAATTATTACTATTATTGCTGTCGGAGGGACTAGAAGTTTCGTCCTGCTGAGGTATTTCAAATCGAACCGTGGATTGTCGCTGCTCAGTAGAATCGACGGTATCTGAAGAGCGCGAACTACAGATAAAAATGATTCATTATCTCGCTGGATCAATCTAGATGATCAAATTCGAGAAAAATGTGTGTCTGTAAATTAAACAACACACCTGATACCAGAATCGGTAACTTCTTCTTGTTTCTTTTTGCTGTGTAACATCATGAGCAGTCTGCCCAGTATTTGTAATTTAAGCCGATGATGTTTCGTCATGTTATACCAAAGACACATAGCTTTCACTCTGTCGGTGAACTCGGCGCTCTTATACAACGGATAATTAGCGGCAAATGCCTGGGACGATGGATACAAGGCCTCGGCAGCTTCCAAGCGGCCCAATAAACTTTCCACCTGCTGCAATGCTTCCCCCTGTGCACGCGCGCACGCACGGCAGAACATGGAGAGACAACCTGGGCACACGCCCAACTCGATATTTGGACTCGAACCGAGATTCGCGAGTCGTTCATTGGTAACGTCACCAGGGCTGATGCAACTCGAGCCTACCTCGTACATTCCCGCGATGGGGTCGTATCTAATTCAGCGATCGGAGAATTGAAACAAGCTTATTTGTCAATGTCTGAGATACTTACAAACTTGCAATATATATTTACTCACCTATACTCCATTATTTCTGTAAGCAGACCTTCTACTGCTTCGCGTTGACGACACAGATGTTCGTCCTGTGCCATCGGACTGCGATCGGCATGATGTGCCTGCAGCTCTAACCATATAAGATCCTTTAATTCATTTTGCCATCTAGTTTCCTCATGACTCATCTGACGACGACAATTCCGCTCTGTGCTTCCCTGTAAAAAAGCAAACATTTATATGTAATATTGAAAAATATCAATTGTACAGAGTATCAAAAAAATACGAGTAAATAATTTGTACAAAACTATAAAAAAATGTATAAAATCCCATACACGCAAAAACAAAATTACAATCTAAACATTATAAACAAAATGTATTTGGGGGGGAGAGAGAGGGGGGGGGGGGGAAAAAGAGACAGAGAGAAAGAGTTTCTATGTATAATTATTTAAGAAATAACTAAGAATAACAATTAAGATAATAAATAAATAACAATTAAGATAATAAATAAGAATTACCAATTTAATTAAAAAGGAAAACGTGTCGTGAAATATCTGTCTTTCATTGAGACTCTGTGCCCTTGGTGAGTGCACATTTAGATTCTCTTCATTTATTACCCCACTTTGAATACAGATTTCCACTTTCTTTTCTTCCACGTCTACAGGCTTGGATCTCAAGCAACGAAATCTATTTCTAGTCTCAATCTGTGAACAAGCACGTATTGTTTGATCGTAAGCCAAACGTGTGCAGTGAAGCGCTAAAAAACGAAGGAACACTCAAAATATTTTGATTTTTTCGAACCTTTATTTGATTCGGGGTCGATACTGTCATATGCTCGTGCTTCTCGGCATAATTGTAAGCAGCCTCCACATCGAGTTTTAAGTCTCTTTCATTGCCGCGTAATAGCTTCAAATTTCTCTTACACTTTCTGCTACCCTCCTTCGCATCATCCTTTGCTTCATTCTCACGATCTTTATCGGCTTTGTCGCACATCTCATTAAAAATGATAGTGTCCAAGGTATTACGCCTACGAATTGCTGCCCTTGGTCGGGTTTCTTTTTCTACCGACTTAATATCACTAGAAACGATACAAGTTAAATATAACCCAGACATTTAGTGATCATTGAAAACTACATTAGCAACAGCCTATTTAGGTAGTGTATAACTAGCAACTGTTCTTATCTGCTAGGAATATATTGAATTGAATAATTTTTGTAAATTATTTAACGTTTATGAAAATTTTTGTAATATTATAAACTTCAAAAATTATTCATATACAACATAAGTGTTGGACACTGATATTTTAGACTTCTGTGTGATATGGTGAAATACTTTATTTGGTTCTGGAGTAATGCTATGTCCTTCATGAATTTATTTTTGTCGTTTTCTAAACATTTCAATTCATCTCCTCAGGAGACTTCTTCAGTTGAGGAATGAAGTTGCTTCTCTGCTGAAAAAATATCTCAAAGAAGTGAACTAAAATGTTCACAAAATATTGAAAACAAATACACGATGGATGTTACACTAATCCAGAAGCCAGATTAAAAAATTGTTGGATATATCACAAATGATATACTGCCATTAATAAGATAAAAGTACCAATGTCTGGAGATGTACCTAATTTTGAGCATTTTTATCATTTTGGTCTTGAAATACAAATAATTAAAATTTGAACTTAAAATTAATATATATATTCAATACATGTACTTTTTTTTTCATTTTTTTCATTTTTTGATCAATACATGTACGTGCATGTGCGTATATATTCTATATTAAAAGTTTAAATATCCATATAGAAAAAAAAATTTTACACAACAGTAAAAACATTTAGATTATAGACATTATTATTGAATTATAGACATATATCAAAGTATTGATATTTTTACCATACAACTAAAAAAATTCAAATTATACAGTGAATTGCAAAATGGTTTAGACACAACAAAGTTGGGAGCTCACCAAACTGTCAAAATTGAGAGTCATTGACAGAGTTGCGATTATATTATTAATTATATTATCAGTACATATTATTTATCGTTATTTAATTATATTATTATTACATAAGTGTCTGTCAGTAATAATTCTCAATTCTGACAGTCTGATGAGCCAACTTCAGTGTCTAAACCATTTTGATCCGTCCTACGCACCTGCCGGTCAGTTTATACTTCGTGTGCTTTTTCTTGCGGCTGTGACGAGTTCTGGGTGGCGTTTGTCCGTAAATATCGGACATCGCCTGCAGTGACTCTTCGAACTCGTTCGTCGGACTGGATGAACCCGCCTTACTGTGACAACGCGATATATTTTAATCGAATACATGTTTCCGCCGGATGATGTATCGCTCTTTTACTGATTATCGTTGGGGAATTTCCTCGAGAAAGGATGCAGTTTCTCGAACAAATTGCTATCACAACTTGAACATTTGCAACTTCACAAAAGATCAATTAATTATCAATCAATTAAATTAAGCAGCGGTTTATGATATCAACCATCTAATTCAGATGTACGAATTGCGCCTTACTGTTGACTTGTCACTTTGGCGAAAAATAACAAATCGCCGATTATACTCGCATGATTAGCAATTACGAACATCGTAGAATGTATTCGAAATACTTGTAACGTGTATGACGGATAAACACGTGTTACGATAAAGTACCGTACTTTAATCGTCGATCGATTCGCCGGTTATTGTTGGCATATATGTAAACAAAACGCGATCGATCACCGCTAACGAGAGAAATGAGAGCCAGCTCTCTGTTATCGGAATTAACGGCGGTGATTCGCTGCGAATTACACGCGTTGCCGGGAACTCACCTGATATGACCGGCGTCCTCGTAGTCGACGAAATCGTAGCCGGCAATCGTCGCGGTATGTCTCGGCGTATCGCAGTCCGACATTCTCGCATTTACCTATCCGAAGAACGCGCACCACGATATCGTCGTCGTTCTTCTTTCGTTACGATGATAACGAATGGAAGGATATTTTTTCCAATACTTGCTCAGTTCCTCAATACATACGCAACAGTATACAGCTGATCTAAAGATAGTGGCGGCTCGTAGTGGAATTTTCAGAACTTATCAACGTAAACGGATCATTTAGGGCGCGGTCCAGTAACTGCTACAAATGCTGCGCAGCGTTAGGGCTATCGCACACAAATTGACATAACTGCATATGCATAGCATAAGATCGTATGGACCAATGAGCATCGAATATTAAGCATCGAACACCAATATGGCGACTTAATACTCGATGCTCATTAGTACATACGGTCTTATGCTATGCATATGCAGTTATGTCAATTTGTGTGCGATAGCCCTTACTCTTTCTTATTCTATTTTTCGGGTTAGAATGAAAAAAGAGAAAGAAATAAAAACGTTACAATGCATTTGTAGCGCTTACTGGACTGTACCTTTGAGCCCATATCAGACTACCGACTGCACAGGCCGACCCGACTGCCGACTCTCGGACGTCGTACCGAGTCGAGTCGGCGCCTCACTGTGATTGGTCTATTGACAGTCGACAGTCGTATGACTCTCGCAGCCAGCGCGATTTATGACGCGACACGCGATATGCGATGCGCGATATCCAATGAACGTACAGCTTTTCCGGAATACCAATACGCTCATTGGATATCGCTCGTCGCATATCGTGTGTCGCGTCGCGCATCGCACTGGTCTGCGAGAGCCAGTAGTCGGCAATCGGGTCGGCCTGTGCAGTCGGTATTCTGATACGGGCTTTAGAGCGCATTCTGGGAACACGCTACCAACGCTACCGTGTTCTTCTATCTTTATCGCTCCGGTTACACGACATTGGTTGCGTTCAGCAGAGAAAGCTGCTTTGCAACTGTTGTAAAGCAGCTTTCTCTGCTAAACGCAGCCATTTTCCCGAAAACTAGATGGAAAAATGTTGGTACCAACATTTTTCCATCTAGTTTTCGGGAAAATGGCTGCGTTTAGCAGAGAAAGCTGCTTTACAACAGTTGCAAAGCAGCTTTCTCTGCTAAACGCAGCCATTTTCCCGAAAACTAGATGGAAAAATGTTGGTACCAACAAAAACTTCTAAGTAACACAATTTTAATTTCTACGGATTAGTGACAGTTTGTTATCTGACACATACATACGCATATGTCAAAACGACTCCGCAAAATTCATGGACTTGCTACTTCTACAGTATCATTAATCCGCAGAAATTAAAATTGTTGCCTAGGAGTTTTTGTTGGTACCACCATTATCCCATCTAGTTTTCAGAAAAATGTCGTGTAACCATCGCTCCTTATGCAGGATTCACAAAGCGGCTGATGTAAGATGTACGACGTCCGATATCCAATAGGAGAACAGCTTTCTAATATAGAATTCAATTCTCCATTGGAAAGCTATTCTTTTATTGGATATCGGACGTCGTACGTCGAACATCGGACGCGGTGTGAATCCTACATTAGATAAACAACAAGAAGTGCTTTCTAATTGCAATATCCCTAGACACTTTCATGCACACGGCGACACAAGTTGCATTCCAAATGTTGTAATCGTCGACACAACACTATACATTCGTACTCAGCTCGAGGGCTACTAGTCGGCTGTGTAAACTAGTGTTTTGTAGTGACAATTAAAGTTAATAAGCGTAGCGGCTTGAAAAGAGACTGGCATTTGCAACGTGAATAATATCTTTTTTATTATTTAGATTTTAGTATTTATTATTAAAAAATACCAAAATATAAGCACAGTAGAAAAATAATCCTAACCTTACCCGACATACGTATACTCGTGGTCTGAAAAGTTTGTGCACTGATTTTTTGTAGATTTCGGAACACGTCCCAACTTCAGGAGAGAGACAACCACTGCTTGATACGCCAGCGCCACCACTTATTACGAAAGCAAAAGATGGCATATACGGTATATGCCATTCTTCTGCTCTCGTAATAAGTGGCGGCGCTGGCGTGTCAAGCAGTGGTTGTTTCTCTCCTGAAATTGGAACGCGTTCCGAAATCTATAAAAAATCGGTGCACAAACCTTTAGACCATGAGTGTACACATAGCAGTGAATGCTTTCCAATTGCTTAACACATCTTGACACATATGTACACAGAAATGTACAAAGTGTAACGTTGTGCACGATTTAATTGGAACAAAGTGTATATATATATCGGATAGGGTTAGAATTATTTTTCAACTGTGCTTATATTTTGGTATTTTTTAATAATAAATAATAAAATCCAAATATTAAAAAAGATATTATCCATTTCACGTCGCAAATGCCAGTCTTTTTTCAAGCCGCTACGCTTATTAACTTTAATTGTCACTAGAAAACACTAGTTTACACAGCCGACTAGTAGCCCTCGAGCTGAGTACGGATGTGTAGTGTTGTGTCGACGATTACGACAATTGGAATGCAACTTGTGTCGCCGTGTGCATGAAAGTGTCTAGGGATATTGCAATTGGAAAGCACCCAGTCCTAACCTCATATCATCTGTACTTAGCTACACCAATGAAGTAGTGTAGTAGTGTAGTGCAGTAGTATAGCTGAAAAGAGCAAACTATGAGTTAGAGTAAAATAGTGTATATGTTTTTCTCCTTCGCAGGATTTAGCATAAACATGGTGGACAGGTCTCATGTCCAGTCTCTTTTATAGTGTCTCTACTAATAGCGAGCTCCCTAATGGAGAGCGTCCTGAATGCACCTTTATGGCTCCTGCACACAGAACGCAATAATAGGTTTGTTCGAGTTGCTTGTACTTTTCACACTTTTACACCTAATGACCGTTGCACACTAGTGCACTCCAAACAACACAAATTTTCAAAAATAAATTCTGAAGACGTTTTCAGGACGGATGGGCGTCATCAGAATATTCTTAGGACGTCCTTTGAAAGTGTGAATTGTCTGAAAATAGCTAATATCCAATAAGTTTATTCACATTAATTGAATTTTTTACACTTTCACGCTTAGTGCACATTAATTCTTTAGAGGTTCTAAAAATGGTGTCATGTTTTCCGTTCGTGTTACGAGTGTAAATGCAATTTTGATACATTTTTCACTCTTGCTCGGGATCAAATGTAAAAAGTGTATCAAAATTGCAATTACACTCGTAACACGAACAGAACTCATGACGTCATTTTTAGAATCTTTAAAAAATTAATGTGCACTAAGTGTGAAAGTGTAAAAAGTTCAATTAATGCGAATAAACTTGTTGGATATTAGCTATTTTCAGACAGCTCACATCTTCAATGGACATCCTAAAAATATTCTGATGACATTCCTTCGTCCTAAAAGCGTCTTCAGAACTTGTTTTGTATTGTATGAGGTGCACTAGTGTGCAACGGGCATTAGGTGTGAATAGTACAAGCAACTCGAACAAACCTAATGGCTCCTGCACACAGGACGCGGTAATACTTGCCGCGCGGCGGAAGTTTGCGCGACAGCCAATCAATATGCTGCTTTTCGTAATAACCTTCTAGCTTCTACGAAAAAACAACATATTGATTGGCTGTCGCGCGGATTTCCGCCGCGTGGCAAGCATTACCGCGTCCTATGTGCAGGAGCCATAAAGGTGCCAATACATGAGAGCGTTCCAGCGTCGAGGTTAAAGCGTTAACCAATCAACGTATCAGGTTCTAGAAGTATACTTGTAGTTCTTGCGGAAAGTGGCACGCTAATTGGCTACCGCTTTAACGCTCGACGCTCAATGCTCCCATGTAAAAGTACCTTACGCTTGCCACGCGGCGGAAGTTGTCTAGGGAATAACGCGGTAGCCAATCAATGTGCTGTTTTTCCGTAAGAGCCATGGACGTAGGAATATCTGGACGGAGCGTATTTCGCGGGAAGTGAAGCCACAGGGGCGAAAGAAACGAAAATCGGAAGTGATTATTAAATATGGTGACGGCCTATATCACAGAGCACAATTACACCTATAATAATCACAAACGGTCCGAAATGAAATCATTGTTAGCGCGCTCACATTTCGGACCGATCGTAAATCTCGTGAGCACTATTAGCGTCGTGAGCATATTTCGGACCGCAGTCCTAGAAGGTTATTACGGAATATTATAAATGCTGCGTTCGGAAACACACACTGTGTGCACACTACTAGACAATAGCCGTTGCAGTTTTGAGCGAAATACAAGAGTGCGATAAAAAAAAAGGGAGAGTACTCGAGTGAGGTTTCCAAACGCGACTTATTGATTGGCTGTCACACCAACTTCCGCCGCGCGGCAAGCGTTGAATAAAAGTTGCGTTCAGCAGAGAAAGCTGCTTTGCAACTGTTGTAAAATTCGTGAATCTGATTGAAGTATGCTCTTAATTTTGGTTAAATCCAAGAGCATGTACCAGTCAGATTCACGAATTTTACACAGTTGCAAAGCAGCTTTCTCTGCTGAACGCAGTCAAATACTTGAGTAATTTTTATTTTGATTAACATTAGAGTTGCATTCCAAAACTTTCTTTTTGAGGAAAATTTTACTCAATATCTACAGTTTACGTTACTAAACTATAGAGTCTCGAGTAAAATTTCCTCAAAAAGAATGTTTTAAAACGCAATCTAGAAAATATACATATGTAATTAACGGAAACTTGCGAGAATCGCAACAAAGTATCGAGATTACGGAGGTTAAGTCACCAAGATCGAGTAAACTTTTGTCTCTCATTGTTAACAAAAAATAAAAATCTTACCGATTTATTTATACTAGTGAAAAATAAAAATCCAAGTGGGGCAAACTTTAAAATGATCACAAACAAATGAGATGCAGGTATCATATATAATTTTAATATCGTATTTTCTTATTCTTTTTTGCACCGTTCCCCTGAAGATCGTAATCAATAATAATCAATAAATCAATCAATTAATTATAGCTACTTGCAAATTGTATTATTTAATAAATAGAATTCTTCAGCTCATTTCTGTTGACATTTTCTATTCTTCTTCCATGACAAGTCTAACTGCATCATGTATCTGGATGTGTATGTTTTGGTTGAATACCTGAAGATTCTTATTTTGTTACAATTTTACTGTATTTCAATAAACATTCGGAAAATATTAATGTTTGATATATATATATATATATATTTTTTTTAAACATGCAGTGTATCTGAAGTAAGGGCTACATTCTGATCTCTTATGTCATTATTGCAGAAAATCTGCGATATCTCTGCGATTTTTTAATTAGTCCAGGTTATCTTAATCTTGTTTCATATTACATAAACACAATAAAATGTTGAGCACCTTACACTGATATTTTGTTAGAAATTTTAAGTTTTTAACAGAACAACACTAAACTTACCATCTTATTCTCAGATTTTTATCATAAATTAACGAACACAATTTACCGGTTTAGCAAGTTCAGCTTGTTACATTTGATGATTTTTTTTATTTTAATAATATCTATAGCTCTTTTTCCCCTCAGGAAAGTACAAATTATTTCTATATATCCTCGCACCAACAAATAACTATTGTTCTCATTAAGATACAATGCCTGTATGCAGTTTTGCATGATTGTATGTCTCGTGTTACATAATGCGTTCATTGCTGTTCTGCGATATAATAAACAAAATATTTTTATGATAATGTTAGAAAGGTCTTACAGAAACAAGTAACGATCGAACTTGAGCGTTACAATGCTGTCAAGTCGCTAGTCGCAATTTTCGACTCGAAAAGAGGAAGACGATAAATAAAAAAATTTGCTTGAGATGAATGCAAACGTTTCGATATGTTCTACGATGTGAGGAAAAGAAGCTGCAAAATCATGTATTAATTAACCCTAGGATGCACTTTGAAGATCAAAATAAGTTTTGAACGCAACATATAGTTTCTTTCCCACAAAATTATACAAAATATCAGCCTTTTTAGCTTATTGTAATTTGCATACCGTCAGCTTACAGTCGCATAACTATCTTATGCTGATTATACTCAAAATCAATTTTTATTTTGCGCATCTAATGGCTTATAAGTATATAGCTAACGTAGTGATAAACGGAAATGAACGAACGTCTAATATTCTTATCTCGTTCTACAAACGATACAGTGTCTGCATTTTAACGAAATTGCGTGTAACGTCCAGATTAAATAAAAATTAGCTAGTGTATCCTAGAGTTAAGTACACTCGAAAAGATAAGTGAAAAAATATTCTCAGCTCTTATAAAAAGACAAAGATTCTTGAGACGCGATATATCTACAACGGTAATTTAAACTGAATATCTATATAATTTATTATATCTCTCGCTTCCTCCTCCCTATCTTTCTTTCTCTCTCTCTCTCTCTCTCTCTCTCTCTCTCTCTCTCTCTCTCTCTCTCTCTCTCTTTCACTGAATAATCCAATATAAATCGAGTAAACACTTTACAAGAAATTCCTTTGGAATGTTTCGATAAAAATCTCAAAAATGTATTTCTTTCATCAAAGTATTCACAAGGTCAAAATATCGGAACGAACTTTCAAGATTATTCTCGTCTACTTTACTGAATGTTGCAATGTTATCGTATGATCTCTTCGCTTCTAGTGGTTTTTTTTTTTTTTTTCATTTTATTTGCACATATATTTAGTCGCGAGTCTATACATTCTTTTAAACAAAGATTAAAAAAGGTTAGCAATAGGTGCGTTTAGGAGACACAACGGTTACACAACGGTTGAGTAATTAGTCAACGTAATTGGTCTAAAGTTAGGGATCTAACAATAAGGACCAATAATCACTGACCGCTCACTGATCAGCTATGTTTTCTGAACGCAGCCATAATAAAACGTCACATTCTTAAATATATTTGTTCAGGTAAATTAAAGGAATCTCAGAATCTCCCTTCCCCAAGATCCGAGATATAAGGAATTTAAATACAATTGCATATATGTTCAGAAAAAGAAAACAAAAATAGCGAAAAAGAAGACTAAAAAAATTATCGTGTATATTATTTTGAATACCTGTAACTCTCCCGACACGTACACAAACTTCCGCAACTAAATCTATGTGCTGTGTTACCTTAAGAGTATAAATTGGTGACTATAAAATGCTTTGCTTTAGTTTTCGTTCGATATTATCTCCATAACGATGATGATGATGATGATGATGACGATGATGTTGATGATGATGATGATGATGACGACGACGACGATGATAATAATAATAATAATAGAATAAATCTACTAAATTGTAAATATTAATATTATAATAACACTACCAATTTGTAATTTTTTTAATATTAAATATAATCAAAAAATATCTATTGTTATTAAATATACTTCTGTACTTTTTCCTTCTTACTCTTTCGCATATTATCTTTTACGAATGGTGCGAATGGTGACATTAAATATAGCAAAGATTTCGTTATTTCGCAATTCTGCTTTCCAATATAGTTTACATCTTCATATCGTATAATTATTGCTCCTTGTTTGCATTCCGTCGATGAAAATTGATAGCACTTTGTAGTTTATGTATATTAAATTTCGTTTAATTCCAAATTTCATTGCGCAATACTTTCTTAAAATGCCAAGATATTAAAACTTATAGTGACATAGTAACGGACCGTCATAAATGCATTTGCATTTTTTTTTCTTTTTTCCCCGTTCGGCCTTTCACACGGCATCTCCCGGTCGCATTCTCTCCATCTTACACTCATTTGCTCATTCTTTCAAAAATCTCGTTTACTAGCTCATTCGCAGATAACGCGCGATTAAATCCTATTCGAAAGTATGCAAGACAAAGAATCGTGCGGTATCCCTCTCTCTCTCTTTGCTACAATATCGTATATTACTATATATAGTACTATACGTTTATTACCTATAGTACTTTGATATCTGTGTATATATATATATATATATATATATATATATATATATATATATATATTTATTTATATGTATGTATATCAATAAAGGCCACGAGTGTATTTAATATAAAATCGCTAATGTGTTTATCAAAACTCGCTCGTACGAAAATAGTCGGTAGTCGGTCTTACCGGTAGCAAATAGATCATTCTCGTCGAATCGCTTATCTTATTATCTGGAAACACAGCTTGTGCTGTACAGTGATTCGTGGATGGTGTACAAGAGAACAATCGCGATATGCAACTCGTCTATTCTTCTGCAAAAGCGCGACGAACGTGGTTTATCTTAAAAAAAAAAAAAAAAAAAATTGTATGTACCAGTTTGAAAATAGTCAATTTAACGACTGATTGCCAAAACCTGTCAAACAACATTTACAACGCACAGACAGGTAAATGCTCATAATAATATAATTATATATTTTTAGTCCAACTTTTTTTTCAATTAGATTTTTAGCGCATAATATTAACGCAAAAAAATTAATGGAACGCCGCAAAGTTCCCTTGCGAGACGGTTGTTGCCCAGTAAGAACTACAAGTGAATTACGCCTAAATTTCTATCTATCTCGCTACGGTATAAATCATGTGCACCATCGACTCCTTTATGGCCGATATTCGTAAATGATTTACGAATCATCGATACTACTGGATATCGCTTCGCGATTTCCACGGATAGGCCGGCTGACGACTTTCGCAAGCGACTGCTCAACATACCTTCCCAATCTACAAATATGGCCCGAATTAAGAGACTGTTGAAGCTGAAAACATTATCGACAATATACTGACTTTTTCTTCAAAGTTTACGTCATATTGCTTGTACAGAATTATAAATGCTTTTACGCAATAAAAATACGTATAAAATAAATAACAACATTGCTCAATATGTGACGAAAATGAACAAACATTTTAAATATAAAATCTCAAGCTGTCAGCGTAATATTTGGCTATCAAATCAAAAGCAGCTTGCACATATCGAAAATATGGGTGCTCCAGACAGAAAAATTTTGAAAAACATACTGTATCTTCGCATAAAAGCTTAAGAATATCTGAAAAGTTTGCAGAAAGATTTTACACATGCGCGTTTTCATTTTTTTTTTCGTCACATATTGAGTAATGTTCCTATTTATTTTTGCTTTCATTGCGTAAAAGTATTTGTAATTCTATGCAACTAATATGACGTAAATTTTACAAAAAAATTTCAGTATTCTGTCGGTATAGTTTTCAGCTTCAGCATCTCCTTTAGCGTATAACTAGAAAAAAAACCGTCTGTTAACAGGTAACGACCACGACCGGTGAGCCTGTCGTCGCGAGGCATCGATCCGAGATATGAGTGGTGGTAACAATGATGTAACGATGGTTGACATAGAAAATCGAAAGCGAATCCTTATATCGAGGACACGATAGGACACGACACGATAAGAACCTGCGCGACGGACAGGCATCGAGTAACCAGCGGTGAAAATCGACGTCTCGCGACTCGAATAAAAATGACAGGCAGTAATATACTTGTGAAACAAGACAATACTGATATCTCGGTTCCGAGATATAATTCGTCGAGAAAGTTAAGTAACGATAACGAGTTGATTTTACCAATACTGTAAATTTTCTTGCTATTTCAGCGAGAAAAAACGAAACTCATCTTCGAATTAAAAAAAAAATTAGGATGATATAGCACAGATTAAGTTATTTCGAAACTCGAAAAATAGGTAACATTAATATCCGAAAAATTATTTTCAAGTAACTGCTAAAACAGCTATAAAGATCACCCCGTTTTCACGGACAAGGTATTCCCGCGTAAAATCAGCAAGAAAATTTGCTCACGTTTTGTAAGACATACACACGTGACGATTTCCCATTAGAGCCAATCGTACGACATTAATTAACGTGGAAGCATATCTGGAAGACGGCGCGAGTCGCTTGCTTTTCATCGCGTTTCTCGCCAATCGTTTGAGAGCTTTGATTATCGATTGCGGAGAGTATAGAGTCATCATCGTGCTAAAATCGGATTATCACTCACAATTCTCGATACGCGATTCACACACGGTGTTACTTCGCGCCGACTTGAGAGAGGTTTGTTAGTTAATTAATGGAAAGTATGTGTTCAAGATAATTCTATTTATACATCGATTGTAGAATCTATACCTCTCTCTCTCTCTCTCTCTCTCTCTCTCTCTCTCTCTCTCTCTCTGCTTCTCCATCTCCTTCTCTTGATCGCTTTCTTTCGTGTATCTTGAATCATTTCACTGCAATTCCCCGCTTGTACAAAATCGGATGAGAAACTCGAAGATAGGAAAGATCGTGAACAAAGTATAAGCGGATAAATGCACGTTATAATTTACATGTTCTCGAACTGATCAACGCGACGCTTGGTGTTACCCTTGCGGATCTCACGAAGCGTTTTGTATTTGTCGCGACCTTGACGCACATTTTCCCTGTGGATTTTATCCATCACAGTTTCCTTGGACTCGTCGCGCGACTGAGCGAGGTCTTGCTTCAGTGCCTATAAAACGACATATTCTATTACAGTAACACATAAATGTTTCCTATAAGATTTGCTCTGGCTTTAGTATACACTTCGTTACAACAGAAAAATATATACGATAGACAAAATATTATACGTATTAAAAAAAAGAATAATGGATATAAACTATATAAATCTCTGATATAAAATCAAGGATTATAAGCCTATAAAAGGCAAAAGCCAGGATCTTGTGAATATTTTTAATATCTATATATGACTATTACAAATCGCTTTCTGAACATCTCAATGGATCCTCTTCAGTAGCAATTACAAACGTAAATTTTTTCGTTACTAATTAAAATAACTAAAATAATTAAAATAATTAAAATAACGTAATAAAAAATCATACTATAAATAGATGTAAGAATAAATGTAAAATTGACGAGCAAGCTCCGTACTCGAAGATGTACACAATGACAGTCATATACATATTAAGAAAATTGTTCATAAGCAATATTCCAAATTATATGTAATTACAAAAAAAAAATTTATTTTTTTAATAAAATATATAAAAGAAATCAGACCTTTAACTGGTCATGTAGACGTTCATTTCTTTCGGCCAAAGTGCGTCGCTCTTCGACAGGATCAATTATTGATTCGTCAGTCGCGAGGTCCTTGGTAACGTCTCCTTGGGGAACTTCGTCCTCGCCTTCCTCCTCACCCTCTTCATTCTCCTCGACATGATGATGATGCGGGGTCGTGCTGGCCTGATACGCACGATCTGCCTCTTCTTGTCTTAGTCTGACAAATAGTAACATGCAATCATTTTCCGACTGCATCAACTATACGTACGTAAAAACACGAAAAAAAAGAAAGAAAATTGTTCGTACTTGGCCGCTTCGAACTCTGCCTGTAATCTCCTAGCTTCCGCATCCTTTGCTTCCACCTCGGACTGTATGCGTTGCACTTCCTCTTGTTTAGCTCTGATCTCTTGTTCGAGTTTGGCGCGTTCCGCAGCCTCCATCTCGTGCGACAGTTCCAACTTCTCCATCATTGCCGTCAATTCCTACGAGTGAATACATGCATTGTAAAAAAGAGAGAGAGAGAAACTGTGTATATAGACACAATCTAAACGATGGCACCAACGATTATGCGAAAGATAAAAATCTTATACGTCTCGTGCTTGACAGCTTCTCAACAATTACTACTAAATAAGCTTACTCTCACTCACTTTCTGGCGATTTTCTAGCTCTTCCTTGGCAGCTTGCAACTGCTTCAGCTGCTCCTCCAAGCGCCGAATCATTTCCTGAGCCTCATTCAACTCGGCCTGCCGCCTGTCCATTTCTTCCGCCATGTTCCTTAGCCTCTCCTCGTACTCTTGCTGTTTCTTCTCCGCGCGTTCCCGAGCAGCTATTTCCAATTGCAATTTCTCTCTCTGTTGCTGTTTCGCTATCTTTTCGTCTCTTGCTTGAGCCTAAAGTAGAGAAATGTCATCGTAAATTTCATTTTATTTCCAGAGTAAAATATACATATTAATAACTTTGGTTATAATTAACTAAAGTATATAGTTGAATACTTGTTGCGTTGTTCAAACACGTCATTAATCGTATCACACATCCTATAATATGATCCAGCTTTACGTAAAAATCTAACGTACTACACGACGGTTACGTAAAACTATATCAAATATGTTATATAAGCTTACGTACTTTAGATAAGCAAATGCATACAAATACTTTAGTTTTAACAGATTTCGCAGTTACTACGACATAATGCTATTTATACGTAATGTCGTACCTTCATCTGCTGCACGTCGATCGTGTCCGGCTTACGTCTGCGCATGTAGAGCTCGTGATTGCCCATGCACAGCGCGAGAATTCTCTTGTTAATCTTGACTCTGGTGGCGAAAAATACAAAGTCCGGCGCCTTCTTGTCGATCGGCTTGATTATGAACTTCTTATCGTTGAACGAGATATTCCGTATCTCGGACCAAGGGAAACCGATTTTCGGCGTAAGCTTATCGTCCTTCTCGTAGATATTCAAACCTAAAGCATCCACACCCAACCAAAGATCTGTGCCCTTCTTGTTGCGAATTTCAAAGTAATTCACACCATACATCTCTAAGTCCTACGGAAAATAAAAAACAAAGAAAAATACTAAAAAGACACCAGTCTGTGTGTGGCAATATGTCATCTCGACTTTTCGTGCAACAGCATATTTCCTAGTCGAAAAATCGAGCGCGTGTAATGTTCTCCGCAAGATTGATTAAAATATATTGTCTAGTATCGTGATTAACATCGTTTTGTCACAATATGTCACAATCAGAGATTATGCAAATAATCGCCAAGTATTGTATATATGACACACGCGATAGCAGTGCAGGAGAAGCGGGGATCGCATAAATTATGACAAAAAAAAAGTTTAAACAAACGAAATTTGCAGAACAAATATACAACTCTAACGCAATCTACGCAACGTACAAAAATCAAATAATATTTTATTTCGTATATTTATTTCAATATTATATCTTGTTATGTATTGCAATTTTGTGACACAAATATCGTTACGCCATATATCATTTGTAATGTTGCGCGTCAGGTATCATATCTCCACTTCCTCCTGAAAGACTTCGCCTCCTATATCTCAGATTTTGCAGTCTCTGTGCGTGCTACCTAAATAGTTACCTGAGCAATTTTCAAATATTCCATCATGGCATCCTCCCGCAACATGCCACGGTGCTCCTGCCACCAATTCGTAATCGAGCTGTCCCATTCTTCCTTGCTCATCTTATGCTGATCTACGACGCGCTGCGGCAACAATCGATCGTTTGCCAGGAAGCCAACGGGATGACTACCCTTCTGATAGTCACCGTGTCTCGCCTGAACGGCGTACGAAGCCAATAGGACGGAAGTTTCCGGTGGGCAGTATATTTCATCTGTAAGGATGGCATTCTTCACCTGCAACCATCCGAAATATAACGTCATCAATTAATAATTCAAATAGTATCAATTTATTAGCATAAATCTATTAAATGCTTACAAACCGATGCGTACAAGTGTTAATATTCAATATTTCAATTCGACTTTTATTTCAAGTCTAATAATTTATTCGGGAATAAAAATAGCAAATTAAACATTGCGAACTGAAATGCTTCCTTACCTGAAGATAGAAAAGTCGAAGTGTAATATCCTGTATGAGTTCTTCAGCGACATCCTCGGGATAGAATTTTGCACGAAACTTGAACTGCAGTGGAGTCTCTTTTTTGACCTCTTGGTTCATCACCTGCAAACGTTTGGAAGATAAGTGATCCTACACAAACTATTTTTTTTCAAGGTGAAGGTCACATTTGACGCTCAAACGTGTAAAAGCGTGTAGCGTTATAAGATAATAGCTAAACATGCGAACGAATAATTCTCGTGACGCAAGATTCGAGGATCTAAATATGTGTGAAACCGAATATAAGCAGTGAAATATCGACGAAATATTTTTCATCAGAAGAAATGCGATGCACTAAAAACATATATGCTACGATATATATTTTAATGTACACATTTTAATACGCTTTAGAGCACCTTAATACAGTAATATCTTAATACTTCCAGTATCTAATGTATTATCGTACCACTGATAAAATATTTTCTTTACTACCGAAAATACATTCTTCTTTTGAAATTTTTAATCTCGTCACCATTCTGTGATGAAAGCACAAACATACGCACTCTCGTTATGTTTTTGTGTTTTAATTAGTGCACACGTTTGGCAGTTGTCGAAGAAGTTGAATTTTATTCCTCGTACTTCTAAACTGCAGCTTAAATCTCGTATGTTTGTTCTTTGTACCGGAAAAAGTGTTCCGTTGAAAATCATAAAAAATAAGAGAATAAGACAAAAGATATTGCGTTATTAACGCAATATGTGTATGAATATATCTTAATGATAGATTCTGTTTAATAACTGAGTGTATATTATCAGCCAAATGTTCCCTTGGTGATCCAATTTCGATAAATTTGTAATCTCTTACGAGCAATTTTGTATACATCGAATCGCAATCGCGATACGAACGACGTTACGTTACCTTAACGACACTCGAAACGATAAGTATCGCGAAAGTTAAGTAGAAAATCGGAGAGTACTTGGAGCAAAAAAATTTCGGGCAATAATTGTATACGTGGCAAATGCATTTGCCTGTATTCATTCTTATTATTCATTCTCGTGGAAGTACACGCTCCTATCTTATCCAGATATCACTGAAAGAACTTACGTCATGACAATAGTCGATTCTTCGAGAGTTTATGCTGCTTGCGCTCGCTATAGACTACTTATCTGTGATTAGTAGCGAGTAAGAAATATTGTATGAAACAGTGTACCTGGACTGTTCCCGATAAACACTGAAAATGTTTCTAGAGAGCAGTTATCGCAGAGTACATAATATCGCGCGGTGCATTCCTCGTGATATCTCGAACGCAATATCAAAAGATAATATTATAATAGATCAAATATCGTATTATACTTCCAAATTTGCATTACAATGAATTTTTCTCTCTTTTTATTGTTGTTACTTTTGCTTATTATAACAACTGCCAAAACGTGGTCGTTTACAGTTCGTATTATTTTACACAAACCTCATGTAAAATTTCATGCGATATTTAATAATGTTGCTTCAAAAAACGCGTATGTGATTATATAATAATATCCTGCCAATCAAAGACCACTCGACATAGTATAATACAAAATGTAAAAAATGAAATATGTACAACAGAGATGATGAAGTGATAAGTGATCAAATAAATCACGCGCCTGTTAAAGATCATTGTATCTCTAAATAGATTACGAACAAAGCGAAAAAGCAAATATTGCTACTAAATCAATTACGAAAACTTCCAATCAAATATGCCTACGCAATATGTTGTCAAATTTTGAATCGGTGACACAAAAATAAGTATCACCAACGGCGTATCGCCCTTCTACTTAATACGAGGATTTAAAATTCTAAACGCTGCAGTAAGAGCACGTCGGAATAAAATGAATAAAGACAGACTCGTAATCTTACATGGCAGATTTTTTGGAGACCACACGGAACCACCTGCAATTATTTGCCAACGTCACACATTACTCTTATATATCTTGAGAGAAATAGTCTCCGTGTTTTTTAATATTAGCAATATATAAGAGAGAAATAAAAACAAATGTAACACAAGTGAAATTATGAAAATATTACAAATATATAAGAATATATAAATAATATATAAATATATAACAAATATATAACAATATAACAAATATATAATAAATATATATAATAAATATGTTACAAAACTGCGATATAAGTAGATGTTTCTTTCAACAAATGGCTGTTCCGCGACATTTAAAAACGAAATAATATAAAGCGTAAGAAATGCTATCATGATATAATTAACATAACATATTAAAAACATAAAATGAAAAAATATAATATTGCAATGTCATGTAATTTATATACTTTTTTTCACTCTAAATGCATTTTCTTGCAAGTAAACGAACCGTTGTCTCGCGTTAAATACGTTTCAAGGATGTCGTTTAAAAAATCACCAGTCACGATCAACCAGAATTATGATTATGATGTAACGACATAAAGTTGCTTCCTTATCAAATAACATATGATTTTTTATTGCTATTTTTACGTAGATACATTAAGGCGGGATTTTATTCCAACAAGTAGACATACTCGCGTCTGTTTTGTCGTGTGTATACATTTGCAGGAAAAATTACATATGTTACGTGGTCAATTCGTACGTATGGAAAGAATAACGCGACGCGCGAATTAACGCGCTAAACATGCATCACTTGTCGGCATGCGACACAAATTTACACACTAATCCAATACTCGCAACTTACCCTAGACAAGAATGGAAGTCCACTCTTCCAGTTGTTAGTATTGCGGTTGGCATGCGTTCAAAGAATAAAAAGATAATAAAGTTAAAGCATGCGTATAAACCATCCCGCGTATCTTAGCAACGAGCACGTCCTTGAAATTATTGTGCGTTAGATTTACCGTTAAGTAAACAGAACAATAATTTAAAAGACTGCATACACGAGGGTGTTCGATTCGAATCTGCGAACAAGTTTTATATTCGACGTGAATTTTAATTCTTAATAATATACAACGCCTTTCACACGATAGTGAAAGCAGATTTCGTCTCTTAAAAGCGGCAGAATCACCTAGTGTTTTGTAGTCAGAACTAGTGAAAAGATTAAAAGAATTTATAATTCACAATATGTCCTAAGAATCACGAACTATTTAAACCATCAGCCTAAAGAATAATATCCTTCTCTGGTAGAGAATGACGTCTTTTACAGCTGGATTCTAAAAATAACCGACAGATTTCAACTACGGACTTTTGAGTCTCATATACTCATCAATAAATAAAGTCTACGCTTTCGCTCTCGCTCTCGCTCTCGCTCTCGCTCTCTCTCTCTCTCTCTCTCTCTCTCTCTCTCTCTCTCTCTCTCTCTCTC
>NW_022639452.1:237021-246458 GCF_010583005.1 Odontomachus brunneus
CTCTCTCTCTCTCTCTCTCTCTCTCTCTCTCTCTCTCTCTCTGCCTCGAGTGCTGCTTTAAAAAATGTTTCGCGTCATAATTTAAGCATCATTTACATTTCCAAAAGAGGTGGGACGAGAAACCGATCCGGTGTTAATCTACGTTAGTCCTCATCGGTTGCATCGGTGCTCACAATGCAACCTCGATCTGCGTGAGGCGCAGAGAAGAGGGCAGGAATGACACGCGGAAAGCGATGCGTCGGGTTGCTAGATCTTGCGTTACGTAACAGTCCACAGTCCACGACTGCGGAACGCACCTGTGTGAATTGCCTTTTTCGACCTGTAACCTGTTACGGAGCAGCGCGATGTGCCAGTGATCAAGCATCCCTGCGACCAACCCAGTGAAACAGAGTCCTTGAGATGAAGCATCGTCTTCTTCTAGGCGAGTTTTATAAAGGGGACACCTTACCGCACGGTTACGATTGTTCTGACAGTGACACTCGTGCGACAATAAAATTAGATATTGTCCACGTGTGTGCTTTGACAAGAGGACAAGAAAAAACAAATGACATTGGATTCTTTCGACTTGATTTCTTAATGAAATACAAACAAGTTGCGTTTGTTCTATTATGAAGAAAAGACGATACGTAACTCAATGTCGCTTTCTTTCTGCATCTCCATTTTTTCTACTACTATCCATAGTTCGATAGATTCTGTTAGTTTGACTTTGTCATAAAATACTCTAATCGGCTTAGGAGCGATAAATGAACGATAGTGGTCTGCATCTTGAAGAAAAATCTCCGTGCTAATCCATGTCTGAATCACTTGAACGCACGCGTGCTTCACGGTCATAACAACGAATTATGATTCAATTAGCGATAAATTCATCGCACAGTTAATTGCGAAATGTACACTCCCAGGCACAATTGGAAGGATTAGCCGTGCTTCATAAGTTACTCGTTATCACAAAATTCCAGCCATATTTTTATGTTTTAGCCGACAATAGAAGCTATTATTCTATATCGCGTACTAAAAACAATACGACAAACATGATCAAAAATATTCGATGTTTCTTCCAATACTTCTTACATGTATATATCCATCTTCTATAGTATGATTTACGATGATGTTTTACTACACGAAAGAAAAGTCCGTTAGTTGGACTTGAACGCGAAGAAAGAACGCGCGTAATCTCAACGAACGTATCGCGCTCGACAAACGTTCACGATTCACGCGAGAGAGTCGACCTTTGTTAAAGGGTTAATACGAATCCTAATTGAAAGAAGGTCGCGCGCCATAAAGAGATCTGAGAGAAAAGCGAGCAGAGTAATCAACGATTCCGCGTCACTAATTAAGGCAAAGTGTAAATTGCATACAGCAGTTATAACAGTTTCCAGCTTCTATTGTAAAATATCAGAAATAAAAGACGCTAATAGTTTCTTTTTCATGAAAAATAACGAGAGAGAGAGAGAGAGAGAGAGAGAGAGAGAGAGAGAGAGAGAGAGAGAAATTTCCCTCACGCTTTCTCGCACGAAGAAATTCCTTAGGCGGTTCCCCGAGTGACTCATTGAGTGGTATTTTCATACAACTGACGTAACACACTCGATTGGATCGTTTAATAAGCGATACGCGTATCGGACAATGCGCGCGGGCGGTTGTGCTTCCCCTCTCGTTTCTCTCGTTTCTCTTCTTTATCGCGCATCCACGACGCGATAAACGCTTCGCTTCTACAAAGACAATCTCGGCACGACGCCCTCCTTTTAAATCTCTGCTCTGCTCTCTACTGGCGAGACTCGCCAAACGACAACGCCAATCGACAACGGAATGTTATCTTCTTCCCGAGATGGGAGCACCATGGGTGGAGTAGCATCTGAAGAATTCACTTTTTACACATCTTTATGCACCGCTCCATCTATCTCCAGACATGTATTAACCTTTCTCCGTTCTTTTTCGATCGATTTTTCGTAATGTTTTTTTCTGAGAAGAAGAAAAGAACTTGTTCGACTACCGCGCTTAAAATCTCACTCTACGTATCACTAGCCGTTAGTCATCGCGTTTCTCCAAACGCACCGTTCCACAACTTTTCTCATATCAGAACGAGTGTCGGGAAACGAAAGGATCGCATCTTTTCGGACTCTTACCAGACCGTCGTCGAACTCGTCGTCGTCCGTATCCGAGTCCGAGTAGCCTCTCAGCTTTCGAACTTTCTTTTTCACTTCCTTCTTCACCACCCTCGCTATCGCGCTTTCCGGCTGCGTGCAATCGTTCCATTAAAACTTGACAAACATTGTTACCCACGCGGAGAAATTATTAGTACCATTCACTGCAACGGTATATGTTAAATTCACGTTAAAGTCATTCTATTCGGCCATGAGTACGAGTCGCGATAAATGGTTGCACATACATCTCTTTCGTGTTTTAACACATTAACCTATATACTATTTCTCATCTTTTGTTCTCTAGCAGCTATTCATCTGCATTGGAATCTAGCCCTAATGTTTTATTTATCGCATAAAAGTGTGCTACTGACACGATGCATTTTAAAGTGCAATGTGCACGAATAGCGATACCCAGTAAAATAGCTACCACGATTTGCAACACCGCAACAAAATCAGCCGAATCAGGCAATATTATTCATGTATGTTTTGCCGTAAAAAGCGCAATAAGTCTGGCACAAATTAGTACAACTAATTTCTACGAGATTTCATACGATACAACTTTGGAATCTGGTCTCTATAGCGCCCAAGTAGAAGCAAAATTATTATACGTGTAACGCTGGAAATGGTTCGAATTGTATCACTCCGACAAATCATCGCCAAAATAGCAATTCGATTTCAATGTTTATTGAATTAGCGAGATTCAAAATAAAAACGCTTAGTAGCGCCGAGATGAGACTTCGCTCGACTATCGCTCGACACCAGCTAGTTGTCAGATGCCAGTATCGGTTAGGAGTTCGTGTCTGGTGTTCAACCATGACAATTTCCACCTGGGCGAGCCAGGCAGGCACCTGTCGCGCCGGTTTTTCCCGATGAAAGGTTTTCCTGTCGAAGACGTTGGAAAGTCTGCGAAAAGATCACATTCGAGGGAAACGGAACAAGAAATCTGGAAACGAGTTAGACTGTCGCAGAGAACGAGAAAATCGGCGACCTGCTGAAAAAGACGACTAGTCGAGCGAGAAGCGGCGACTGTGTGTCAAGGTGAAGGCGCGTCTCTCGCTGCTGCTAACCAGCCGGTGAAAGCCGATGAAGTAGCGTCTACCTGCGAGTAACTGGTCTGCGGCTAACTGTACTCGGATTCGAAAATTGAAGTCACTCGAACAGGTAGTAAAACCGAATGCATGCTGACTCGTCAAGCGTTGACTATTAATTACCGATCCTACAAGATTATGATTTTGCAGCAGAATTGATTGTTTCTAAGAAAGTTCTATACAGGAAATCATTATAGATTCACGTGCAACTATAATTTTTCAGTTTTTCTTGAACAGAAAATAACCAAATCAAACGAGTCTTATACCGCTTCAAATGCCAAATTTTTCCGTAAAATTGCAGCCACTTGTGTAGTTACAGATACAACTTCGAGAGAAAAGTATACAGACAGAAAAATACATATCGCGTTCAAGTAAATGTTGGTTGTTTCAAGTACATGAGTTTATATAGCCGTAAATTTGTCATACAATTTTGTCACATAAGCATCAAATTTATTCAAAATACATGCTGCATCTTGGTAAGTTTAACATTTCAAACAAGAATATTAAGTTAAAACATAAATCCGGTTTACTTCCTACATAGAGTCAAACCAACTCTTTCTTCCATGATATGATTTTATAATATTTTTGTAGATTACATTCTTTTTTTAAAGATAATGAGCTTTTTTCTCAAACTTTTAATAAATAAATATATATATATATATATATATATGTATTTTTTTTTCTTTAAGACTTATATCTATAAAATATTTTGAGAATGTAGAATATATTTTAAGACTATTATAAAGGAAATATTCCTTGTTGAAGATAAGCATTACACCTCAAAAAAAGTAGACTGAGTAATCGCTTCTCTTAGTAATAGAATAATATTTTCCTACACTGAGAGAAATGGCTTGGTGAATGATTCTATACTCGTCTTATGAAAGTAATATGGTAAATTTATATGCAATATCTGGTTCACATATCCAATATTCTGAAAACATTACATAATGCTTCAACACATCTGATAGTTGATACCAAGGCATCTAGACAGTTTGGTAATTCTTTCTAGACGTGTGGTACTATAGACGCGATAGTTAATCGTTGCGACGTTACTTTTTTCATCTGTACTAATTTGTAAAGACGTCGGTGCTATAAAAGAGTAAACGCTGAAACAGTCAGATATTCGGAAGAATGGAATCTCTTAAAATATGTCGAAAAATTTAGAAGTATATGAACATATGCAGTAAGTATATGAAAATTATATATATAACTATATATATATACACACACACACACACACACCCCACACACACACATACACACACACACAATATTCACCAAATGAATTATATGTTGTACTAGATGGTTTGGTAAACATATTTAAGCATCACTGTAATGCTACTTAGACAATGTGCTCACCAGATAGTTTGGTATCATTGACTAAATATCTTGTTACACGATTATTCACCATATCGTTTGGTAAACCTAAATAGAATTCTGGTTAGTATCATCAGACATTTCCCTCAGTGTGTGTATATGATTTGAAAGTTTCTCAAACACGATATGATATGTACCGGTAGTCCTCGTTTCCGATCAAGTCGCGAAAATTATCGAATACTTGGTTGATTTCAATATATTTGGATTTGAGATGATACCTTTAGGAGAAGAAGTATTGAAATAACAAAAGTTTTGTTGTAACATTCGAAATTTTCAAAAAAGAAATAGATTTTGACGAACTTGTACAGTTATATGATGTCTGAAGAACACGCATCGTCAGAAAAACCGCACATCACATGGTTAGAAAAAGAAACGCAAGAACATCGAACACGTGTCTCGCACTTGAAAGAAGATGACGTCAGCGTTTGTTACCGACGAGCCAAGATCTAAGAAACCGAGAATTCTTGATAACTGGTAGCGAACAATGTAGCTGTAAAAAAAACCTCTGTCGCGCCGATCTGATCGTGTGAGATACATATCCCAGTATGTATATAATGCGAAGAAATTAAAGAAATACCACTCTAGAAAGTCTCGATTGCCATGTTGCAGCCACTTAAAAACAGGTTTCGTGCGAATCGGCGCAACGTACTTCACCATCGCTCGCTATTTAGGACCCTTTGCATTATTGCCGGAATGCTCGTGTGTAATTCCTTAGGAAGTCGGCAATTACTGCTGCTTCGTGCATTAATTCCATACACTTTACGTGAGCGTAAGCGTAAATCTGATGCACACTCGACCGCAAAGATACGCAAATTACTTCGCATTATACAGGAGACGAAAATTTGATGTAGGTATTTAATTCAAAGCCAACTGCAAAGTTAACCCACTAGAAGCTATCCCTCGGAACTAAACTTCAAATCGAGTCTAAACTAGCTTCTGAAACACGTTACATAAGTTTCGCGCTGTTACCATGAATAATAGCAACAACACTTGTCTTTAAAGTACACTTTCTCAGTTTTTGAAACTCTCAACAGAAAATGTTTCTCTCCATACATTTCTCCTTTTTCTTGTTTTCTCTACAGTTATCTACCTTCCTGGTTAACATCACTACACATACACAAACATCTCAAAGTTACAATTCTACCATTATAGGATTATAATCTGATAAAGCGAGCCACCACTTTACAACCGTTTGACATATTGTCAGATGTAGTTTGGCAATACATTTTTGCTCAATTCCCAACAAGTTCCTAACGATACACACGGATGGGTGTCGAGTGTCACGCGATAACGATGGCACAACCGTCGCGCCATCAGGTTTCCAATACCGACACCGAAAATTGATCACAGTGGAATTTTGCTTTCAACGAATAAACTGCTTTCAAACCGCCAACGAAGCTAGAGCAAAATTCAATAACCGACTTACTTTCGCCGTGAATAAACGTTATAGAAATGAGTTGTGCGATATACTTTTCTTTGTACGTATACAAATATACCGACGATAAATGTTAAGAGTAGACAATCAACGAGAAAATTAAACTCAGTTACAAGTAACGAGAGAAAAAAGAAACAATAAGACAAACGTTATAGAGCGAATTCGCGCAAGTATCCTACCTTCTTATAGAGTTTGATCCAGGTGAGGTCGCCCTTATTATCGGTGTACTGGAGGCCGAAGAACCATACCTCGCGCAGTCCGATCGTCTTCACGACCTGGTCGAACAACTGCTTCCCGGTGGTCGTCTGCTGGATCGCGAACTCCAGCTCGGCGTCCATCGTCGTCACCCTCACGTTCATCTTCGTGATGCAGAACATGTAAAAATAATGGCGCCGTCAGATAACGCGAAAGAAAGGCGTCGAACGGAGTCGCGGTTAGAATATTTTGGTGAATTCTTTCTTGACAAATTGATTAGTGTGTATTCCGCTCCAAAAGTATCCCGCAAAGCTTGTGGAAAACTAAGGAAACGGATATTCTCGTTTAAACGTAAGCGGCTCGAATTTGTGTCGCAATGCATTGAGATTCAAAAGCAAATTGACCGGTAACGGCCGCCTCACCATCTTAGCGCCGGCAACCATGTCTGCGAGATTCGTTCAACACACAGCAGGAAGGGCACTGATAAATCACGAAAGACACGACGCGAAAGTATCTGGCACTGCGAACGAATTTCAGACGCCGGGACGCGGTAGGAATAGCGGCAAAAGCTCGACCACAAAATTTGACTTTGATCGTGCGTGCGTGCGTGCGTGCGTGCGTGCGTACGGGCGCCAGTCGACCTTCGCCGGTCTCGAGCTAGACAATGGGCTGAACGGCGAGTGCAACCGGCTGCGTCCTTTCCCCCTCGATCGCTGTTCCGGCGAAAACGCGACGCGACGCAACGGTGCAACTCTTCTCTCACTACGAGCGAGCGCGGTGCGTTGCGCGGTCACGTGAGAAAGCCGCTCCACCAATCGCCGCGGTCTACGATACCGGCTGCACGGAAGGAAGCGACCCCGCCTGAAGCCCACGTAACGTCGACAACGATTAACGTTTTTGAAAAGTGGCGGGCGCGTTCGATATCGCCCGATTGGCGGAAGCGATGAGCACGCGCAACCGTTGCAACCACACGCGGTCCACGCGCGCGTTCATTTCGTTGCGTAACTTTTCATTTCTGCACGCTTTTTATTTACGTTTTTGCATCTTGACGTGAGAACGAAAATCGCGTGTTCTCTTCATATGAAACACAATCAATACATTCTCCTATTAAATTTATCGATAAAGAAACGCATTTAGTAAAGAGCTGTTCAGAGCTAACTAGGAAAAATCTTGAATTACTTTTTATCAATTAAACCTTCAAAGAATCAATCTTTTATCTCGTACATTGACCAATATCGCGAGGCTCCAGAAGAACAAAATATCGCTAAATTAAGTTGCATTTGTAATGTGGAAACACAATTCGAATAATCCTAATATATGTGTTTTTGTCGCTCCATACACTCAAATATAACTTGATCTACATAAAAAGAAAAGAAAAAAATAAAATGAAACCAAAACTTTGCCGCAATCAGCAAACGTCGCATAATAATACAATGTTTCACCTCTGGGCGCGCACAAGTGTTCGTTACCGCCGATCCCAATAAAAGATATCACCTTATGTAATGTTACGTAATGTTCGTAAAAAGTAACGTCTGAAAGACGTAGCATCTTTGTCTCTAAGAATAGAATACATTTTTCGTATTATATTCATTGCCGTGGCAGATAAGAGAATATCTATCTTGTCCGTTTTCTCCAGTGTCAAGTGCAAAGTGTATTTTTGGCCCGTGATTGAAATCATTTTATTATATACTAATTCAGATTTAATTACTTATGATTAACAAAAAAGCAATAAACACGAATTTTTATCACGCGACTGTAAGCAGAAATCAAATATGTAACAATTAAAGCTCCTTGCCGCTGTCATATTGATTAATGACATCAGAAGTAAGAGAAAACGTATGTCTAGAATTCTTGTGAAATACGTCAAAATGAAAGATTGTGTCCATAAAATGATACATGTTATCGATCAAGTACATTTATAAAATATTCCATAAACTTTCCTTTTACGCTACTAATTGATAAATTGCGGCAAAAGATCATGAGATAAGGTAGACTAAAAAGAAAGTTTGCATGTTAAATTAATTTTACCAGTTACTTTGATTAGAACAAAAAAAAAGTTTTCGGAATATTTTACAAATGTGCTTAATCAATCCTAAAAGTCATTTTATCGACATGTCCTTTTGTTTCAGTGTATTTTGCAAGAATTTTGAGCATGCGTTTTCTTACTTTTGACATCATCAATTGAGAGTGAGACCAGCAGAGGAAGACCAGGAATCTTAAAGCGATCTCGATTCCCTTGTTTTGCCTGGCAAGCATCGTTCGGGTAAATTTCACAATAGGTGTCGACGTCACAAATCACCCGTTTTCCGTGCTAACGAATATGTATTATCTTATCATATATAAGTTATTGCGAGACAAATATAATGTTTCGTGCCGTTGTCGTAAAATGAACGTGACAATAAATAGATTGTAAATCGCGACTCTAAAAAATGCATTTGAAAACGCGTTTTCAACAATAAGTAATTAAGCTTGTGATTTATAACAGGATAAAATGTGTCATTTTTAACATAAATCTAGAACTATTCGCGCGTTTGCACGGTCAGTTCTGCTTCAAACAAGAGAAATACATACCGACTTAGGCATCGTGGCAGTTGTGTTTTCTCTTACTAAACAGTGGAACTATCCCTCTGAAACAAACATAACAATGTGCACGATTAAAAATCAATTTTTTAAGCTGGAGAAATTGCTTAAAACGAATTTAAAAATGCGCTAGAATACGCACGTGAGGTACATTTTTTTTCTAAATTCCTCACTTTATAAATTTCTCAAATTTGAACGAAATCATCATGCTTTTGCTTTACCGAAGCACTATCAACGACATGACACTGAGGTAATTTTTTTAAAATTCACCAATAACATGTGACTTATACGACAGACGGACAGACGCGTATTTCATCGGTCATCTAATTACGATAGATTAGGCAGTTAAGATGCTAAATAAATTGTAACAAAATTGCCGTATGCTTCCGACCAGAGGTCGAAGTAGCAAATAGTCATTTCTGACTTAACAAACATTATATGTCGACCACTGTCGGTTATGTACGATAAAAATGTTAGCAGGGTGTTACACGAAATGCATAACCGCTTTCTCAGCGAATTTTTAACTAGGATACATATCGAGAAGAAGAAAAAGAAGAACGGAAGAAACGAGAGAGAGAGAGAGAAAGAGAGAGAGAGAGAGAGAGAGAGAGAGAGAGAGAGAGA
>NW_022639452.1:247106-293524 GCF_010583005.1 Odontomachus brunneus
GAGAGAGAGAGAGAGAGAGAGAGAGAGAGAGAGAGAGAGAGAGAGAGACGAAAGAAACAAACAGGACGGACAAGAGACGAGTCGCATCGAGTTACGATGCAAATCCACGTGACCGACATCCGCCAGAGAACGGCCAGAGTGCAGCGAGGAGTGCCCGTCTGTGTTGTACGTTGCGTGGTCTAGCATTCCCCTTTTATCTAGGACTCACACGGCACGTACGTTCGTTGAACCGCGACTATCTCGTTCAGCTTTTGTCGGGCTCTCCTCATCGCAAAAATAGTATACATATCCCCACGCACATATAGATAGAATATATCTGTCGCCTAATATAATAAACAACCGGAAACGCATCCTTACAATCCGGGGAAATATAGTAAAACTAAACATTTAATGTTGAGTACAAAATTTAATACAATTCTCTTTACATTCCACGCATTCGTTATCGATTTGTCCGATACGAAATCAGTCGCATTTAAACAGATTTGTCTCTACTTTAGCGCCGATTAATGCCACTCGATTCTAACAACGACTTTCCAAGATTCATAACATGAAGATCGCGTGTTACGAATCAAGATGATATACGAGATAATCAGACGGCGTTTTTGCCGACAAACGTGCAACGAGAATACAAGTCCTCGATAGCTCTAATAATACCTAATCATCCTCCTCGAGGTCGTTCATTGACAAGCTCTAATAGCGAATTGTCGCATCATATCGATCACCCATCATATCGAGATTGTTTCATTTCATAATCAATCTCAAACTCACACCACGCGCACATAGTGTATATAAAATATAATATAGAAGATATTTTATAACACAAAAGATCCAACTGTAGCGCGCACAATAAGAAAACGTAAATTGATAGATGCCCAGCGACTCTAAACGTCCAAACGAATAACCTTCGTTGCCACGGATTTTCTATCTGTATATTTGCGTCAACGAGATTTACGAGTCGTTGACAGTAACTACGCGGTATTGCTTCCCAATAGTTATGCTCCTAAGCGGACAGAAGCTGCACCATTTACGGCGGTAATCCTTGTTATGCGACTCTCTGTCGAGTGATGATCATATACGCGACGTTCACGTAATAACCGCGAGAACCGCAACGATTTCATTCCGCCATAGAATCCTAAAATAGATTAAGGATAAAATTCGCATAACACAGAGATTATCTTATTTTTTCTTCGGTAAAATCTTTAGTCAAGAAAACCATGTAACTCTCGAATAATTTCTCGGATAAATACTGACAATACAAAGACAGACGGATTCGAACGTTGCACGTGCGATGAAAAGAACGAACATCCAAGGATCTCTCGACAAGACTGATCGGCAAACGCCGCTGGGCATAGCGAGTATGTACTTTGACGCGATGTAACCTCTATACAGCCTAACGATAGGTCAAGAAGCCGTGTCGCGAGTACAAGATGGCCAAGAACGAATAGCGATAAATAAGTATTATAAGCGATTTCTTATTCTTTCCTAACTCACACAATTGATCGACGCACTAACAGTTTTGTTCAATTGACAAAATTTCAGCTGCCAATTTTTTATGCCCTTTTCGTGATCAATGAGCATATCACGCCGGATATCGAACATCGAATAACCTTCGTCTCGAACGATAAACTCTGACTTGATTTTCACAGGAATGTCGAAGATGGCCATTTTCCAACGTGCGACATTAGGTTTGTTCGAGTTGCTTGTACTTTTACACCTAATGCCCGTTGCACACTAGTGCACTCCAAACAACACAAATTTTCGAAAATACATTCTGAAGATACGTTTTCAGGACGGAGGAGCGTCATCAGAATATTCTTAGGACGTCCTTTGAAAGTGTGAATTTTCTAAAAATAGCTAATATCCAATAAGTTTATTCACATTAATTGAATTTTTTACACTTTCACACTTAATGCACATTAATTCTTTAGAGGTTCTAAAAATGGTATCATGTTTTCCGTTCGTATTACGAGTGTAAATGCAATTCTGACACACTTTTCACTCTTGGTTAGGATCAAGTGTAAAAAGTGTATCAGAATTGCATTTACACTCGTAACATGAACGGAAATCATGACGTCATTTTTAGAACCTCTAAAGAATTAATGTGCACTAAGTATGAAAATATAAAAAGTTGAATTAATGCGAATAAACTTAATGGATATTAGCTATTTTCAGACAGCTCACATCTTCAAAGGACGTCCTAAAAATATTTTGATGACATCCTTCCGTCCTAAAAACGCCTTCAGAACGTATTTTGGAAAATTTGTATTGTATGAGGTGCACTAGTGTGCAACAGGCATTAGGTGTAAGTGTGAATAGTACAAGCAACTCGAACAAACCTATTGTGTCTTTTGTAAACAAGTCGAAATTCTGTCAAGTTTTGGCGCGAAAATTTTCCCAGATACAACTATCGTTAAAAGAGACCCACTAATGCAATCGTAAACAAAGAGTGCAGTTGACGTGATAAAACGTAAATCAGGTTGCAGGCACTAAATAAGGACAGAGAAAAAGGGGAGAAATGAAAGTTGACCGAACTGACGTTTATACTATGGCACTGATTTTTTCAATTAATACGCACCCTGGATTCTCGATTGTTTCTCGAACTACGTCAAAAATTGTAATATATACGAAAAAAGAAAAGTTGAAATTAAACGCGAATTACCTGAGTAGCCTCACTACTAATCGATCGGTTAAACGACTGATTTTCCGTTCCTTTCCGGAACACGCATCGGATAACTGATGAAAAAGAAAAACTAATTGAACGCAATTAGACTGAAAGTGAAACGACATTACCGGCCCAAGAGCGACGTCGACAATCGGCACGCCAGACGAGAGCTGCTAACCGGCTTTTTTGGTTCGACGTCGATCTTGTCGTCGGTCTGATGTTGTCTACTCTCTCGTACGTGCTGCGACAAGGGAGAGACGATTCGCCGCGACGCGTACGAGAGAGCGACGAACACGACGGACGACTCGACGTAGATACTTACTCGATTTTGCTTGCACACTCCCGAGAATCCAGTGACACGTGTGTCGCACCACATCCACAACGGCCCGGCTGACACTCGCACTCGCACTCGCGCTTTACCCGCGACAGCCCAACGAGACAGGAAATCGTATGATCCACACCCAAAAATCCCGTCACGTTCGGAAAATACTGACACCTCACTGATAATATGGCCGCTACCGCCACCGCCTGCCCGCCCTACCGCTACCTCACGCTCGTTCGCTCAATCTGTCGTCGGCGGCGTATGGTGGAAGGGATGGAACGAACATTAACTACGAATATTATAGTTGCGTTCGACATTGTGAATCGACGTGTCAGATTGCTCTTTCACCTCGAAAATGCATACAAGTGAAAGGTACGAGATCTGGTATTTTTCTCATTTCTATGCATCTTCGAAATGAAAGAACAATCCGACAAGTCTTCGATTTACTGCAATTGATTAGTTTCTTATGAATTACAGGATAAGCTAACGATTAAGCCTGTATCAGACTATAGTAGAGAACTTCTAATAAAGAGAATCGCCAACATGGTCACGTGACCAGCTGATTGGCTGGTATAAATATGTACGGATTTGGACATTGCGACGCCAATCAGAAAGATAATTATATATATAAATATATATATATATATATATATATATATATATATATATATATATATATATATATATATATATATATATAAAGGTTCCTACCCACAAGACGTGGCAACACTTGTCGCTAGGCGGAAGTTCGCGCGACAACCAATCAATATGCTGCTTTCCGTAATAAACTTCTAGCTCTTACGGAAAAATAACATATTGATTGGCTGTCGCGCGGACTTCCGCCGCGCGGCAAGCATTACCGCGTCCTGTGTGTAAGAGCATTAGGTGCGTTCCCATTTAGCGCGTCACGCGTTGCATCGTCCTTTGCGGACCAATCAAATTGTCCCATTTTATTCGTCGTAAAGTTAGGCAATAAAATGGGACGATTTGATTGATCCGCGAAGAACTACGCGATGGGAGCGGTGCACTTGGACACGGTGCATTTGGATACAGCCAATCACAGCACCGTGTGATTAGAGACATTTGTAGGGTCCCTTGGAACAGCGACTTGTGATTGGACTGTGTCCAATTGCCCCGTGTCCAACTGATATACACCCCTACGCGATGCGTAATGCGCTAAGTGGGAACGCACTCTTACGCTATTTCTTTCTCCATCTGAACGCACCTTAAGGATACGTTCAGGGGGTCGATTGTGTATCTCAAAACGGAGTGAAAATGACAAAAATGAGCAAATTTACTCGAATATTTATAACTTTATTTGTCAATCCCTAATGAATTTGCTCATTTTTGTAATTTTCACTTCGTTTCGAGGTACACAATCGACCCCCAGATGGAGAAAGAAATAGCGTAACGGAACAATTACGGAAAAAAAATATAGTGGGGATCAGCCAATCAGAGTAATTCCGTTTTTATTCCGTTCTCTTGTTTGATAGGTAAGTTTCACATAACACAGGACTGTTACGGAACGGAACAAAAACGGAAAATATTCTAACCTATCAACATCGAGAATTGTAAAATTTTCAATATTGATAGATTAGAATGTTCTCTGTTTTTGTTCCGTTCTGTAACAGTTCTGTGCCATGTGAAACCTACTTACCAAACAATAGAACGGAATAAAAACGGAATTACTCTGATTGGCTAATCCCCACCATATCTCTTTTCCGTAATTATTCCATTCCGCTATTTTTTTCTCCATCTGAACGCACCCTAATGGCTCCTGCACACAGAACGCGGTAACGCTTGCCACGCAGCGAAAGTTCGCGCGATAGCCAATCAATATGTTGTTTTTAAGTGAGAACTACAAGATTATTACGAAAAGCAGCATATTGATTGGCTGTCACGCGAACTTCCTCCGCGCGGCAAGTGTTACCGCGTTCTGTGTGCAGGAGCCATAAGAATGTAAACTAGAGATGCCCGATTCTGAATCGATTTGATTCTTTCCCAAAAATAGGCTTATTCGTGTTGTTTGTACTCTTCGCAGTTTTTGTATTTAAAACCAGAGAAAAGTATATTGGAATGTTTGGAAGAAGCAAAAGCGAGACAACCAATTCGATTGTTTCTTCCAAGCGTCTGATTAGGCGTCCATTTCTTTTAAAAAGCGAAAAATAGGAACATGCAAGCAACACGAACAACCCTTTTTCCCTAAATTTGTTAGGGAAAGAATCGAATCGATTAAGAATCGGGCATCTCTAGTGCAAACCCATGCAGCGGAATAGCGGAACGCGGAACGAGAACGGAACCAATCATGAGCGGAAGCAATCTGTAGAACGCTTGTGATTGGTTCCACTTTCATTCCGCGCTCCGCTATTCCGCTGCATGGATTTGCACCCTGATATGCGTCGTCTACAATGGCTTGGTTTACATCGTGCACTTGATACGCGTACTAAATAGTAATTTTCTATTATATAATCTTAATATCGATAATGCATATCAAAGGCGACGCATTCAATCAATACAATACGTTTTGTTGATGAGTATTACCAGTTTAATATACCATTGTTTATATATATCGTCGATATTAAGATTATCTAATAGAAAGTTACTTTAGTACGCGTATCAAGTGTACGATTTAAACCAAGCCAATGACAGTAGGAGTAGTAGTAATGGTTCCACACAAGACGCGGTAATGCTTGCCGCGTCCTGTGTGCAGGGGGTACTATTCCGTACACGCTTACCGATCCGACAGCTGTCGGTAAGCGTGTACGGAATAGTACCCCAGGAACCATTAGAAATGAGCAGTAAGCAAATTGATCAATTCCATTCTCATGATTCACGAATAATCGATTGTGACTGGACCATTTACTTACTGCTTATTTATTACTACTACTCCTCCTGCCATTGTAGACGACGCAATACAGGCTGCGTTCGCTTTGGGCGCTGTAAGCGTTATTCTATCTTTTTCCTGCATATAATGAGCGATAAAGATAGAATGACGCTTACAGCATGTAAGCGCTCAAAGCGAACGCAGCCATGGACTTATGACGCACTTCTACGTGCGTTCGAAAATGTTACCCAGGTTCAAGCGCTGTGTTGGAATGAAAGAGATACGAGAGTGAGATAAAAAGAGAGGGAGAACACTCAGGGCACGTCTTATGGAACTCTTCAGAATCGATCGGAATAATTCCATTTTTCTTAGAAAAGAATAGAAATCTGGAGGATAACAGAATTATTCCGATCGATTTCGAAGAGTTCTATAATATGTGTCCAGATGACGTTTTCGAACACATCCTATGCTATACGGTTTCATGGCTTTCGCATCTGTCGATCGCGCGATCAACAACTGCAAAAGACTACACATAAACAATCAGATTTCTCGTCGGATTACATACATACATATTTGCGTTATGCATATTTGCTAAAAGGTCGTAAGTCTGTCAATTGTTGTAACCGCGACGACAACAGTAGTTATTCTGGTCTGACGAAGCGACAAGCAAAAATGTAAGTCAAGTAGACACGACTATAACGAGCGAACCAAGTTATTACGACCTTCATATCGCGCTTTGTGATTGTCGAGCGGGACACGGCGCTTTTTCACTTTCTCATAGTCGAACACTCGCAAAACTATTAAACTGTCGTGCTACGTATCGCCAAGATAACCTAACGTTGCCTAACTACTTTAAGCCAACGTTTCGATGCTTTCGGGACTGGATTGTTTTAAGACGCAGCCAACGAGAAATAAGATTATTCAATTTCTCGCATTTTTCTTTCTCGTTGCTTGTCTCTTAACCAAGACTGCACGCACGAATAACCGACAAATCATCAGTTTTAATTTTGCCAATTCGTCCTGAGAATTTCTCGCGTTGAGATAATGTTACCGCGAAAAAAGTATATCCTATTTGGAAAAAAAAATTAAAATTAACTCTTGTGTTGCTTAGCATTATTAGCATTTGCGCAATGTCATCGTGCGTTCTCGAATGATCGCGAACAATCGAGTTCGCAAGAAATCATCACGACATCGTTTTTTCGCGTCTATATCGTGTTTCTAAAGAATCCTCAATATTCCAGTGTCAAATCAGTAATCATCATTCCCTCTTCTCCTAATTGTTCCTTTGAAATAACGATCCACCAAGCAATAAAGTACTACGTTACAAAATGTTGAGCATGTTACAAAAATATATATAATTTAACTTCTCGTGAGTCATAGCACTCACAACGTATTCTTCAAAGAAAAAAAAAGATTGCTTTTCCGTATTATTTGTCACGTTAACCGTAATCAGGACGCATCTATCGTGTAAAATATTTGATTTGCCGAAAAAGGGATTTGTCGTGCTACGAAGTTCGCTAAGCAATGTACATACGGAGCGAAAAATGTCGTCGTTCCTCGTGTGGAATGCCGTTTGATTGTTATTTAGATCGATTCACGCGTGACCGTGCTACGCCGGTACCATCATCATCTCCACCAGAAGCACTGCTCTACAAAGAAGTGTTATTTTTAGGGCATACCACGCGTTTCTCGTAAATAACATATCCCGCCCGCAAGCCTGACGCTTGTACTATGAGATACAGAAAAATATGGTTAGTCACTGACACAATCCTTAGTCTCGGCGTTAATACTAACACACCTTAATATTAGAATGCTCTACGTGATTTTCGGGAATTCAGTTCGCGTCAAATAAACTGTTGTGTTCATTCAATTGATTTTTCTTACGAACATTTCATTACAGAGTATATATTGCTTGAATTTTACTCATATTTTGCAGTTCAATCATTGCATTGTGTAGTTTCTGTAAATGTACTAAAAAAATAATAGATCTTTGATCGTTTAGCAACGTGTAGCATTGCTTTTACTAATTATTTCATAAGTAACAAATACTGTACACTAAACAGTACTCGTTACTTATGAAAGTTATCCCATGAACAAATGTAATTACACATGCATCTAATCATATATCTATGAATGTAGGAAAACTGTACAGGAAAACGCCATTTGGCAGGGGAGATTAATCCAGTGACAAAATATCTAAAGTTTGAAATTGACTATAAAATGTTTGGTTGGGGTAGCACTACACATGGGCAGTTGGGACTGGGTGGTATTGAGGAAGAAGTAATATCTACTCCTCGTGAAGTGAATTTTGAAAAAGCTAATGAAATTGGACAAAGTAAGACTTAAAAATAAACTTTAGAGACTATTCATATAGAATTTCTAATTGTGCAAAAAATCCTACACAAAACAAAATATGTTTCTAGTTGCTTGTGGAGATAACTATACTATAATTGTTACTAAAGAAGGACAAGCATATTCCTGTGGTAATAATGATTGTGGACAACTTGGTCAAGAAAAAGGAAGGAAAAGATTACGTGAGTATAATAAAAATCTATAATGCAATGTGAATGTATAGATGTTGCAAAATTTTGGGTTAACTTTTACTAAAATATATTGATTCTGTATGCAGAGCCAATAAGTGGTATAGGTCCATTTGCATTTAGAAAAGCTTCATGCGGGGCTGCTCACACATTAGTTGTTAATGAATGGGGACAACTTTTCAGCTGGGGTTGTAATTCAGAGGGTCAACTAGGTAATATTATGTATTACATACTAAAATAGTAGTACAATGTAAAATAATATTTTATATATCAATTCATACATAAAAAAATATATATATATTATATATATATATATATAAGTATAGTAATTATTACTTGTTTATTATTTTACAGGCTTAGGTCGTATCGAAGGTACAGTACATGAACCATGTATGGTAAAAACGCTGGGTACAAAAGTGATAGTACAGATTGCATGTGGTTTGAAGCATTCGATTGCTCTTACCAACAATGGAGAACTATATGCATGGGGTAGCAACAGCGATGGACAATTAGGACTAGGATCTGACACAAAGATGGAACTGATACCTAAATTAGTTCACAGTTTAGCTGCTGTACCAATTGCTTTTGTTGCATGTGGGGGATATCATACTATAGTCATATTGAAGTCAGGTAAACATCATTTATAATATCATTAACAGGGAAAAAAATTTAATTGAATAAATTTAATTCATCATTGACGCTCTATGTATTTCAAACAGGAGCTATATTTGCATGGGGCCGAAATACCTTTGGACAATTGGGATTGGATGATATGCAAAATAGAAATGTGCCATGTCAGTTACGTTTTTTAAGAAATTCAAGGGTATGCCATGCAGCATGTGGTGAAGAATTTTCCGTATTCTTGACAATGGTAAACTTTACTGTATCATATTACATGCATCGAGGATTGAAAGATTTGACAAGAAAACTTCTTATGTGACCGTTTTCTAGGATGGTGGTGTGTTCACTTGTGGTGCTGGAATGTATGGTCAATTAGGTCACGGGGATAAGACAAGTTTAGATTTGCCGCGACAAATAATTGAACTGATGGGTAGCACGGTGACCCAAGTAAGTTATCACGACGATATTTACCCGCACGATTTTCTAATTAATTTACGTACGTTTCTCATGATATAGATATCCTGCGGAAAAAGGCACACATTGGCTCTAGTGCCATCTAGAGGCAGAGTTTACGCGTGGGGTCTAGGTGGTGCTGGACAATTGGGTAACGGTATCGCAAAAAATTCCACGACACCACAAGCTGTATTTGGACCATGGATGGAAAAACTCGACTCACAGAACCGTCTTGAACCACCTGAATACGTTGTCAAGCATATATATAGCGGTGGTGATCACTGTTTTACCACAGTCACCCTGAGAAAAGTGTGTACTTCCTTTTTCATTCTCATATATATATTTCTTTATAATTCACTTACCAAATTTATTAGTTAAAATTGTAGTTGACTTTCCTCAGTTTTTAAAAAATGAAGGAAAGAAAAGAAATGAAATATCTATCTCGCAGTATTTATGATAATGCATAAAAAATTATTTGTACTTCAACATCTGCAGGATAATATAGAACCGGATGACTGTAGAATATTAGGGTCAACCTCCCAAATTCTTGCAGTGACGGAGGAACAACTAGTCGCCTGTCAAAGAGTACCACCTGGATCACCGGTTGATCATGAATTAATTACGTAAGTTAGAATTTAAATCGCATTCTAATTACAAAATAATGTGTACATACCTAATTGTAATAGATCCGATCTTCCTCACAGTTGTTTGTTTAATGTCTTTCCAGGTATCTAGAGACTGTATTCAGAAGTCAAGCGTGTATAAATGGATCTTTTTTACGCGCTAATGACGCGCATTATGGATGTTCAGGTCAACATCATGGTATAGACATTGATCGTGCAATTAAATTATTCGCAGTTATTTCCAAACTGGAAAACAGTACGATTCAAGAATTGGTAGATATGACATATTGACATGATGTAAAGTAATTCTCTTGGTAGTATACATTGCATTTTATCCGACACAGCACGAGAGAATTACTCTATTTAACAATATGTTGAATTGTTTATATTTAACGACGACTCTTTTTCATTATTTCAGATTTTTACGTGCATAACCGATAGTCTTTTACCATCGTTTGCAATATCCCCGCCCGACGTGGAATCCCTAAGAGTGTACTTAACGTTGCCACTGTATCATGGCTTCGTGGATCCAATGAACTACAACAGTCTGCAATACCCGTTCTCCAAGGCCATGCTGGATCTAAAGCTAGAGGCTCGCATTATCGTGGGCAAATGGTGGAGTAAAGCTCCAGCATATTACTTTGAGAGATTAGTGAGGATTTACAAATACGTCGTATTGCACTTCGTGAAACGACCGACGGCGGACAAAGTAATGGCGCGCAACTGATTGTAGGAAAAAAATGTGCGTACGTGTATAATAATGATTTTGAAAATCTTTAAATGTCTTGCAGAGTGTCGAGTGGAATACAGCCATAGAGTCTGCTCTAAATTTATTAAAATTTTTGTATAAAGAAAATGTCACAAAAGAGGGCATGCGAGTACCTTACGAAACCTTTCACTTACCGGATCTGATGCACTTTATAGACATTAGAGCTGATTACCTTAAGTGGCTAATGGAAGATTCTTCGTCTAATGTAAGTGACTAAAAGATGCTCAGCAACTTTTTCTTCGCTCACGCGCATACATACATATACACACACACACGCACGCACGCGCATACACATATAATATATACATATTTTTTTTTGTGGCAATCGACATTTTCATAAAAGATTTGTTCAAACAGATTGGTCGAAAAATTACGTTTGAAATACACTTACAGTGGTAGTTCCCAGTAATTTATATTACTTGTATTAATTTATATAATTTGTATTATTGAGTATGTATATATGTATACATGTAAATGACTCTTTATAATTCTTGCTGTTTTTCAGCGTCATAAAATATACTTTTGTAATTACTCTTTTATCCTCGATGCCGAGGCAAAAACTGTATTACTCGAAACGGATCAAGCTATACAGGTATAAAAAGAAATCGACATTGATCATTTGGAAATGCTTTATAAATGTGACCAATCGATTAATATGCGTGATATTGCATACATATGTTATGTTAGATGCAATCCGCGATGAATGAAGCGGCATCGAGAGCTATTAGGCATATATTGTTTCATATGAACACGGATAGTATAGACGCGCGGCACCATAATCAATTTGTGACATTGAATGTATCACGGGAGAATATAGTTACGGATACTCTAACGCAATTATCACAGTATGATCCTCACGACTTGAAGAAACCGCTCAGAGTGAGTATCTTGCATTGCATCACATAGACAATTGTATATGTGTGCGTGTAAATAATCGTTAAAATATGTAGTGTATCTCAGAGATTAACAAACAGCTTTACAGTTGAAGATTCTGAGAACTGGTAACTAGTAGAAAATGCATTTAAACTCCTTTAAAGGTTAAATTTCACGACGAGGAAGCTGAGGACGCAGGTGGAGTGAAAAAAGAATTCTTCATGCTTCTGTTACGAGAGATACTTGATCCTAAATATGGTATGTTCAAACAATATGAGGAAACGAGAACAATCTGGTTTATCGAAGATTCGTTTGAGGATGAAGTCATGTATTTTCTAATTGGGCTTCTCTGTGGTTTGGCTATCTACAATTTCATCATTATCAACTTACCATTCCCGTTGGCATTGTACAAAAAATTGCTACGGGAATCGGTAGGATTGAACGACGTCAAGAATTTGTCACCAATAATCGCCAGGTACGTGCGTTTTGTTCCATAAGATTGTGCGATTATCGTGTTTTATCAATTGTAAATCTAACGAGTATGTGTACTTGCAATTACAGAAGTATGCAAAGTATTCTTGATTACAACGAACCAGATTTCGAAGAGGTATTCAGTTTGAATTTCGAGGTAAATCGAGAGGCATTCGGCGAACAAAAAACCTTTGAATTGATACCTGGCGGTAGCAAAGTTCCTGTAACGTTAAAGAATAAGTACGTAGGCATCATATGTGTTAGCGTTGATAATGGCAATAATTAAAAAAAAATTAAACGTCTTTGTTCGCAGAAAACAGTTCGTTGACCTTTATGTCGACTACATACTGAACAAATCGGTGGAATCTCATTTCAAAGCTTTTCACGAAGGTTTCCATAGAGTGTGCGGTGGCAAAGTATTAGAGCTTTTCCACAGTCACGAATTAATGTCTGTGGTAGTCGGTAATGAAAATTATGATTGGGAGCAACTTCAGAAAAATGCGACTTACAAAGAGGGCTACTCTGAAAACGACCCCACTATTGTGCTTTTTTGGCAAGTTTTCCACAAACTGACCTTAGAAGAGAAGAAAAAGTTTTTACTCTTTTTAACAGGCAGCGATCGAATACCTATACAGGGTATGAAGGCTATCAGGGTAAGAACTATATATCTGAATAAAATATACTGATTCTGTAGCTAAGGTTAAGAGTACGTGTGTGTTATTCTATCAATTTTTCTTTCTGCTTTTATCAACTTATCACACGAAATATCTCGGCAAAACTTTGTTACTAAACGATACCGAATTGAGTTTGACCATTTCCTCACTCAGAAATTTTATTAACCTATTTATGTTGTAGATAACGATACAGCCAATGAGCGACGAACGCTTCCTGCCTGTTGCACATACGTGCTTCAACTTACTGGATCTACCGCGTTATCAAACGCGCGAGAGATTAAAATATAAATTGCTACAAGCCATCCAACAGACTCAAGGATTTTCGCTTGTGTAAAAGTTTATTTTAACATAACACTGTTTTCGTAATCCGCAATCCGATTGTTATCTTTGTGACTACCTATCCACAAATTCATCATTTAATACGAATTATATAGAGGAGAAAGTGATATTTACAAAAAAAAAAGAAAAAATAGTGAACTCCGTTACCTAACACAGACGCATGCCTAAACAAACTAAGTCACTGATCACTGATTGAATAATGTGATGTACCAGCATACAAAAAATTCGATGAAATATACTAAATGTCGATATGCGAAGAACACCTCTATATTGTGATAGAATAAGTCCGTGATGAATATACGAATCACCGATTCATCTGTAACTAATATCTGCTGTTAAATAGTTTGCGAAAGTAAAACAGCAACTCCTTAACATCGATTCGAATTGAATCACTCGCGGCATTGTTTTTTTTCTAATAGTTAATAATCCTGTGAAAATTGATAATAAGCCGATATCATTACAGTACGTGAGAATCTCATAAAACAAATTATTTGTGATTAACGTAAATTACGTTTGTGACCAATAGAAATTTTCATAATCCATATCTTTGGCGAGAAAATTTTAAAATATTACTCGCGCTAGGAATTTATCGACTGATCGTTAGAACAAGCGCGAAGTATTATTTTATAATGCCTGAACGTGTTCGAGTTCAAAGGGAATGCTCAGGGAAAGTTTAATATTTTAATGAAAATTTCTCAACGCGACAATGAACAAATCGATCGTTAATTGTTTAAGAAAGTGAATATTCATGTTCGTCTTAGAGTTTTTTTTTATAGCTTACCGTATATGAATAAATAATTAAGATATTTTTGGATTTAATACACGCAGCGGACAATATTAAAACACTCGCGATGATATACGCAGCACTGCTGGAAGGAAAGCATTTGTAACGACAAGATATTTTGATTTTGCTTTATCCAGACCGATGCATTTTTAATGATCGCGATTCAGACGAACATATACATTCATACATATATACATATACGTATACATATATACACACACACACACGCAACCATGCTATATATACTGTTATAATGTTAAAATTTGGTAAAAAAATATTTTGTAAAGTGTTAACTTAGATGCATCTTGTATTATCCATCTAAAGCAAATAAAATAAAAGTTATTATTACCTACTTACTGTTTCGAAAGTTTATGTTTTGCACAAATTTGACGGCAATTTGATCTGTATAATACATACCGTATTTTGCGCTATATTACGTCATATTACAATTAATGATACTTGCGCAAATTGATAAAGATATTTATTTATATATTCACATCTCGATATATTACATTATTAAAAATTATTCGTCGGTTAGTTAACGGGCAGACCGTTGTCAAATCGCGACGTTGCAAAATGCGTCGCATTTCGATATACAAGATAACCCTTCGTACATTGTCATCTTTCCGTATACATCCTCTTTTTAACTCGATTCGATCGTTAATCTTACGGATTTGTGTTTACTCGTTATACTGGACATTCGTTGTTTCTCAGTGTATCGTCGTTGTTTTCGCAATGACAGTACAATCTGCCACTATCACTCGAAATCTCTCAAGCAGTTGCTTATGACCCACCACTCTTACGACTCGTATGACAAAGCGTTAGTTTTGTAAACCTGTATTGTGTTCGCAACGTTAATTCTATCGCAACATTGAATTTGCTTAAATCTGTGACTTGATTAAAATGGTGACGTCCGGATGATTAAACGAATGCCACGAAAGGAATTGGATTTTCGTAGTAATCGTTATTGATTTGCGTTGGCCTGCAAAGACGAGAGGCGCAACCGTTCAGTCTCCGTTATACACAGTTTCATGAAACTTTCGAAATCCGGAACGTAAGTCTCTCTCTGTGAAAACCCGAGAAGCGCATGAAGAAATAAAACAGAGATTTTGTACATAGCAGACCGTGTTCTGAAAGAGAGCGACAGCACAATTTTTGTGCACAGATTCACAGTCCGAATGAAAAAGTTGCAAAACGAAATTTAACGGCACAGATTCGACCGATTTCACAAGTGTTTCCGTTGACCTATATCACCTTTCATGTTTTCCAATGTGATAATTTCAAAGACACCGTCGTCGAGACGACGTTGTGCTCCATACGCTTCTCGAGTTTATCGCGAATCTCGGGAGATCCACGAATACAGCGTCCTGAGCATTTTGGCTCGGTCCGACCGAAGAACAACCGTGAACGATGACGTCGCGATCGGGACGGCCGACGCTCGACGTAAAATCCATTCTACGGAAGTGCGTCAGAGGTGGGCTCAGGGCGATGCTTCGCACATTGCTCGGAGGTATTCGCTAGTGTTGGTAAGCCGGAGTGAAGTACTGCGTGCCCGGCGGAGCCCGGTAGCCCGGATACGTGTTGGTCAGGGCGTGCTGCGCGAAAAAGCCGGTGTAATCCTTGTTCACTCGACGGGGCCTGAAAGCGGGACCTTTGGCAAGTTCTACCCTTGCCTGGTTCTCCGCCTCCACTTGGGCTTTCACGGACGCCGGCGGCCACTTGAGATCTCCTCGCATATTGCCGCTCACCGGGGCCTTGGTCGCTGCAGGTTGAGCTTGGTACACGGGTGCTGGCACCTACGGATAAACCGACGTTAAGATCGAACTGTCCAACTAAATGTTAACTAATAGCATTGTATTTGTGTATAGATCATTTGATCCGATATCTCGTAAAAATCGTAGAAATATTTCAGGGAATGACTCGTGGTTTGTGTCACGGTGACGCATTATTCTTTCGGAGACAAGTTGGATTAGAAGCGGCTCGTGTTATTCCTAGAAATAAATTTCGGACAAGCGGTATAATCGATGTTGCCGAAATGACGAGGACACCGTATATTTAACGGCTGAGGTGTTGCCAAAGACACGCCAGCGCGTACGAACACTTCCGCAAAATATTGTATCATGTATATTTCTTCACATCAGACAACACGCACATGTACTTGACTTCTCTCGTTCCTCCGAAATTCTTGCGTTTTCGTCACCATGCGGTATTATGTGCGACGTTTGAAGACACGTATAATATTACCGTTCCTCTCTATTTTTAGCGCGATCAAAACCGCGTATATTTGAGCTCGCAAATATATATATATATACATATATCGCCGATTACGCGTCCAATAGCCGAATCGATCAATTCGTGCTAATTGAAGGAACCGACATTCACCTGCGAGATAGGCGGCTCAGGACGAAGAACGATAGTGGAGGGTGGTGCCTCGAACGCCGCAGGAGCTAATGAGTGATACGCAGGTTGATTCTGCTGCTGCCTCTGCGATGTTCGGTCGTAGGGATCTTGGAGGTGTTGCTGAAACCAAAGGCACCAAAGATAAGACTCGTTGTAGTCGAAACTATTCGCGAGGCTATTGTAATCATGCAAAAATACCCACAATCATACCAGTTGTTTCGCGCATTCGCTCGACCCTGCGAAACACCATCGTCGCGAAACCTTGTCATGTATCTTACGACACATCAATCTCTCGTTTCTGTATCGTAAACAACTAGTATATTTCACAAACTGCTAACGGTTATAATACGTTCCACACACAAAGTGCTCACACGTTTCAGCATCGATCATAAGTAAATTTACAAATTCTCGCAGCATCACTCGTGCCGTTTCTTACCAAGGATTTGAGCGGCTCGTCTCCAAAATCATCGACGGAGTATCGTGCAGTCGGCTAATCGGCGTCACTTACCTGCTCAGCCTGCTGTTCCTGCTGCGGCTGGCTCGGCCAGGAGGCCGGCGGCAGAGGATGTTGTTGCGACAACGGTGAGGTCACCGGGGGTGTCACCGGCGCCCAAGCCTTGTTAACGGTCGTTTGCTGCTGGAAATACGAGGGCTGCCGCAGAATGCCGGCAGGACTGACCGGCGACGGGGACGATGGGACGACGCTCTGAGCCGACGACAGTGCGACCGTCGAGGGTGGTTGAGGTGACGGACCTGACGAGGGACTACTACTCTGGTACGAGCAGAGTTCACCGATTCCACGGGTCTTTTCGGAGGAAAACAAATAATTTTGTAGCCTCGAGCAAACGCACGGCTGAATTTCGTCACGGCTAGTCTCTCCTCGCAGGAAAGAGAAGGATGAGAATCCTTCCCGCGACAGAGACTTTATTATTTTAACGTCTCTCATAATTTAACCGTGATTCGCTCGAGTCGGAAATTGTCCGGATTATTTCAGCGACGACGCTCCAATCCGACGAGAACGCTTTGTCGTATTTTTGTCTTCAGCTATGAATAATTTGAATCAGTAGGCACGCCTCGACGACCGCAGAGATATAGTGATTTGCATATTTGAGAGCGATTCAAATTTTGTCCGACTATCTCGATATTTACAGCGTAAGAAATGGAAAATTAAGGGAAACCGCGCTCGGGGAATGAGACGAGAAAATTATCCAAATTAGCGTAGACTTTCTACTTTCCGAGCAAGACAAGGCGCATACACAGACGCATATCAGGAACGATATCGGAAACATACATGAAAGAAACACGTAAGGAACATCGTTGCACACACACGCATTGTCAAGATGCAGCAAGAGCATCGCATTAACTGGTAACAAGTGATATTACTAAAAAAGAAATACATACAACAGCTAGACATTCAACAGTGATCGCGTTCGGATATTTTGAGAATAATCACGGAACTTTTTGTACTAGAGTTTCTTCGTTCACTCGTCAATGATATCCGTTTGAATTCTTATTTTCATTGTGTAACACATGCACGACGTGCGCGGTCTTGCCAAGAGAAAAGACAGCGTGCGTTGTCTTCCATACTTGGTGATGTAATTTTTGTTGCCGGACGCTGCCTTTTGTCTTGACGAAGCGGTGCGACGATCAGATAATAACAAAAGGCGTAAAAGCTCGACCCTCTCGAACGCGGAGATGTGTGCGCGAACGAGATCGACTTATTCATCGCTTTACCTTCGCTTGGACGGGACCTTGCTCCACGAAATCGAAGTCTTGATCCTCTGGAGGCGGTGGCCAAGCTACCCGCTTGAGATCTGAAGAACGATAATAATAACGATTCGGAAATCTATCATTCTTGAGCGTTCGCATGCGTGTCGCGTTACGCGATTACGTCGCGCATCGTTAATCACGTACAGAGTGCGGATGCATATTTTCTGGCAACTGATAAACTAGCCTGGATCTTATGCGTCACGTACCGCCGATACGATTCCCCGCGAGAGTTTTTGTTGCTTCAGCCGCGAAGATGAGGAACGTGACTCTGCCAAAACGAACACTCGCCAACTACTAACGCTATGGCGGAGTCACCTGTACCTTTCGTTATTGCGGAAACGAGCTAGCTACCGATTATAGAGCTTTTCTGGTGGTCGGCCAAGGAGTGGGGTTTGATTTTGTGCCCGGAGCAGAGCGGGAGGGACATCCTTGGGCAGGATCACGTGAAACTTGACGCGAAAAATGGCCTTCCGGAGGCTCTCCGCTTTCGTATTGCTTTCTCCAGAAGCATACCCCGATAATTTTGCAGCAAGCCGAGAGGTTCGGCATTACTGTTCGGCGCGAAATCATAGTTTGCATAGTTATCCTGAAACTCAGATTCTGATATCGGTATGATAAAATTGCGAGCATTCATCCCGTGCAAATTGATCAGAAGCTGAAGAACCCGCGTCGGGAAACAATGACGAACTTATCTTCCAATCGGACTCTTCTCGCGGGGAATTAACGTGGTACGGTCACAAGGTGTGGCTTCTCCTCGGCACACAATGCTCTGTGTTCGCGGACTGAGAGGCTTGTGCATTTTGCGAATACGTGTTGCTAATCTAGTAAAGATACGTCTTTGAGTCGCGGCCAGTTCGCACGATATAACGAGAGTAACGACTGTGTCATACTAAATTGAAAACGCGCTGCCAACGATACCGGTATTAATTCGGGAAAATGACGCGACACAGCCACAGCGATCGATGACAAAGCCGGCAACTTTAGGTACATATATGCACCTGTGAATCATCGCAATTTTATCGACGACAATAGATCTCGAGACGAATAGAGTCTAGACTAATTTCTTCACTTACTAGGTTGACCACCGCGCTGTCTCGCTTCCTCTTCTTCGAGCATACGCAGGACCGCGCTATTCTGTAGATTCGCTGGCTTGGCCAACTGGTTGAAGTCGATTCTGAAAAAAAAGCGGAGTCGGTGTTCAATCGTTCCACGACGGATATCAGTATTTCGATAAGCGCGATTTCATAGCGCGATTTCATAGCGCGATTTCAAGCGTGAAGACAGATCAACGTCCTCCGTCTCCCCACGTTGACGTTGCTGTTGTTTCAGGTTCAACATTAGCGAAGATCTGACAGATCGGAACTTCATAAAAGCGCCGCAAAGATTCCTCGCCTGTCAACGACTGACAAGTGCGAAACCGCGAACTGTCAACAAGCTGTTTGAAAGCTCAAAGGGGAGGACTTGCGCTCAACGGTTGGGATATCTGAACATTGGTGGTCACCTCTTCGTGGCGATCATCGCGGATCAAGTCTCGAAGATACGGCAAGGATAAGGAGGACGACGACGACACGCGCCCGCGGACTATCAAACGCGAAACTAAGTCAAGTACGAAGACGCGATGCAGCCGTTGCGCACGGCTTTGCGCAACGGCGAGCAGGTCCGTCGTCGGCCGGCCTACGGCTGTTTATTTCTAACCGGCCGATGATTCGGCTCTCTGAAAATAACATTGGTGACTGACGTCGCGAACGGAACGAAATCGACGGTGGCCGGCTGATTCATGCGGCGTCGTCGCACGACCGACATTGGTCCCGGTGATCTCGACACGTGCATCGCGCAGGTGGAAGCTGCACGCTCGTTTATTGACGCAAGGTGGTTGTCGACAGCTTGTCGTGAGGCTCTCGCTCGTGAGTCTTGGTAACGTGAGATCTCGGAATGTTCCCACTGGAGTTTGAGGATTTGACGAAATACACGCGAGGAACACACGACTCACCCGACTGCACCGTTGGCCAAAACTTGAGTCTGCCTGTCCAAAGTTTCTTGTATCGTTTGCGGCGAGTATAAATTGATGGGAGAATTGAATTGCTTGTTTACAAGCTTCGCCTTCTCAGTGGTCATCTCGATGCCGATTTACTTCTCGAGACTTGCTGTAACAAGCAGAAACATTCCGATGTATTAATGCGACCGTATCTACAAATACAAACCGTGTTTTTGTTTGCGAATGGTACGCGCGCCATTTGTTTAGTATCATTACGATATTCGCACGCAAGATCTGCCAAGATCTGCTACGCGGATCGCGACCGCGTGTCTATAGAATCGTACAGCACAGATACTCGTCTCACGACTAATGACCGCGCGCACACCTGCGCGAGTGGAAATCGAGCGCAGGAATAAATAGCGAATTTTTCTTTCGTTTCACATTGACCAACTGCCAGCTGCGATGTTTTCTTCGCGCGCGGCCAAAGTAACGTCCGTCTACGTTGGCACATTTCGTGCGCGCGCACGTTTCGCTAAAATAACGCAATTAAAATCGTTTAATTAATCGCCGTGAAGTATTACGACTATTAATCCGCCTTGACGCGACAGCCGTGAATCCACGTGACTAGATGAACCGTACATTCTCGCTTTTACGCGTGACTCACAGCCATCGTATTCCAAATCGATCGCAAATCGCGCGAGCAATTTCGGGAAGTGGGTCACGAGTTATCGTCTTGCGGAACGCTTAGCGATCTCGTTCGAGATTGTTTGATTACTTGACCGCGAGAGCATGCTCGCGCCGCGAAGGAGATCGCATAGTTGACGGAATATTATTTCTAGACTCGTGCCAAGAAAATTCGTACAGGGACGCACGCATTAATAAATGTCTAGCTCGAAAAAAGATACAATCAATATTTCCCACCTAAGAAAGAAATCAAATTATCCTTAGTTTAGGCTCCTGGATACTCGCCGCGGCTATGTTGGATTGTGGTGCAAAAAATGACAATTCTTGCGTACCATTTCCGAATAAAAAGACAATTTAAAAAGCTCAATGATAACAAATAAAAAATTCAAAAAATTGTAGAATTAAAGCTTATACGAGCCAAAATTGTATAGACCTTAATTTTACAATTTTTTGAATTTTTAAAAAGATACTTATATGAAAGAACACTTTAGATTGCTCAAGCACGTTTGTAAGATAGCCATAAAATAAATGCGACAAAATCATGAGGAAAGGCATTAAAGAGGCAAGGTTGCTTGTCATGTTATTTTTACGGCTGTTGATTTTATGATTGTCAAGGGAAAAGGATAGTTTTCGAAGGATTGTGTAGAGTATGTTGAAGCGATATAAGTGCTCTTTCTTTCATTCAAACTTATTTTTATTGGGAATTGCAAAAACGCGAGAATTTTGGACATGCGCTTCTTTCGCTTCTAACATCATCAATCAACGGTTCTACGATGAATATCTAAGAATCTTAACTAACAATCCTGGAAGAAAACATAAAACTAGTTCAAAAACTGTAAGTACACGGAAAAACGATATGGTTAGCCTACACGTAGATCTCATGGTGCCGATTCAATGACAACTATAATGACAATTATATGGTTGTTACAAACAACCACATAACAATTGCTGAGTTACTGGCGTTGTAGCAGTGACGATATATCTAGCTGCTTCAACCAAACTGTATCCATGATAATTATCATCTAAACCGATTTCTGATTGCCACGACTAGATCAATTACATAGATATATCAAAGTAACCGAGTCATGTCAATCATACATATTACATTACACAAAGATAACTAGGGTGATGAAACTGTGCTGCTCATAACTAAATATTTCTGCTTATGTGCATCGTATCTTTTCACTCCGTGCACAGAATTTGTGTATCTGTATGTTTCTCTTATTGTAAATGGCAGAATCGGTAAGCGAAAGTGAGATTCACGCTATACGATAGCACAAACGAATGCTCTCAATCGACGAAATCTTCCGCTTGAGAAACGCTAGCTGATTTCAGTTAGCTGTACGACATTAAATATCTAAGTACTTGTGGGCACCTCTTTCTCTCATTGACCGATTTGATCGCATTCTTCGTCGTTTCTCACTTGGCCGATATCCGGAAAAAGACGGAAAATGCGGACCTGTTCAAAACTCTCTCGAAAACTTGGAATTCTCGCTGACGCGTCTCTGCTGAGTAGCCACCGGTGGCCTACCGCCGGTTATTTTTGCTTAGAAATTCCTCCGAATATATCTACATCGTCCGCAAAATCTCTACTTCTCCCTCCTTTTCTCCCAGCTGGTCTTTGGAGCGCACGCTCTCCTTCAGGTCGTATTGAATTACATTAAAGCTCACGGAAACGATCGAAAAATTGATCGACATCGACGAGAGATGTACGTTATCCAACGATAATTATCGCTCGACGAATACTGATTGCGTTTCAGCTAATTTAGATCCGCGCATAAAGTGCTCTTATTTATTTAAATGAAATAAACATCGCTTGGTGAAACACCCGCTAATAATAATAGAAATAAACTGTTGGATCCTATCGCTACGATCATTTCCGTTTCGATACCCATTGACATTTTTGCCACACTCTCGACATTCAATTACCCTTCTCGATTTTTCACGACCCTCTTCCGCTCGCCCTCGACCTTACATGTCCTTAATATATTTACACTTGTTTTATATTTCCTCTCGATCTTTTTCGTTATCTCCGTTGAATCTCCATGCCGTGGCATACAATGACGACGACGACGACGACGACGAGTGATGCAACGAGAACGCGGCACCTACCTTCGCGCTGATATACGTGGAGCACGCGGGTTCCTCGGGTGGCGAAACACACTGGACTCGGAAAAGCGAAAGCACCGGAGAGCAGTAGAAGACAACCGTCGGCCCCCTCTCTCACCCGGAACCGCCGAAAACAGTTCTGCCCCCTCGCATCTTCTTCCTATGTCGCGGTTATTTTCGACCCCCGAGATGCTCTCTTTCCCTCTTTCTATCTTTCTCCTTCTCTCTTTCTCTTTCCCTCTCTCTGAAAGCCACAATATTTGGCGGATTTCCTGGCAATTGCGGGAAAGCCTTCTGCGTTTTCCCGCGCCGCTTCCGAAAGTTTTGTCGCAATCCGCGCGAATCGCCGAAACGCGGAAAGACGCGTCGCTGATCGCGCAATTGCACTCTGCACTCGAGACATTTATTTTTAGTGGGATCCATGCACGAAACCGTATGAATGCTTTTTTTTTATTTTTTCTTTTCGCGCGATAAAGCGACGTGCAATTTCATCGAGATATCTTCGTGAAACAGTTGCGCCCAGTCGATACTCGGCGACTTAAATTCGAGTTGCTCGTGCCTTTTATCGCCGGGCGAACAAAGTATCTTGCTCGTCGTAAAATGTTTGAAACTTTTTCCATTGTGTATTTTACTATACGCGTTACATTACATTGCTTTTAGTCTATATATTTTATACTATATATTGAAACAGAAAAATCGATTGCCTATCTGCATCGGATAATTCCGACAAGTTGCATCCGTCGAATGTCTAGCGAAACTTGGTCGAGAATTTTGCGTCATGGAATTGAAAACGCGCCAGCACTCGCAGCCGGTAAATCGTACGCTTTGTGTGACGTATCCCACTAACGCAAACAAAAATAAATCAGGCCAAAGTGGCTCGACGATCTTTTCACAAACACGAATTATTTCGTGCGAAACGCGAAACGCATCATTGGTTCTGTGTTTATTAATACTACTACAAAGTCACCTCCATAAAATAACGATAAGAAACATTATCGTGACAATATTATCAGTGGATAATCTATATTTGCCTATATTTATCTATGTGCCACGTACTTTGGCGCTAAGATAATATTAAAAGTTATTCTTTAACCACAAACTCTTTAACTATGATTCTAATGCAAAGCATATCTCAATAATAAACATTGAATTTTCTCAAACGTCTCCAACTCCAAATGTAACGAGACTTTAAGAGATATCCTCATCCAAATTGGATGAAATCTCTTACATATTCTTGAAATGGGACAGGCGAATATCTGTCAATTTCCTACATGTTTGGAATTTCTATTGAAACATTCGTTTCGTTCGACGTTTATAGCTAATAACCTTAACGATATCGTTTCCCCTTGAATCTCTGCATTACCATCTCGAGAGGAATCGAGTGCCTGCAGATAGGCAACCAATTATGCTGCAAAGTATATATCTGCCTTCATTCTCATGTACTCGTGTAAGAATGCGTATTAATATTGTAATGTGTCTTGACACGTATGTAAACGAAACTTATTTAAATGAAAGAGATATGTTTGCATTACCTCAGCATCAAGCCGGAGTAGCGGTATGTCGTACATCAGTAACTTCTTGAAGAATATTTTACAGAGAGATTTTATGTACTGCTTTCAATAATCGATATATAACATATCTCGTTGTTGGCGACAGTTTGCGGTAATTCATAATACTGAAACAATAAGAACGAATGACCGCAATGACGAATAATACGCGTTACAAAGTCACACATAGTTACTATTGACGATTCCAAATCGACAGAGGTTAAGTTTCAGAGCTAGTTCTGTCAGCTTGGTAACGAGGGGGTTAGATCTGGCGTATCGGCAAAGAAATATTTCGAGAGGGTGAATTGAATATATATACTACGATATCTGTCGATACACACTTGTATTAAAGCAAATACCCGTAGCGAGAGGCAACAGGCATTTTCAACTTCTCGTGACACAAAGTTACCTTTGCGCTTGCTTGTCGCGCCATCGGGACTCGAAATCAAAGAGAGAAAACGGGAATAATAAGAGCCGCTTAGCTCGGCAGGAATGCCCTGCCATCGCAAGGAGGAAAGGTCGACAGACACAGGGACGAGCACGCTTTTCCCGCCGTTGGGAAGAATGGAAAATCAATAATCGCAATCGCCCTTACCGACTCTTGTGTGTGCGGCAACGACGCCATTCGCCTCGACGAGCACGCCCTCACAAACGCGTTCTCGTTTCCTTCCTTGTCTTTTCCCTTTTACTAGCGGCAAATTCGTCCTTCTCGCTCCTATGCGCAGTTATCGTCTCCTACCACTAGGAGCGCAGTGTTGTCGGACTGTCAGCGCCGCTGTACGCTTTCGTCATTGGCGGTCAACCGCCATTATAGATTCCGTTGTGAGTGACCGAGTCTTGCCCGAGTCTGGCGAGTGCGACTGCTCACGGAAAACTCCGTCACATTTCGACGTTACACTCCGTCGTGCGCTTGCCGCGAATTCGAAAGGGAAACAGAGAGGCTGATAGTGCCGAGGGTGCCAAGGGCAAGGGGGCAAAGTAGGGAGACGGATAGACTCGGTGTAGACTCGGTAGGCGAGCGAACGACTTCGCGACCGAAAAATCGACGATGAAAACGTACAGCAGGAAAAAGGGCGACAGCCCGAGCAACGTGATCATTCATGTGAACGAATTGTGCCGACTGTGTTTGGCCAAGGAGGAGGAGATGGTACCGCTCTACGACGACGAGACTGTGCCGTTGCCGCTGCGAGTACTCGCCTGTCTGAGTATCGAGGTGGGTTTTTTTTTTTTCCCGCGAACTTGGTCGTCGCCGATCGTTCTCGCGTCGCACGATAATCGCGGCGAGTGATAATCAGCCGCGAGACGGCTCATCGAAAAATAGGAATCTAGTTTATCACTGTGTACGGCGTCCTCCCGCGTCGTTTCCCTTCCCTTCCCTTCCCTTCCCTGTCCTTCCCATCCTCCGCCGCGCAACATGGCCTTCGATGCGAAGCGCGTACACTGACGCGCTCGACAGCACACGCGTGTATACATATACGCGACACGCGAAGCCCCTTCAACGGTGTGCGTGCCAACTATGCGATGTCGGTGATACGCCGCTGCGCGGAGCAACTACCGGCCTTACCGAGTTATCGACGAGCTGTGCGATAGGTATACGCCTGTACGCGCCCTGCTTCGCCGCCTCATTACAGGGACCTAGACTCTGCGGAGATCTCGCGCGCGCGCGCGCGCGCGCGATCGTTTACCCTACGGATTTATAGAAATCTGTAATATTATTGCGTCGGATATAACGGCGTATTAGCTTCTCGGATTGATTGCGGTGCGCACTGAGAGTCCCTTTCTGGCGATCGACGCGTTTTATGCAAATGCTTCGACTTTCCTTAGGGATTTGCACGATGCACCTTGTTCCCTCGATCAATGATGACTTCTCGATGGGATGTTTAAAGCAGAAAATGCTTATATCATGAGAACAAGCATCCAAATTTGAAATATGTATATATATATATTTTTTTTTCGAGCATTTTAGACTCAATAATAAGAAAATTATTAGAAAAAATTGCCATTATCCTTATCTATACAATGTTTCAGGTTTACGAACAAGATGGTTTGCCCAACATGATATGTCACCCTTGCAAATATCAGTTGGAGAAGTCCTATCAATTCAGAAAAAAATGTCAGGCTGCTGATCTCAAGTTGAGAAAACATATGAAACTGATACAGCAATTGACTGGACAGGACGAAGAAGGAGAAAGTCAGGATAACGAAAACCAAGATAGCAACAGGAAGGAATCCACTACTGGCAAATCTAAGCAAGTGAAACAATTGTTGGCTGATTTGGTTGCGGTCAAAGGTGACAACAATCAGACAGATGGAAATCCTATCGAGGTAACAGAAGAAGAACTCGTTGGGGGTTATATCCTGGGTATGTACTAGACTTCTTGAATAATATCATTTAAGTACACACTTGTAAACATTTGTTCGATACAGTGTATTCGTTGTTATCCAACACATAGGTATGAATTCAGAAAATACAGAAATGGAAGAAAATGTCTCAGAAGATCCAGAGAACATCACGCTGGTACCTGCTGAGGAACGCACGGCGAAAGCACGATGTACAATAAGAGCAACGCGTATCAAGCAAGAGCAGGAATCCGAAGATGAGGCGGAAGAGGTACAGAGAGCCATTGTCAATGCGGAACACAAGAATGTTTATATGATGGAACTAACTAGCAATAGTTCTGGACAAGGAGAATCGTTAAAATTGCAACCTATGACGGATACCATGGGTAAGAAATGTTGAAATGTATTAAATGTATAGTGTCGAGAACAAAGCGCAATTAGAATCACATTACTGGGTTACTACAAATAACTGACATATTACAGTTGATGCAAATCCGGAACTGAAAGTGTTCAAGTGTGACAAATGTCCTAAAGCGTTCACCCGAAGAATAATGCTAAAAAGTCATCAATCTGTACACTCTACGCAACGAGGATTCACATGTCAGGCATGTGAAAAGTGGTTCCCAACTAGATCCGCGCTAGTGAGGCACGAACGTACTCATACGGGTTAGTTAGACGCCTTGAAATATATCAATAATCTCTCGTGTGATTATCAAAATTTTATTGATTCTTGGATATTTTCATTTGCCGTAGGATAACTAGCGATTAAAAATTGCGATTTATTATGGTAAAAATATTTGTGTAGAAACACACTTATCTGTATTTGCAGGTGAAAAACCGTTTGGTTGCAATATCTGTCATCGTGCCTTTGCGCAAAAGGAGATTTTGTTCCGTCACCTTATGACTCACTCTGGCCAGAAACCGTTCCAGTGTCAGCACTGTGAGAAGAGTTTCACGCAACGGGAAGCACTGAAAGTACACATGCGCAGGCATCAAAAACTGAATCCGAATGATATCCAGCTGCACCATTGTCAGCTCTGCCCAAAAGCATTCTGTCATGCGTCAGGTCTCAGCAGACACCTGGTTACCCATACCGGCAGAACGTACAAGTGTGTAGAATGCGAAAAATCCTTCACCGACAAGAGCTCACTGCTGAGGCATAGTCGTATCCACGCACCCAAGAAAATTATATCAAACTGAACTACGTTCTTCGTAAATAAGACGGAGATATCTCTTTGAAATTGAGCTAGGCTTGTAAGTAATAATGCAATAGCGAAATAAAGTTTATGAATCTTTTACATTTATATCGTTGCAATAGAATTTTTATGAATATCGTTGCAATAGAATTTATATGATTCTTATTTTACCAGTTGTATGTTTGACATTAAGGAATATTACTTGGTTCGACCATTTCTGTATGTGAAAGTTGCTGTAAGTAAAATTTGTGAAAATATTGTTCAAAGAAGGCGAAGTATATTCCCATATACTTTCACACAGTGATGAATATGGTTTTCATACAATATACATAATTGTTATAAAGATGATCGCTATTGACAAATTGCGGTTAACTGAATAAGCACGATTTGTGCTTATTTTTCTCAAATTCGATTATAATACATGCTACTTTTTTAATTACGCGAAAAATTGAAATATATATATATATATATATATATATATATATATATATATATATATATAAATTAAAGAAATAACAAATTATTTAGTATGCCTGGTTCAGTACGAGATTTATTATTACTATTTAGTTTTCTAACGATAACACTGATTATGTATAGATATACCAATTATATTCTTCTATTTCACCCATCATATATTCTTACGACACAATTTTTATATATAAATGATAACATAAGATTATATATCTGTATATATATCTTATGTATTCTTTGCAATGTTCGTTTATATAACTATGTTCGTATATAATTGATGTATATAGATTTTAGACATAAAGATATATCTCGAGTTATCAGAAATATCGTGTGCAAATAAATATACTGTTACAATCTTTATCCCTGTTATTACATATAATTAACCTATGTTCATATTTTTATCTTAAATAATGTGCATCTATGATACATTGTAAAAGTATTGGTATAATGTAACAAAATGCATGACATGCGAAGTAAAATGTACGTGTGAATTATTTCATTACAGAGATTATTCCACACGTTACAATCGTTTATACACATCTCGTTACATAGTTAAACAGTGGAAAGTGATACATGATCGTGCAAATGGATATAAAGATTTCTCGCTACTTCAGCAAGCTATCAGCCAGTCGCAGTGTCTAGTGCGACAGAGCTCAGTGTTTTTACTTTGGGAAAATGTTTATGGAAATGCAAAGTTGGTCCTCTGCTTATAAATCATGTCGGAATGCTGGGAAGATTAAGGATTAAATACGTTTCGTTTAGACAATGGTGCGGTAATAAACGAAATGAACGACAGATAAATATTTTTATTAAAAAATCCGTTTTATTATGTCTTTCTTTTAGAAGATCTTGTGCACTGTTATACATATTGCCAATATTGCTACGTCACAAATCGCATACATTAATTCTGACAGAAAATGACCGAATCTTTTTACAATTCTTTTTTTGTTTTTTTAACTTTCCATTAAAATCCAATAAGGACACGTCGAATGCATATACCAGAAAACAGAAAATTTTCTCAATTTTTGAGCTCCGTCACACGATCTGTGCTGGACCTCTACGAGATTACATTAATGATTTTTCCTGACATTTGTTATAATTGTTCTACCTGAATGAAATTGAATAGCAAAGGGGGAAACGACTATGTGCTCCACTGAGCGAACTCGATACGTTCGCAGATTTTATTGTATTCACGCAAGCTATGTAAACCGATGAAACCTAAATTTACAACTACTGCTACTCTGACAAATTTCAAATACTCTAAAATGCTCAACAACGATTCCTCTTGCCGATTATTGATCGGCCCGGCATTACGACGAAATCGTCTCTCGTGTAAAACTCGTGAAACGTCATTTCCTGCTTTGCTACGTACACGTCTGCCGAGAACACGTTTACCGCCGCCAATTCACATATTTCTCATACTCTCGAGCGATTAATAACTCTAATGAAGATACGTACACGAAAGATGGACCGATAAACGGAAAATAAAGTAGAGCACACGGGACTTCCGAATGCTAATAGCGTACTATATCCGTTGTACTCCGATTCAAAATATCGAAGTTGATTTACGAAGTTGGATCGAAGCGTCCATCTTCCATGTACGTGCACGAGAGGCTGCTAATACCGCTAAAAATCTACGAGACTGCTGTTTTATCTCGGAGTTTCACTGCGGAAACTTTTATCAATAGCGCCCGTTTATACACTTTCCTCAAACGTAAAATTATTAGATTTTCTACAACAGGTTGGTTTTTTCTTTTTCCCCTTTCTCTGCTTTCACTGTGCATCCGCGACAAGGCCGTAGTCGATCCGCCGTTGTCAGAGCAAGTTATCCAACTCAAGCTAGATATTCAAGAGCTTCTCGGAACGCGCAAATGGGCTTATGATGGGTTTTCTTTGCGATAGGCTCGGTTTACCCTTTCCTTGCGCTCTAGGTTCATTAGACGTAAGGTAGAAACACGCTCGAAGAATCGATTCCGAGAAAAGAAGATAGAAATGACTGTCTATATCCACATGTCTCGGATTATGAACGAGATTTGTACTATGCCTGTCGTCACGTTGTAATATTCGGTATTCCATGGCACGAAGGAAGGGGAATATGGGCCACTTCTCGCTACTGCTAAAATTGGCATAAGGAACTGACGAACTCGGTGGCTGCGGCATTGCAGAGATTGAAGAATCTCGGGTAATATTTGACGAGATAACACGGTTACTGTGAGAAAAAGATAGAGAAAGAGTTAGAGAGAGAGAGGGGGGAAACGTTTTTATGTCCGACGTTTGATAGTCGCGAAACGTCGAGACTAACTTAAAATACGCTCTCTCATCAATCGAGGATTAGCTTCTTTGGTTGTTCCCATGTGAAACCATCTCGTCCAAAATGACCGTATGTACTGGTTTGTTGATAAATGGGATTGCGAAGATTCAGCTCCCTATAACAACAGCCTGTTTACATCCTTGTATCCAGCTTATCATTGATAAAATGTACTCATGATGATACGTCTATTTATCATTTAACGACGATTATAAAAGACTTGCGATAATAGTTGGTGTAATGTATGCTTCGCGTGTATATATGCGTATACAATGACACATAATAATCGTGAATAAATAAAATGCATGTTAAGAGGTATACGTACTTGACGATCTTTCCGGGTCGCAAATCAAAATTTTTGTTCACTATATCTAAGAGCTCATTCTGAGAGCGCGTGGATGTACCATAATCAAAGACCGTGATTGACAAGGGCTCCGCCACTCCAATAGCATACGAGACCTGACAGAACGAAATAAACTTTTGATATACACAACATGTAAGTCGTAAATCATTTCTCTTTGTGTTAAAACATGTAAATCAGAATTTTGCGCACTATGAAAATTTTCCGACATAAATGATATATTGTTTAGAATCAAAATATATCTGTAAACATTACTTGTACGAGACAGCGCCTGCATAGACCGGCCTTTACGAGAGATTTGGCAACCCATCTTGCAGCGTATGCAGCCGACCTGTCTACTTTTGTAAAGTCTTTACCAGAAAATGCGCCGCCCCCGTGCGCTCCCCAACCGCCGTACGTATCTACAATGATCTTCCGTCCGGTGAGACCAGCGTCGCTCTAAAAAAAAATGTTTGTAACGTATATAAGATTAACTTCTCGTAAAATGCAATATGGACTTTAATTGAAATGTAATACTGAACGTTTCTAGCGAAATATCACATTATATAAAACATGTTAATATGAGCTTCGGTTACGTTATGTGACATTTAATTCGACATTTTAGTTATACCTGTGGTCCACCAATAATAAAAAGTCCACAAGGATTTACATGAAAGATTGTCCTGTCATCTAAATATCTTGCTGGTATCACTTCTTTGATAACCTTTTCCATGATTGCTTTACGTAACTCGTCCAAACCAATTTTTTCGCTGTGTTGTAGCGATACTACAACAGTGTGAACTCTTATGGGTACGCAGGCTCCATGGTCCATGATGTATTCGCAAGTCACCTATTGTGAACATAATCATACATATGTATACATATTGTAATTATAAGTTAAGCATAAAAAGAGAGAGGGCATTAAAAATATATATAATATTTATTAAATTATACTCAGTTAGGATGTCTACATCATGGCCATCAAGAGTAGCAAATACAAAATCAACATCATTGTATAATTCAGTCCAATATTTTTCTAAAATTGAGAAGAAAAAGATAGGTATACAGTATAGAAAGTGCTAAACCTGTGTTTTTGAATCCGGACGAGCCCACCACAGTTCTCCACTTCGTCTTAGTTCAGCGATTTTTTGATTCAATTTGTGCGCGAGTACAACGGTCAGTGGCATACATTCGTCGGTTTCATCGGTGGCATAACCAAACATTAAACCCTGATGGAAGAATTCGAGTTATTCCAGCTAAAATTTATTTATTTCTTTATTAAAAGAAAGTTTTTTTAGCTTAAGATAAGAAAAATCTCGTAAAGTGCGCAAATTATCGCATAAATGTGCATAGTATTATGTACAACTGTAAAGAATATATAAAGCGATAATTCTAACATGCAATAAAAGGTGCCACACAGAGCAAAAAGGTAGCGTGAATACGACAGTAGGAATAATAGTTAAATGATAGTAAAAAAATTCAACGTTAGCAAGCACACGTCGACTCACACCACTGATTGTCAAACTCACGACTAAATCACCAGTTATCATGATCAAGTTTAAGGCAAAAATACCAATGCCCGGACATATACCTACTGGTATCCTGGACATTCTTATTATTTTGATCCTTAAATATAATAATAGTAATAGATATTTAAATTTTCAGAACACAGAATATATGTATGCAAACATGTGTTTTAAAAGTTTAAATATTCATATTTAAAAATCAAAACAACAAGAATGTCCGGGATTAGGAACGCGTGTTCAGGAAATGGTATTTTTATTTTAATTATATACGAACAATATTGTATTTATATATATATATATATATATATATATATATATATATATTTAGTAACCATCAGTTTTTAAACTCAACTAAATTCAGAATTTTGGTCAATATTGAATTTTTTGGTTCAATGAATTATTCAATAATAATCGGCATTATCGAGAGGGACCGCATTATTTATATTACGGTCATAATTATTCTACAAGAAATGTTAGTACAATACAGTAATATTCAACTGTTATCTAATGTTGCTATAATGCTTATTCACATAAACTTTCTCATTAATTACACATATATACATTTCGAATATATTTACTCATTCATACTTTTTTACCACATCACCTATTTGACATTCTAGCTAAAGGTTAGAGGTACACACGTATACGTACATACGTGTCCGTGCGTGAATCTGTAATGATACATTGTAACGCAATAAAATGCTGAATAACCACTACCTTAGGAAGGGCAGAGTATGCTGGCCTTAACATTCTTACAGCGAAAAAATAAACAAGCTAGTGTGTGTTACGAGCAAAATAAAAGTAAGAAATATTATTCACAAAGCTACTGAAGAAACTAGTAAATAACGAGAAGAGACAGAACGGAAAAGAAAAACAAGAAATACACAAGAGAATAAAAACTCAACGATGGCAATGCTAATTAACCTGATCTCCTGCTCCCACTTCTTCATCACTACGATTTTCATGAACGCCTGCCGCGATATTTGGTGACTGAGCATCGAGCGCCAGCAGGACATTGCACAGCTTGTAGTCAAAACCTGCAGAAATCATCAATGCGATCAGACAAAGATATCCACCGTTGTTCGTGCAATAGCACCCTTTTTGCCCGGTTACCAAGCCGATACTTGGTTTTGCAGCAAATTTCCGTCCTCCCAATATATCGAGTTTCATCGGGTCGAGTCGATTCTAATGATCATGATTAAAAATAATATTATGGACAATTTTTTGCATGTACAAGTTGACGAATGTGGAAGACTGGCGAAAGTATCGAAGATATGCGCCTTTTCAATGCTGTTCACGTGCTTGAAACACTTTAGGACGGAAGTAACTGGCAGACCTTTTGTGACATTAGAATTAACATGTGTGACATTAGAATTAACTTTACGTGCGCACGTAAAATACGGAACATAGTACATGCAGTCTTATTCCCTAAGCATATCAGCGGCACTTTGCTGGATATACGAGTCCAATGTTCTAGTCGTTCTTTCCGACAAATTAACGCTTTTCTCGATGTTCCGACATTTATTTGATATTGGAGGTTTCTCACATTCGCTATCCTACCTGCTCGTTCGTACATACACGCACACAAAAATATAACACGCGCTCCATCACACACAATAACGAAAATGGGCTGAAAACGTCTGATCTTTTCTCTTAAGGAAGAGAAGGATGGAAAGGATCACGAACAGGGAAAGTTGTCGATATTGAATTATTTTTAGCTGCTCTGCGGCACGGGCTGAAAATGGCTTATGTACCTGATCACCTGCACCCACGTCCTTCTCTTCCCTGTCCGTATGAACACCATCAGCGATATTTGGGGATTGTTGTTCAATCGCCACCAAAAGGTTCAACGTACGCCAATCGAATCCTGCCACGATTACGATATGCTTACGTTACACAGTCTCGAGCATTTCTTCGATGATTTTTTTTCTTTTTTGGGGTGATCTTTCCCGAGAAAGTAATGAGCAGCATACTGGCTATCCGAACGATCGAGGCATGGAATTTTCCAAGTCCAACATCTCAATATGATATTATCATTAGTATGTGGAATTAGGCTGGCTTTTTACCCTCGCACCTCAGTACACATTGTACTCGTGTGCAAACTAACATGTTGCTGTTTATTATTTATATAAAATATGCTCAGCTCAGAAAACGGGGTATGATGTTTGGTTCTTGAATCTTTCGTGCCATGATTCGATCGTGTGATGAAAGGGAACCATGTGAGGTGTGTTCTGAGAGATCTGGCTAACGTATTCAGCCGCAGGGCATGCATGTGTTATTGTCAACGGATATGGCTACGGATTTCTCGTAGAAATGTAGGAGTTTTAATTTTTTTCTCGCGTATATACAATTAACACATGCAACAAAAATGTCAGAAGTAATAAAGGGAAATGACAGACGTAAAATTACATTGCTGAAATTAAGAGCAAATGTCGCAATGGCAATTGCAGTACCTTTTGAAGAGTCGTCATAGCCGATATGATTCACTGTGTCTCGAACAATCTTCTGGTAGTCCACTACAGCCTTTGATGTAATTTCTCCGCATAATAGTATCATCCCAGTTTTGGTTACAGTTTCTGTCACAAATAAAAAATACTTTGGTAATATTATGTCCGTATCAAACATGAAATAACATTAGTGTATATATAATGCGTGCGTATATGTAAATATATGTATTATACCGTAACTTTCAATATGTACTTAATCAAAGCAAAATTGGTGCTAATAGTAAGTGTTTATAAAAATTGTTTTCTGTCTTTAAAATGTTTCCTGGAAGCATTTCTTTTATGATAGATATAAAGCAGTGGATGCAGAAATTTAATTCTCTGGCTTTAAACTAGTTCAAGGCTGAACAAACCAATTTATAAATAGATATCATATAACATACAAGACATACGTTCAAGTGCTCAAGGAAATTAACAATATCTTGATGGAACTCACCACATGCCACTTTAGCATCAGGATCTTGTTTCAAATGTGCATCCAGAATGGCGTCGCTTATCTGGTCACACATTTTGTCTAAAATATAACATAAAAGATACATTAAAATACTAGTTAAGTAGTTAGAAAATTAAATTAAAATATAAATTTTTAAAAAATTCTCTTTAAAACCTAATATTCTAGATATAGTTGATCTACATATAAAACATGTTCACAATAGAATGTTATATAACTACTTCTCCATATCTTTAAAACATATATATTTTTAAGATCTAATATTTCTTAACTATTTTACATAAATTAACTACTTCTCCGTATCTTTAAAACATATATATTTTTAAGATCTAATATTTTTTAACTATTTTACATAAATTACGTTTGCGATAATGTTATGTAACTGACTAGAAATTAGATTTTGAAAAACTGTAGTAAATATTACTACTTTTAATAGATTATTAATATTACTACTTTATATTTGAACAGATACTCATTATTTCAATCTTTCTTATTCCGCATCATAAATGAAGGACCATAAATTTAGGAAAAATAACGAATCGCTAATTCAAGTTTAGTTAATTCAAATTTCTTGTAAAACTTGTACTTATAAGCTTCCTTCTTTATGTTTGGTATAATTAGAGTAATCTAGCGAAAAACAGAAAGAGAGTGTCAATCATAAAATTAGCATTTATAATATAAAAATAAATTTAAGATAGAAAAATGATCGAATTAATTCGTTATGTGCGATTCGGGTTTAAGATTTTTCTAGAGTGTAACTCCATTTTGGACGATGACGTCAGAAGTGAAGGAATTCATTCCTAGCGTGGACATCTTATGTGTAATATATTTCATAGAGCGACATTAACATCGTGTTACATCATCTACTTCCTTGAGTCGAAATGATTTAATCGATAAGCCATTTTGCAAGAATCGCTTGTAGAGAAATTTCTTCGTTTTTCAAAATATTTAAAAATGTCTGACATAGTTATAGTATAATGTAAAACACTTATTATATAAAGAAAAAATTATTTTACAACTGTCAGGCATCAATTGCCGATGCCGATAAATAATCATAATCTTACTTCAGAAGATTCATTTATTGTCTGGATATGGAAATAAAGAATGTAAAGAATCGATTTCATGTAGTTTAGGAAATATTGGCTGCATGTATTATTAATACACAGCCCTCTGAAATTGTTCAGTCACATCCATAGTCTATACAATCACACACATTATAAAACTTACTTAATAACTCTGACATTATAATTACTCATGTTATAATATGATAAATATATGTTAATATATATTAAATATATATATATGTATATATATATATATATATATATATATATATATATATATATATCAAGTATAATATCATTACCAAATCGGTTTTACGCTGATTATATAAATCTAGTTTGTGATTTACATTGTCTTTAATACATCATATTTAGATATTTATGCATCCAGATATAGAGGTACCAAAATTCGACAATAAAAAATAACAAAATACAAAAAACAAAATGCAAGGCTAATAAACAAGGCTAATAAAAATAGATGAATTACGAGGTTTCAAGTATAGAGTTTACTCTTTAATCGACAGTGATGACGTACGACTACGTTCGCGCCGAAAATGCTCCAAACGGAATGCACCGACGTCTATCGCGGTTCACTCTGCTTCTAAATCCCGGTTTACAATAGGTGATTTAAGTCTTAAGCCTTAAAATTTAACTAATCGATTATTTTCCTTATATTTGACTGTGATTGATCAATTTTTAAAGCTTAATGCTCAAATCATCTGTCGTAGACTGGGACTAAAGCTTTGTAACGCGAATTCTCTAGTGGCCTTTGTACGTGGAAAATTTTTAACCGTAATGTCGTAAGATAACTGACCAATCACAGTCGATTATTCCTCGAATGCAAGGAGAATAATCAACTCTGATTGGTCAGTTTTCTTACGGTTACGGTTAAAATTTTTCTACGTACAAGGGTCTTAAAGCCCATGTCACATTACGGATTAAAGATGGAGAATTGAAGATTTTAGATTTTGACGAATCATCTTTGGTCTTGGCCTGTTCCAATTGGTCAAATTCCAATCTTCAATTCTCTATCTTCAAACCGTAGTGTGATACGGGCTTAACCGGCGCGATTCAAGGTACACGTTATCGGGTGAGTCGTCGACGCCGATCGCGCCGCGAGCACATGGCGGTTCTGCACCCGACAATGTGTTCTTTCTGCGCTTGATCATCTCAGGTCGCAGCCGCAACAGAACCGAGAGCGTGCAATGCGCATTCGATGTAGCTGAATTTTAGTGAATAGAAAAGAGAAGAAAAGCGAGACGGACGAGCAAGAATCGAGAAAAAAATCGCAGATTCGCCATCCTCGTTCTCTGGAACATAACCCCAGCCGAGCAGGATTAGCGTTTAATGGGTCGAAGGGTTGTCGAAAGAAAAGACTGACAAACGAGTAGCACGTTACGGTAGCCGTGGTGCGCGCCGGATCACGAAGATGATCTTCCCATCCATGGCGGCGCACGCAACGCATAGCGCTAGCTTCGGTACGAGAGAGATAGAAAGAGAGAGAGAGAGAGAGAGAGAGGGAGAAACGTTAGAGTGCAAGGGAAAAAGAAAGCTAGTTCGACCGACAATGCAAGGTACGCCAACTAAACCTAAAAAAAGCAAACCTCACCTGGGTGTCCCTCGCCGACCGACTCCGAGGTGAACAGGAAAGTAGTGCCCTGTTGCAGCTCAGGCGGCGTATGACCATTCGCATAGCCGTTCATGTGGTGCGCGGTTTCCGGCATTTTCCTACGTTTCGGGCTCGTCGCCGCCGTTGTCGTGATTCCGTGGTACTCTTTGCCACTCGAAGTTCGCTCGCAGCAGTAGCAGCAACGTTCACTCGTCGTTTTCTGGCTGAACTCTCGAACTGTCCGCTCAAGTCGCGAGTTCTTACACGTGCCTTATTCGAGAGAAAAAGAGAGAGAGAAAGAGAGAGAAAGACAGAGAGAGAGAGAGAGAGAGAGGAACGTCTTGTCGCCGCGTTACGCGCGCTCTTCTGTGTATTGCTGCGAGTGAACAATACCTCGTTGGTGCGTGTCGTACGAGACCGTAGAGATCGATGAGATTAGACGGAACGAGACAAAGGGACAGAAGACAGTGAGAAGACGAAACGCGAGAGGACTGAGTTTCTCACACTCACACGGCACACCGCGTAATGATCGAGACGAAGCGAGCGCGACGCAACGCGACGCGTTGTGGCGAGTAAAAGAGGTTCCCCGCGCGCTGCTACCCACTATTTATAACCTCGGTCCGGCTGCTCGCGCCCTCGGCCGACTCCGTTAGTCACATGACCCGCCCGTTCGTGACCAGCGCGAAATTCGAAAAACCGCCGGCTCCGTCTATCTCCTCACTCCGTCGCCCACGTGTTCGTCTCTGCGGCGGATGCAACGCGGATTACAGCGAGCTAAGTTCGACGGCTTTCACGCGTTAGAACACGGCGACGTGGCATGCCGCGCACTAAAAAGAAACACTATACGCCGATATATCATCTCTTTCGCTCTCTCGCAAATAATAAATACGTAACGGAGTATTTGAGATTGCTACCCCGCGTCGCTTTTCATGTCGCGCGCCACACGCGTCGCCGCGTCCTGTTTCGTGCGGGTATCAAACGATTTCGATACGAATGATTTATTCTGCAAATACATAACTGTCAAATAATACGACCATGATAATGAACACGATTCGAACGTTGCGTATCAAACGACCAGATGACTTGTAATAGAAATTTTCAATTATAAGGTCGAGCTTCTCGAAAACAAAATTGAAAATATCCAATGATAACGCTACGATAGTAGGTTTTGTAATTTATCACGTAGTAATGTTTTTGCTTATTTATCGACATGATACTGTCACGAGAATACGCGTTATTTGCTACTTTATTCGTTCAACGATATTTTGTGCTCAAAGCTTTCAATATTTCATCATGTTCAAAGTGACTTATTACACTTACAGAAAGAAACATTTAGAAAGAAAAATCTGTTTGTGTGTGTGAGATAAAAGTTTCTTTCATAGAAATACATTTTATTTCAAGAACAAACTTTATATACTACACTAGTAAATTTTTAAGTATTTTTTTTCAGTGTATATACTCAGAGTACGTGTTTAACGTCCAATATGATCATTTGTATTAAATTGGATATTCATTTTACGTGAAAAATTGCGCGCAATATTATCGCGTATAAGACGATCGGCATTCAATATCGATGAGGATGCAAATGCAAATGTATGAGCCCGATCCATGAGGTCCTTACCGATGACACCAGCGTGTGATTATCAGAGCGTTATTTCGCACGTGTCGTTTTTTCGTCTCCGAATTAACAAAATCTCGTGTCGATTCGATCAATTGTCGTGTTTTTCCGACACAGCTTCAGAAAACTGAATCGCGTACTTGTGAAATCATGGATCATGGAAACACATGGAAACTCCAACTGTGAACTTAATCGCAATAACGCTATCGTCACCCGACACTCTCGTTCGCGCTTTCAAAGACGTCAAAAATACACTGTAAGCGTGCGTAATTCGCGATCACTTTTATATATCGTCCAGTATTGACGACAGAGTCTTAAAAGAGGGGATTTGACAGATGTAATGTGATATTAAAAAATGATACAGATATTTCACTACTTTTCCAGAAACTGCATTTTAGAAATTTACAGTTTCGTCTGTCATTTCAAAACGATGGAAATGCGGAGTGAAGCGCACAAAGGATGCGTTCCTTTCCCATTGAAAAATACAATAGCTGGGTTTGCATTGCTTAAAATCTTACGTGATAAAAATATAGTTATAAATCTGCAGAAAATGAAAACAGAGCTAAGAGCAGGTGAAAAATTCAATGAATTTTAACGATCTTTTTTATGACACGTTAGTTATTTGCGTAACATTCTTCGTAGAGAAACATGATGCAATATGTAACACAATCAATACTGTTGATCATTCTGGTTCATAAATGACGTCACAAGTCACGTTTTACGAAAGTAAAGCTCACAATTGATTAATTCCCGCTAAAGTTGACAGTAGTGATAATCAGTATACAGCGTCCGGCACTCGAGGTATTATCAGTCATTATCACAAATACATCGTACACTTAAATTCGTTTATTTAACGATGGTGATCTATATGCACGATAAATTAATGAATAGCACGTTGCAAATTTATCATCGCGAGCATTTCGAAGAAGATTTTAAAGTAGATCTTTGCGACGCGCGATCTCTTTCCACGTGGACTTTTCCTATAACGCGGATGGAGAGAATTCTATAGTAAAAATTATTACAGAATTTTATAGCCGAGAAATAGATTGATATTCTGCAGTAACGGACCTTTCAGCACTCTCTTCATATGTGCTATTTATATTTTAGAAACTGAAATGTGTATTGTTAAGAATTTGCTATAGTAAGAAAAAAATCTAACTAAAATTATAATTACTTTTAATCTCTATTGCATTTTTGTAAAAAAAATGCTAATGGAAATATGCATATAATATTATTATCACTGACATTATAGTAGAATTTAATTAAAAAAAAAAATGATTTTCTTGACCATAATTTATAGTAATTATTTCTCTATGTGATTATAGCTACGAGTATCTAAACTTTTTTTTTCAGTGTATGTTCTCAGTGAGATTGACTATGTTCCTTAGCAAGACAAGCTTTGCTGATATTTCTGCATTACTAGATACATAATAAAATTGAAAAGAATTTATATAAAAAAGAACAATATTCCCTTCGTGTATGTAAAAATATTAGCTACTTGCACTCACACGATAACCTGCGGCTTCTACAAACTTGAAGATTTTGTAATCCACAGACTATATGCAGCACGCGTCATCGCTGGCTTTTGCACCACGAACGAAAGTATACGTTGTTTTTCACTGGGGTAGGCAGGCGGTGAGGGAAGTGATTTTTATCTCGTTTGCATCACACGAGAGTGACATCAGGCCACGCGACGATAAATTCGTTAACTCGCTTCTTTTCATATGGCGGCGGAATTTAGCGGGTTGCGGGAAGGAGCTATCATTCGTCGGTGGCGTCAAGTGTCACGGAGAAATATTGTATGCGTTGACTTTTTTTACAAACACGCCGTATCATTTATGTTTATGACGTGTGGTTTATAATAAGTCTCGATGTTGTAACACGACGTTGAATCGACATGTCTTCGCTCACGCATTTGCCACCAAAAGATATCGTATATTAGATCGCAAATAATTAATTACGCAATTAACGAAAACGTAAAATTCCATTTCTTTGTCGCAATAAAAACGGCCACTCAATATAGGCTAATGACATATCATTGTGAACGAAGACACGCTGACGCATCGATGCGACTCGACACCAAGTTTTCCTTCTCGATTTAAGACTTTGTCTGTAAATTGAGTTACCTCGTCGAGGGAGAAAGTGATATTTTAACAACGATATGTCCGTATCTTTTATCGAGTGTTATTTTTGTGCGCTCTTTTCGGGATAAGAGTATTTAAGTATAACGCAAGCGAAGACAAACGATAAATAAAATTCTTCGAGGACGGTTAATATATCAAAAATATTTGGCAATATATTGTCATGTTCTTCGTCATCGTCCGTAAATTTCGAGAGTATTTCCTATTATTGCGTCAACATTTTCTCATATTGATAATATACGAAAACATTGATAAGCTTTCTTAAATCGTCATCCTGATTGTGTCATGCCATTTTGAATTTTTAAATGGCTCTTATCTCAATCCCGCATTGATATATTGAATCAGACATACCTGTCTCGCCACGCGTCCACGTACGCCGGGTTGCGTTTTAGGCGCGCCTTGGCGTCCGAGGATTAGATCAATATCGTTCGCGGGTTCATTGAACGTGTCCAACATGTCACGAGTAAATGATGTCTAACAGATGTGATTTTTATCATTTTAATTGTTGATGAGGTCTTTAAGCAAGTGACAGACGGACATTCACGATCATGATATTCACAATTATTGCGGATGTATCTCATGCTATGATAATAGGAAACTTCCCGATCTCAAGGCTTATTCCACTGTATGCTTACAAATGTTTTTTGAACTCGTCTTTTTATATCGACATATGCACACTGTCAGACTTTCCTTGAGCGTTTCGCGTATGTTGCATGGTGCTTTCTTTCATTAGAAACGTACGAGATACACTTCCAGCGACATTTATCCTTTGTTATGCGCAATAGCTTGGTCGCCGTAAGAAAAGTGCACGGTAAGTCAAGCCCATCGTTAAAGAAATACTATTTTTGGCTCTTTTCGTATCTAATTTCAATGTATCAAGGGGACTGGCGTTGCAAGAATCGCAGAAGGAACTTGAGCATTATCAGTTGACCCGTTTACAAGTCGAAATAATAAGTGGATTTAGTAATCGCGTGATTCCTCTACGATCGATATAGCGCGTTCAAGTTGCGTGAATCCAATGCTGTTTACAGAAAATTCTTTGATCCGAAATGAACTCAGCACTGGTCTATCAACGCAATGAAATTCGTGACCTATTACGATATTGACACTGTATAAGCCACGTCCGCTTCGAAGATTATACTTATTACTAATAAATAATTGTTTTTATATTACGAGTTTTACGAATAAATTGTGTGATTTTTTAGTTGCCTTCCTCTCATGTAGCGTAACATTTACTATCCATCGTAGATGTGGTAGATAACGACATTTATTATACGATCGTATCGATCTATACGATGTTAGGGCCGATATGTGAGGTCTTGTGTCACTGTATCAAGATGAATTATATCATCATCACTCCATCACGTCCGAGCGACACGTGTCAAAGATACGTGTTTCACCGTGCGACCGTGTTGCACGACGTGTGCGCGACGATTCAGATTTCGTTTAGCTGCATAATTTTACTGGCGCGAGCGATGTTACATAACGCACAGCCGACACGTAGCTTCCACGTAATTCTTTCATACATTTCGCATTGTCAGGAAATGTCTTTTTTTACATCTGAATAGAGCGAATAAGGTCAGACAGTATTCTAAGAAACTGTATCAATGCATATTAATTTATGCGATTAGTTTCTTTAACAACAAAACAATTTTGAAAGTAAGATTATTGTGCGTTTATACTCACTGCGATAGCATCAGCGAATACAGTGACACACTCGCTTTTGTCACTTGAGCGTAGATTGCTGTTTTTAGATTAGAGTGGAGGTTATTAGAGATTGCAACTTATTATAGAGACGTAGATTGCAACACGTCGATGTAAAAAATATTATTGGAAGGTATTGATCGACTGGAACTTGAGCGTAATGGCGAAATTTGTTAAAGATAAATTTTGATCTGAAGTAACAAAGTGTAATAAACGGTATAAAGTTTATACCATTAAAGTCTATAATAAGGTTTGTTTTAAGTTTTATAAAGTTATATAAAGGTAATCGCGCGCACATGTACCTATCACTGTATAACACTGAATGCTGATACCGTAAATTTCGTTATCCATCTCGGGAGTAGAATTTCGAGGAGATAACGCCGAGAATCTCTCAGCTGATCATTTTTCACGATCCGTGACCGTTAATAAAGAAAAAGCTTACATGCATTTGCAAACATTGTCCATTGGCTATTTTCTCATTCGATCCAGATTTATTACTATAACCAGATTATAATTAGAATATCTATGGATTATCATCTTATTACACGCATACAATCATAGCTGAATGCAAGTGTGGCAAATTGCGCCAATCGAATCACGTACTTCAGAAATTCTCTTGAAACTTTTCTAGTTGCAAGCGCTAGACGAATCGATTTTACAAGGCGATTGATTTTGCGCGCATTTCGAAATCGCAAAATCATGTCATTTCAATCCGATGAAAAGTTCAATAATCCTTGATATTACTATTTGCTCAGGAGGCAATATTGAGTAATTTGCACTTTCGGTATAGAAAGAATGTCGGAAAGGAAGTCAAAGAGAGATAGGAGTCACTCGCCTTAACCTTGACCTCTGCTGACTCTCCTTGTTCTCCGTACGCTGCTTGAGAGAATTTCTCTTCTTTCCTACATCCCCTCTCACTCATTCATCTTCTCTCTCTCTCTCTCTCTCTCTCTCTCTCTCTCTCTCTCTCTCTCTCTCCCTCCCTCCCCCTCTCTCTCTCTCTCTTTCATTCTCTCCCTTTCTTTCACCTAAGTCACATCCTCCGGTCTCAACTCCTTATATACGTCTTAGCTACGGAAAAAGCCGACGATCGATGCCCAACGAGAGGTACCTCTGCTGAAAATAGATGAGAAGTCTCCTAAATGTTGAAGCAAGCCCCTCTCGTTCGCACCCGCTTTTAAAACATCCCCGGCTAATCGAGAGAACTCTCTGCGTATTGAATGTCTTTTCAATCGCGTTGAACACTCAAGTCGCACATATCTTTCCCATTCGTAGAACTTGGAGGAAAGTTTCCGCGTTTGCGTGTTTTCCTGATATCTCTTTTCCTCGGATACTTATTGTCAGAGGAGTTTACAACGAGCGACATAACAATCTTCGCAAAAGTATTGGTTCTAGGATGGTGGTAATGTTATTGCCAAGTATCGAGAGAAAAGACAAATCGAAAGTTATCGCTTACACAATTGAGTATGTGTTGTTTGCAAGCAAACCCTCATAATAATATATTGAGGACACGTGGGGAGCTATTTATCTTTTATGCGCAACGCTTCGCTGATAGTGCACGCTTGATAGGATTCAAAAATAATCTTGCAACATTCTAAGTAAACAGAGAGACTTTGTGAATTCTCCTCGCAAATATAGATTTAGTGAAGGAACAATCAAAGCAATTGCTAAGTATACACACGACAGACTAATGAATGAAATTTTCTCCAAATCAGATAGCAGTCACAATCAGAACGCGATAATCGTTCAGAAAGAACGCAAATTAAATGGTAATTAATCGTAAGTAAATATCCATACGCGATTAAGTGTGATTATAATATGTTTCCAATTGTTATTTCAAGTTGCCATTTCTTCCTATTCTATGATTTAAATTGCCCATAAATATTTTCGATAATTTTGCAAAGGGACTCTGCACGTACCCACCGTCACAATTTCAGATCACAATTTCAGGACGATAAACAATTTCGGTGAGAGAACTCAAACATTACCTATACGAAACATCCGATGGTAAAATCGTCGCTGTTAGTGATAGAAGCAGTGGTAGACACCCGATACCATTGGACACGATACTCTCATTCGCTATAAACAGACAATATCATAATAATAATAATTATCGTAATGTCGATAATAACAGCTTTGATTGTGATTCGCGGTTTTGCGGCTGTCGCGTTCTCGCGGCAAATCATGCAAGTCACTTACAGTTGCAACGGAAATGCAGCAGAAGGTAAGCGACTCGCTGTTGCTTCCTCGCAATCAAATTGGCGCGAATGGCTGGATAATTTCATTTAACTTTGGTCTTAAAGCCTTTTACGGCAGACAATAATGTACAAAAATTATCATACGAAGAGTACAAGTGAGAATGGCTGAGAGCACACGAAAGAAGTAAAGTAAATTAAACAAAATCACTATATACTTTTAATTAACGGTATATAGCAATGAACTAACTACTATAAGATACAAATAGGCCAAAGGATACGATCGCAAGTATTAGGACCTTAACTTAGTTTCCGCCCAAAAAATACTGAGAAAAAGCATTTATTGTAAAAAATTTATTTAAATTATTTCAATGAAAGTATTTTCCATCACTTTCTACAACTTTTTGCCATCTTTCTGGCAACTGGGCGATACCATCTCGATAAAACGATGTTTGTTTCGAAGCAATCCATTCGTCCACCCATTCTCGCACTTCTTCAACATTTCGGAAGCGTG